>NC_058088.1:123477712-123819833 GCF_014858855.1 Bufo gargarizans
AGTGTCCCTGACACTAATAGTGTAAACCTAATGTCCTCCAAAATATTTGTGTTAAGCTGATACTGTGCTCCCAAAAGTCAAACCAATAGTAATAATTACACCACGCAACAACAAAAAAACAAAAAACTTTTTGTCTGCTACTGGGCAAAAAACATTTGTCCTATACTAAATTGAGTGTGTGGATTACAAATCCGAAGTCAGAATTATTGTAACATGTCACAAAATTTTGCTATGCATAAGTATGCCTAAATGAATTAAGCACTTGGAAAGCATTGAATAATTTTGAACAGAACGAGTTTTACTCCAGCAATTACCTGATCTACATCAAAGTTTGCGTAGTAAACAGTGTATGAAAATGTACTGGAATAGCAAAATTTCTAAAAGTCTAGTTTTTCAGTTTAAAAGCCTTGATTGAGCAAGGCCCAATACTGTTAAAAGTGCTTCAATCAGCGTTTGTGAACTGTCCTATTTTCCCGTTGCAAAAACCAGCAGTAGTCCCCCATCATGGTGGGATTCCAACGGCCTTGATACCTGTTATCCATTGCATAAATATCTTTATGGAACCGCTCTCCATGTTCATGACGTACGTGTATCCCAAATTGGGTGGGAAAAAGTCAAGATGGGAATGTAAGAAATGCACTTTCAATGACATTTGGCAGCCAAGTTGTTCACATGCTGTAAGCATGTTGTCTACTAATTCAGCATAGTTTTCAGCTCATCTGTTCCCAAGGAAGTTCTGCACTACTAGCACAAATGCATCCCAAGCTGCAAGTTCCTGAGGGTTGAGTTTTGTTCTGAATGTGTCATCATGCATTAGTTTGTTAATTTTGGGGCCAATAAAAATTCTGGCCTTTCTTTTTAGCATCAGTTTTCAGTGTGCTAAACTTCTCCTTCAAATACTGGAAACCATTGCCATTACGATCAAGTGCAATTGCAAAATTTTTCATTAAACCAAGTTTAATGTGAAGTGGTGGAAGATAAACTTGAAGTGGATCGACCAGTGATTTGTGTTGTACATTGTATTGACCAACTGTGTGCTAGACTCTGAGAGGCCACTGTCTCATTTTCTAATGATTGTTGTCATCACGACTGTTCCATAGGCACAAGAAACACATATGCTTTGTGTACCCTAACTGTAGGCTAAGAAGCAGTGCTACCTCTTTCAGGTATTTGATCATTTTCAAAATTAACTCCATAGAAGAATGGGTCTCTTTCATTCCAACCGCATGAGCCAATGAAACAGATGCTTTTTTTTGTTACCATTGTGCAACAAGATAGCTTTCAAACTTGTTTTGCTAGAGTCCATGAATAGCCTCCATTTATCGGGAACATTTATACCATCTAACTCCATCATAACACCATTTACATCAGTACAGAAACAGACATCGCTTTCCACTGCATAGTATGCCAGCTAACTTGGTGTGTCGATGACGAAAGTATTAAGTTGTGCTGCCTCGTTGTAGCAAATCCCATTCCTGAAGTCTAGAAGCTAGTAGTACTGACTTTTCTTTAGATAATGACTTTTCTTTAGATAATGACGACAGATCTCTTGCCAGATCATCTAAATCAGATTGGCTCAGCAGTTGCTCTGGATCAGGAAATACATTGTGACAATCAACATCTTCTTTTTCAGGATCAGAACCGTCTGTTTCAATTCATAAGTAGTGTATTTGACACATATGTGGCAGAAATTGTCTGGATCGTTAACACATTTGCTTTTATCCATCTTAAGTTTCAAAACTGATAGCACTATAACAGATCACTTTATCAGACTGCTGACATCAGCCTGAGTGCGCCCGGACAGGTCTGGAGATGTCCATTGGAATATTTCCAATATAGTGCATTAATATTATAACTGAATAATTTGCACGTATAACTTAAAATCTAGACATGTCAGGCAAATTCCAAGTTCATATTTGGAATCAGCACGCTAATTTTAGTATAAATCACATGTTTTTCTCTCAGTAGCAAAATCATAGTTGTGCGGTGTTATCTATCAGAGTGCACTTAGTGTTAAAAGTGCCCCAATAGTAATAATTGCCCCCACTGTGCATATACTAGTAATCATGTTCCACATAGTTCTCCAGTAGTAATAATATTCCTTAAAATGTGCACATGTACAACAATACATCCATATAATGTGCACCAGTGCAAATACCCCTTGACAATGAGCACTTGCACAAAAAATACTCCCTTATAGTGTGCGCCAGTACACAAAATACCCCCTTCTAATGTGCGCCACCACCAAATGTACAGTACCTCCTTATAATGTATACCAGCACAAAAAAATATCCCCTTACAAATGCATGACAGAGCAAAAGATGCTTCCTTTTAAAGTGTGCCAGTGCACAAAGTGTCCCCTTAACATGTACAAAAAATGCTCCCACTTAATGGCCCTAGTAGAGTCAATATCTCCATAGTGCCCCCCATAATGCATTTCAGTCCAAGAACATTCCCCCACCCCCCCTTATGTGTGCCTGCCTAATAGTGCTATCCCCCACAATGTCCCCATAGTGCTCTTCCCACCACCAATGTCACTATAATGCCCCCATTATATGCCTCCACAGTGCTATTCCCATCCCCAATGTCATGTCACCATAGTGCCCCAAGTAGATGCCTCCATAGTGCATTCCCCACACCATGTCCCCATAGTGCCTCCAGTAGATGCCCCCATAGTGCTCTCCCCCACAATGTTCCCATAGTGCCTCCAGTAGATAGTCCCATAGTGCTCTCCCCACCCTCAATGTCACTATAGTGTCCCCAGTAGATGCCCCCATAGGGCTCTCCCCACTACCAATGTCACCATAGTGCCTCTTCCCCTGTGCTGCTCTCTGACTGGGCCTGGAGCCTAAAAGGTAATGGCAGTGCAAGAAGATATCGCTCCCATGCTCCTGCCGCAGTACCTAGTTGTATTCCCATCCTAAGGATGGCAAAACATAAATAGGCGGTGCACCCCTGGCACCCGCAGGGCCCCCTTAGCTTAGGGACCAGGTGCAGTTTCGACTGTTGCAACCTCTATAGCTATTCAGTGGGTCTAGCTACCTACCGTACATTATGCTAGTCCACACCACAATCCCAGAATACTATAACATTTCTTTGTGGTGGCCTCTTCATTACTTCGTCCTTGTGGTTTCCAGGCCAATCTCCGGCTATCATTACATCCAAGTCAAAGCCGAGACTCATCGTTGAAGAGGATAGACCTCTATTGTATCATCCATTGCTACCTTGATGAGCATCATGATAGCTTTTGAGAGTGGAGGTATGAGGTCAATAGAACAGTTGTAGCTGGAAGTCTGGCTTGTAGCCCAGTGTTCTGCAAACGCCTTCTGGTAGTTTGTGTAGACGCTGTTTGCTACCTCTAAATTTATTGTTCTATATGTCTTTGATAAAAATAATATGCAATAAGTGTATATTTATTGGTTTGGGTAAAAGTTATAGCGTTTACAAACTATGGTGCAAAAAAATCAATTTACGCACTTTGACTTTCTGAGCACCTGTCATGTTTCCTGAGGTTCTACAATGCCCAGACAGTATAAACACCCCAAAAATGACCCCATTTCAGAAAGTGGACACCCTAAGGTATTCGCTGATGGGAATAGTGAGTTCATGGACATATTTTAATTTTTTGTCACAAGTTAGCGGAAATTGAATTTTTTTCTTTTCTTACAAAGCCTCATATTCAACTAACTTGTGACAAAAAATAAAATTTTACATGAACTCGCTATGCCCCTCGGGGTGTCTTCTTTCCAAAATGGGGTCACTTGTGGGGCATTTATACTGCCCTGGCATTTTAGGGGACTTAAAGGGTGAGAAGTAGTTTGGAATACAAATGCGTAAAAATGCCCTGTGAAATCCTAAAAGCACTCATTGGAATTTGGACCCCTTTGCGCACCTAGGCTGCAAAAAATGTGTATTGTTACATATACCCATGCTGGGTGAGAGAAATATCTCTGTAAAAGACAACTTTTCAAATTTTTTATACAAAGTTGTAATTTTAGAGATATTTCTCTCACCTAGCATGGGTATATGTAAAAATACACCCCAAACCACATTGCCCTACTTCTTCTGAGTACGGCAATACCATATGTGTGACACTTTTTTGCAGCCTAGGTGCGCAAAGGGGTCCACATTCCAATGAGTACCTTTTAGGAGGGCATTTTTAGGCATTTGGATTCCAAACTACTTCTCACGCTTTAGGGCCCCTAAAATGCCAGGGCAGTATAAATACCCCACATGTGACGCTATTTTGGAAAGAAAACACCCCAAGGTATTCTGTGAGGGGCATGGCGAGTTCATAGAAGTTTATTTTTTTTTATCACAAGTTAGCGGAAAATGATATATATTTTTTTTCTTACAAAGTCTCATATTCCACTAACTTGTGACATAAAATATTTTTTTACATGAACTCGCCATGCCCCTCGCGGAATACCTTGGGGTGTCTTCTTTCCAAAATGGGGTCACATGTGGGGTATTTATACTGCCCTGGCATTTTAGGGGCCCTAAAGCTTGAGAAGTCTGGAATCCAAATGTCTAAAAATGCCCTCCTAAAAGGTTCTCATTGGAATTTGGGCCCCTTTGTGCACCTAGGCTACAAAAAAGTGTCACACATGTGGTATCGCCGTACTCAGAAGAAGTAGCGCAATGTGGTTTGGGGTGTATTTTTACATATACCCTTGCTGGGTGAGATAAATATCTCTGTAAAATTACAACTTTGTATAAAAAAATTGGAAAAGTTGTCTTTTACAGAGATATTTCTTGTCAATTTACTGAGATATTTCTCTCACCCAGCATGGGTATATGTAAAAATACACCCCAAAACACATTGCGCTACTTCTCCTGAGTTTGACGATACCACATGAGTGACACTTTTTTGCAGCCAAGATGCGCAAAGGGGCTCAAATTCAAATGAGTACTTTTAGGGTTTCACAGGGCATTTTGGATTCCGTGAGGGGTATGGTGAGTTCATGTAAGATATTTTTTTTTTTTCACAAGTTAGTGGAATATGAGACTTTGTAAGAAAAAAAAATATCTAAAAAATATCTTCTATGAACTCGCCATGCCCCTCTAAAGTGATCTTTATAGCGCCACAGCGATTTTACGGTGTTTTTGCAGTAATCAGAAGTAAAAAAATTCGGTCACTGCGGTGGGGCGGACTGAACGCAAATGTGCACACAAGATCAGGCCTGATCGGGCGAACACTGCGTTTTTTGTAGAGCCTATAGAACATGTCCAATTCTTGTCCGCAAAATCCGGAAAGCACATTGCCGGTGTCCGTGTTTTGCGGATCCTCGGATCAGCGGATTCAAGGATCCGCAAAACACATACGGACATTTGAATGGAGCCTTACAGGGGGTTGATCAATGACAGGGGGTGATCAGGGGGTCTATATGGGGTGTTCAGGGGTTAATAAGGGGCTAATAAGTGACAGGGGGGGTGTAATGTGTGTGTGGTGTTTGGTACTACTTACAGAGCTGTCTGTGTTCTCTGGTGGTCGATCCAAGGAAAATAGACCACCAGAGGACCAGGTAGCAGGTATATTAGATGCTGTTAACAAAACAGTGTTTAATATACCTTTCTGATGCATTATTTTAACATCTACAGCCTGCCAGCGAATGATCATCGCTGGCAGGCTGTAGTATAACTTCCGAGCAGCGCGTTGCCGGCGCGTCAATGAGGAACAACCCGACCGCCCGCAGGACGCATCCCTGCGTTAGGCGGTCGGGAAGCGGTTAAATCAGAGGGAACAGGGCCACCCCTCCTCCTGCTGAGTAGGGCCAGATAACTAAACTTTTTTACCCATATTTTGCTCTAAGAATCAATTACATTAAAAAATTTAGTAACCTTTTTAGCAGTAAATTAACTCTTTAGCAGTGACCCACTGAGTCACTGCATTAGCAACACCCGCTACTTCCTCAATTTGCATAATCTTACAGCTTGTCCTTCTCTTTTTTTTTCACCCAAAAGGTTATCCCAGTAGTATTGACTAGAGATGTCACAAACATAAAATTTTCTGTTCGCGAACGGAGAACGCAAATTTTCGTGAACGGGCAAACCGGGCGAACTGCCATTGGCTTTAATAGGGAGGCAAATTTTAAAACCCACAGGGACTCTTTCTGGCTACAATAGTGATGGAAAAGTTGTTTCAAGGGGACTAACACCTGGACTGTGGCATGCCGGAGGGAGATCCATGGCAATACTCCTATGGAAAATTATGTAGTTGGTGCAGAGTCGGGTTTTAATCCATAAAGGGCATAAATCACCTAACATTCCTAAATTGTTTGGAATAACGTGCTTTAAAACATCTAGTGTGTGTATACGATCAGGTATGATGTTGTATCGATCAGGTAGTGCAAGGGTTACGCCCGCTTTACAGTGACAGACCAAACTCTGACAGACTAAACTCCCCGTTTAACGCACCGCAAACAACCGCAAAAACTGCAAACAGTCCTTTTGCACAACCGCAAACTCCCCATTTGCACAAGGTTGGATACCAAGCTTGCCATGTCCAGTTCGTTGTCCTCACTGACATCATTGAAGGTCTCTTCCTCCACCCAGCAACGTAGAACACCAAGGGTCCCCGAAAGGTGACAACAAGCCCCCTGGGACGCCTGCTGTGGTTGGTCTTTCACCTCCTTAAAGCCATCTTCCTCCTCTGACTCCTCTTCTTCAGACTCCTCTCTCTGCGTTGCCGCAGGTCCAGCAATCGCCAACGACAAGGCTGCTTCTGGTGGTGATGGTGACCACAACTCTTCCTCTTCATGCTCATCTACGGCCTGACCCAGCACTCTTCGCAGGGCACGCTCCAGAAAAAACGCATATGGGATGAGGTCGATGATATTGCCTTGGGTTTGACTGACCAGGTTTGTCACCTCCGCAAAAGGAAGCATGAGCCTACAGCCATTGTGCATGAGCGTTCAGTAACGCGGCCCAAAAATACCCAGCTCCGCAGAGGCTGTCCTCTTTTTTTTTTTCTTTTATTAAAAAAAAAATCTGTTTTTAACAGTTTAATCTCTGTTTTGTCCCCTATCAGGGGCCGGTGTATGGAATAGATTTTAGGAATCGGGAGATGGAAAAACATGCTTGGTCGGTCCTCTCACTTCTAATTTGGGGCACTGATATGAGTGGTGTGTTTAAGTAGTACTATTCCTATCAGTTTAATCCCTGTTACGTGCCTATCAGGGGCCGGTCTATGGAATAGATTTTAGGAACCGGGAGATGGAAAAAGATGCTTGGTTGGTCCTCCTATTGCCAATTTGGGGCACTGTGCGTGCGCCGTGGAATGTGCTGTGCCACCAGATATGAGAGGTGTGTTAAGTAGTACTATTCCTATCAGTTTAATCCCTGTTACTTCCCCTATCAGGGGCCGGTCTATGGAATAGATTTTAGGAATCGGGAGATGGAAAAAGATGCTTGGTTGGTCCTCCTACTTCCAATTTGGGGCACTGTGCGTGCGCCGTGCAATGTACTGTGCCACCAGATATGAGTGGTGTGTTAAGTAGTACTATTCCTATCAGTTTAATCCCTGTTACGTCCCCTATCAGGGGACGTGTATGGAATAGATTTTAGACAACCGCAAAGAGTTGTCAATAGTGTTAAGTAGTACTATACAATAGTGTTAAGTGTACTACTTTGATTTTAGACAACCGCAAAGAGTTGTCAATAGTTGACACACTCATGACATAAATTTTATTCCTCTATGCGTCAATCTTGGTGTAGTGATGACTGTGCTCGTGCGCACGTTTGGGAGATTGCAGGTGATGTTTTTTTTTCAAAGCCTATGGTCGTGCTGAGGTAGTTCAGTGACAGTTAAGTGACCCAGAAAACAATGATTCTGCAGTGTGGGCCCATTGTTGGCCTAGTAGGTTTTAATGATCACCTTAGATGATCACAAAGAAAATTGTTTTTTCTATGCAAAATTATCCAGCCGATCGCTTTTGGTCTGTTCATAATGAAGCAACAACCGTATCATCTGGGGTGTGCCAACATTGCCATTGCCAACAGACTCATAGAGGTGGTCGCTTTATTGTGATACGCAAGCCCCTTCACCACAACAAGGTAACGATCACAAAGGGGAATTGAAACATGTATGTGCCTTTTTTATTTTGTTTTGTTTTTGCAGCCACAGTGCAGCACCAGAGGCCAGAAAAATTAGGCATGTACACATGCCTGAAAAATTAGGTATTGTAGCAGCGGAGAGAAAAATCGATGTGTTCCAGGCAGAAAGTGCACTAAAACATTGTGGCTTGAACCCTAGTTGATGGTGGATAAGTTACGCAAGTCATCCAGCATGCAGAGATAAAATACAGCAGCGTGTGGATCATTTTTAGCCCAAGGCAGCTCATCTCATCATGCCTTTTTTAGTTGAATGTATTGCCCTCTGTCAGTCTCTTCTGGATCCATGCCTCATTCATCTTAATAAAGGTGAGGTAATCTAGACTTTTTTGACCTAGGCGACTTCTCTTCTCATTGACAATACCTCCTGCTGCAGTGAAGGTCCTTTCTGACAGGACACTTGAAGCGGGGCAGGCCAGAAGTTCTATCGCAAATTGGGATAGCTCAGGCCACAGTTCAAGCCTGCACACCCAGTAGTCAAGGGGTTAATCGCTCCTCAGAGTGTCGATATCTGCAGTTAAGGCAAGGTAGTCTGCTACCTGTCGGTCGAGTCATTGTCTAAGGGTGGACCCCGAAGGGCTGTGGCGATGCGTAGGACTTAAAAAGCTTTGCATGTCCTCCATTAACAACACGTCTGTAAAGCGTCCTGTCCTTGCTGGCGTGGTCGTGGTAGGAGGAGGATTACGTTCACCTCTTCCCCTGTTAGATTCCCGTTGTGCTGTGACATCACCCTTATACGCTGTGTAAAGCATACTTTTAAATTTATTTTGGAACTGCTGCATCCTTTCCGACTTCTGGTAATTCGGTAACATTTCAGCCACTTTCTGCTTATACCGGGGGTCTAGTAGCGTGGCCACCCAGTACAGGTCGTTCTCCTTCGGCCTTTTTATACAAGGGTCCCTCAACAGGCACGACAGCATGAAAGACCCCATTTGCACAAGGTTGGATGCCAAGCTACTCATGTCCCGTTCCTCGTCCTCACTGATCTCACTGAAGGTCTGTTCTTCCCCCCAGCCACATACAACACCACGGGTACCAGATAGGTGACAACAACGAGCACCCTGGGATGCCTGCTGTGGTTGGTCTTCCTCCCCCTTTAAAGGCACATTCCTCCTCTGACTCCTCCTCCTCACACTCCTCCTCCAGCGTTGCCGCAGGTCCAGCAAGCAATGCTGATAAGGCTGTTTCTGGTGGTGATGGTGACCACAACTCTTCCACTTAACGCTCATCTACGGCCTGATCCAGCACTATTCGCAGGGCACGCTCCAGGAAGAAAACAAATGGGATGATGTCGCTGATGGTGCCTTCAGTGCGACTGACTAGGTTTGTCACCTCCTCAAAAGGATGCATGAGCCTACAGGCATTGCGCATGAGCATCCAGTAACGTGGCAAAAAAAATCCCAGCTCCGCAGAGGCTTTCCTAGCACCCCAGTCATACAAATACTTGTTGATGGCTTTTACTTGTTGAAGCAGGCGGTCGAACATTAGGAGTGTTGAATTCCAATGTGTCGGGCTGTAGCAAATCAAGCGCCTCACTGGCATGTTGTTTCGCCGCTGAATATCTGAAAAGTGCGCCATGGCCGTGTAGGAACGCCTGAAATGGCCACACACCTTCCTGGTCTGCTTGAGGACGTCCTGTAAGTCTGGGTACTTATGCACAAAGTGTTGTACGATCATATTACACACATGTGCCATGCACGGCACATGTGTCAACTTGCCCAAATTCAATGCCGCCAACAAATTGCTTCCATTGTCACACACCACTTTGCCGATCTCCAGTTGGTGCGGAGTCAGCCACTGATCCACCTGTGCGTTCAGGGCGGACAGGAGTGCTGATCCGGTGTGACTCTTTGCTTTCAGGCAAGTCAACCCAACACGGCGTGACACTGTCGTATCCGGGATGTGGAATAGCCCCTGGGGAGCTGGGGGGGTGCAGCTGATGTAAAGCAAGACGCAGCAGCAAAAGAGGACTCAGCCAAGGAGGTTAGCGAAGAGGATGGAGTAGGAGGAGTAGAGGAGGTGACAGCAGGCCTGCCTGCAAGTCGTGGCAGTGTCACCAACTCTTCTGCGGAGCCACGCATTCCATGCTTGGCAGCCGTCAGCAGGTTCACCCAATGCGCAGTGTAGGTGATATAACTGCGCTGACCGTGCTTTGCAGACCAGGTATCAGTGTTCAGATGGACCCTTGCCCCAACACTGTGTGCCAGACTTGCCATGACTTCCTTTTGCACAATAGAGTACAGGTTGGGGATTGCCTTTTGTGAAAAGAAATTTCGGCCGGGTACCTTCCACTGCGGTGTCCCAATAGCTACCAATTTTTTTGAAGGCCTCAGACTCCAACAGCTTGTATGGTAAAAGCTGGCAGGCTAAGAGTTCCGACAAGACAGCTGTCAGACTCCGGGCAAGGGGGTGACTCTGTGACATTGTCTTCTTACGCTCAAGCATGTCTTTGACAGACACCTGACTGTGGGCAGATGAGCAGGAACTGCTCAAGGCGAGAGGCGGAGTGGCGGGTGGTTGAGAGGGGGCAAGGAGGACAGCAGTGGTTGACGTGGCTGAAGATGCTGGACCAGGAGGAGGATGGTGGCTTTGAGTTTGTGTGCTGCTTGTACTCATGTGTTGATCCCATAGGCGTTTGTGATGTGAGATCATCTGCCTTCGCAAAGCTAGGTGGGTGTTGGACTTCCCGCAACTCAGTTTCTTTTGGCACTGGTTGCAAATGGCATCGCTGTTATCAGAGGCAGACACACACAAAAAATGCCACACTGCTAAGCTTTGCAATGACGGCATTCTGGTGGTGGCAACAGCATGCATTGATTGGCGTGTTGACTGGCTGACCCCGGGGGCTAATACATGCTGTCTGACTGTGCCACTAGCTCCTTGTGATGACCTCCCCATGCTTGCAACTCGCCTCCTCCTCCTCTCTGTCTCCCCATCTGAACTTTCCCCCTATTCTTCTTCTCTTCGAGCGGGCACCCACGTGACATCCACGGACACATTGTCATCATCAACCACTTCACTTGTATCTGACAACTCAGCAAAGGAAGCAGCAGCGGGTACAACATCATCATCATCACACCGTACGTCCATGTGTGTAATGCTGCCTGACTGAGACATATCCCTGTTATCTACATCCTCTGGCAATAATGGTTGTGCATAACTCATTTCTTCCAACTGATGTGTAAATAACTCCTCCGACAGATCAAGCGAAAGGCCCCTTTCACATGGGCGAGTATTCCGTGCGGGTGCGATGCGTGCGGTGAACGTATTGCACCCGCACTGAATCCTGACCCATTCATTTCTATGGGGCTGTGCACATGAGCGTTGATTTTCACGCATCACTTGTGCGTTGAGTGAAAATCGCAGCATGCTCTATATTGTGCGATTTTCACGCGACGCAGGCCCCATAGAAGTGAATGGGGTGCGTGAAAATCGCATAGCATCCGCAAGGAAGTGCGGATGCGGTGCAATTTTCACGCATGGTTGCTAGGTGACAGTCTATTCACTGTATTATTTTCCCTTATGGGAAACATGGTTATAAGGGAAAATAATAGCATTCTGAATACAGAACGCATAGTATAATAGTGCTGGAGGGGTTAAAAAAAAAAAAAAAAAAAGTTAACTCACCTTCTCCTTTTGATCGCGTAGTTCCCGGTCTCTTTACTTCTTGAATGATGAGCTGTGGGCTAAATGACCTGTGGTGACGTCAGATCACCATGTGATTGGAGCATGTGATCTGACGTCACCAAAGGTCATTTAGCCCACAGCTCATCATTCAAGAAGTAAAGAGACCGGGAACTACGCGATCAAGAGGAGAAGGTGAGTTAATTTTTTATTTTATTTTTTTAACCCCTCCAGCACTATTATACTATGCATTCTGTATTCAGAATGCTATTATTTTACCTTATAACCATGTTATAAGGGAAAATAATACAATCTTCAGAACATCAATCCCAAGTCCGAACTTCTGTGAAGAAGTTCGGGTTTGGGTACCAAACATGCGCGATTTTTCTCACGTGAGTGCAAAACGCATTACAATGTTTTGCACTCGCGTGGAAAAATCGCGCATTTTCCCGCAACGCACCCGCCTCTTATCCGGGCCAAAAATAAGACGCCCGTGTGAAAGAGGCCAAACAGATGTGGTGCTAGTGTTGGTGGTGCGGCAGGCGGGCGAGTGGAAACTTGAGAGGTGCCCGAAGCTGAGCTGGAGGAGGATGGTCGTCAATGTTCAGAGCGGAAGCTGTAGAAGATTTGGTGTCCTGTGTTAGCCAGTCAACTATGTCCTCAGAACTTTTCAATTTCAGGGTATGAGGCCTCTGAACACTGGGCATTATTCTAGGGCCAAAGGGAATCACAGCACCACGACCACGACGACCCCTTCGGGGTGGCCTGCCCATGCCTGTCATTTTTTTTAGATTAGTTTAGTTATACTATGCGTGCAAGCTACTATGACACCAGATATGAGTGGCACTGTGCACTGGCAGTAGTTGGCAGAGTAGACGCTGTAGTCCTGACACACACGCTTGCAGACAACTAACTGCTATTCAATCTATTACAGTCAAAATTATTTTATTTATTTTTTAATGCAAGCTACTGTGACACCAGATATGAGTGGCACTGGCAGAAGTTTGCAGAGTAGGCGCTGTAGGCCTAACACACACGCTTGCAGAAAACTAACTGCTATTATAGTACAGTCAAAATGTTTTGTTTTTTTCTATGCAAGCTACTGTGTGTGACACCAGATATAAGTGGCACTGGTGGCACTGACAGAAGTTGGCAGAGTAGACGCTGTAGGCCTAACACACACACTTGCAGAAAACTAATTGCTATTATATTACAGTTAAATTTGTATTATTTTTTTTAAATGCAAGCTACTGTGTGTGACACCAGATATGAGTGGCACTGGCAGCAGTTGGCAGAGTAGACGCTGTAGGCCTAACACACAAGCTTGCAGAAAACTAGCTGTTATTATATTACAGTAAAAAATTTATTTTATTTTTTAAATGCAAGCTACTGTGTGTGACACCACACCAGATATGAGTGGCACTGGCAGAAGTTGGTAGAGTAGACACTGTAGGCCTAACACACACGCTGGCAGAAAACGAACTGCTATTATATTACAGTCAAAAATGATTTTTTTAAAATGCAAGCTACTGTGGCACCAGATATGAGTGGTGGCACTGGGCATGTGGGCACAGTATACGCTGTGAGCCTGACACACACACTGGCAGGCAACTGCAATTAGATTACAGAGAAAAAAGAAGCAGACTGATGTACTAGCCCTAAAAAGGGCTTTTTGGGGTGCTGTCAGGACCCTGTCCTAATAGCAGAGATCAGATGAGTCTTTCAGGACTGGAGTGGACACTGAATACACTAGCCTAGCTAACGCTTTCCCTATTAAATCAGCAGCAGCTACACTGTCCCTCCTCTCACTGAGAATGCAGCTTCCGAATGAATCTAAAATGGATGCTGTCCAGGAGGTGGGAGGGTCTGGGAGGGAGGGTCTGCTGCTGATTGGCTGGAATGTGTCTGCTGACTGTGAGGTACAGGGTCAAAGTTTGCTCAATGATGATGAATAGGGGGCTGACCGAACATCGCATATGATCGCCCGCCGTAGCGGTGAACGCGGACAAGCAATGTTCGCCGGAACTGTTCACCGGCGAATAGTTCAGGACATCTCTAGTATTGACATGTCCACTTGTGTTCCTAGTTATATGGGAGATTGTGGGAAACAATTAGCGGAGTGAAATTCAGCGTTGTGTGGCCATTATTCATAGTTTTTGGTAAGCATTCAAATTGCATTGTACAGGGGTTATGACAGATAAAATTACCAGAAAATGCCTGGAAATTGACCAAAATGTTGAGTGGAGCTTTTGTTTCTTTCGTCTCTGTAACAAGATTACCTTATCTGAGGAATTTCTGCAGAGTGTTGATCCACATTATGGCGTCATTAGGCACAGTAAATATGCATCCAAGAACATATTACTCATTTCAATTGATGGGTTTTCAAGACACAAAAAGGGTTAACTGTTGATGCATCAAAGAGTCATATCATTAGTCAGCTTTGCCTTGGGGATCATACTCATTATACCTCCCCCTAATAATTTAAATGTGTCTGTGATCTATAGAGTGAGGCTTTGCACAAGCAAATTTCATCCAGATGTCTACGCTTTGCCCCAATTAAAGTAGAAAGGGGGAGGTGCGGCAATTTATTAACTGGAAATGATTCAGCTTATGCTACGATTGGGACGTAACCTTATGAATTAGTATTATTTGATACAGACTGTTATTTTGGATATTAAATTAATTTAAGACACACAAGAGGAAGAGCAGAATGGAACGTGCCGTAGAAGAGGTTGAAGTACTTTCTCCTGTGATCTACATACATAACTGCTGTATGTAACAATGTGTATGCTGATTGTACAGTATAAGGGCTCATGCACACGACCGTATGTATTTTGCGGTCATCAAAAAACGGATCCGCAAAAAAATATGGATGACCTCCGTTTGCATTCCGGATGTTGCGGAACGGAGCAGCTGGCCCCTGATAGAACAGTACTATCCTTGTCCATAATGCGGACAATAATAGGACATGTTCTATTTTTTTGCAGAACTGAAACACAGACATACGGAAACGGAAAGCACACGGAGTAACTTCATTTTTTTTGTGTGGACCCATTGAAATCAATGATTCCTTATACGGTCTGCAAAAAAATGAAATGGACACGGAAAGAATATACGTTCGTGTGCATGCTGGGTATTGATAGATCTGAAATAAGCAGGTCCAGAATTTAATATGATCCCTCAAACTTCGTGAACTGTCTGCTAGTGAGCTTTCTCATTGGTTTGTCTGATTGGCTTGGCAAGACAAAAACACAGAAATATAGTGGCAAATCTGGGGGAGCTGCTCAACCCCTAACACTGTAGCGTGTTTTTCATTGGGGGAGCAGCCCCACCGCATGTGGACCGCAGCAAACGACTATCCCCAGCAAAAAATATTTTGCATACGGTGGAGGATGTCGGCGCGGTCCACATGCACCACAAAGGCATCCTACACAAAACGGAGCATTGTGCGGATGAAAATATAATCATAAATCACAGAAAAAATGCACCACACGGATATGCCACTGACTATACTGGCTAGTCATAAATGCAGATATTAAAAGCTGAGACTTTTGCCAATATATTCCTGTCAGGAAGATATCGGAGCCCCAAGCACCACGTCACGGTTCTCAGCATGGCAAGGGGTCCTACCACTACGCTACCTATGGTGTGAACAAGGTCTGAAGGTGATGTAATCCAGCTCACAGCCAAGCTTCCACACAACCGCCTAGCAGGACAACTAGTGCAATGTGAACAAAGCCAGACTGTAAGCCACACCCATATCAGACCGTGTAATGGAGGCTACCAGGTGCAAAGAGTGTTTGAATGCCAGGTGAAGGCACATACACTACATGTAAAACAAGACAAAAACACAGAAATATAGTGGCAAATCTGGGGGAGCTGCTCAACCCCTAACACTGTAGCGTGTTTTTCATTGGGGGAGCAGCCCCACCGCATGTGGACCGCAGCAAACGACTATCCCCAGCAAAAAATATTTTGCATACGGTGGAGGATGTCGGCGCGGTCCACATACACCACAAAGGCATCCTACTAGAGTTGAGCGAACACCTGGATGTTCGGGTTCGAGAAGTTCGGCCGAACATCCCGGAAATGTTCGGGTTCGGGATCCGAACCCGATCCGAACTTCGTCCCGAACCCGAACCCCATTGAAGTCAATGGGGACCCGAACTTTTCGGCACTAAAACGGCTGTAAAACAGCCCAGGAAAGGGCTAGAGGGCTGCAAAAGGCAGCAACATGTAGGTAAATCCCCTGCAAACAAATGTGGATAGGGAAATTAATTAAAATAAAAATTAAATAAATAAAAATTAACCAAAATCAATTGGAGAGAGGTTCCATAGCAGAGAATCTGGCTTCCCGTCACCCACCACTGGAACAGTCCATTCTCAGATATTTAGGCCCCGGCACCCAGGCAGAGGAGAGAGGTCCCGTAACAGACAATCTGGCTTCATGTCAGCAGAGAATCAGTCTTCATGTCATAGCAGAGAATCAGGCTTCACGTCACCCACCACTGTAAGAGTCCATTTTCATAAATTTAGGCCCAGCACCCAGGCAGAGGAGAGAGGTCCCGTAACAGAGGATCTGGCTTCATGTCAGCAGAGAATCAGTCTGCATGTCATAGCAGAGAATCAGGCTTCACGTCAGCCACCACTGCAACAGTCCATTGTCATAAATTTAGGCCCAGCACCCAGGCAGAGGAGAGAGGTCCCGTAACAGAGGATCTGGCTTCATGTCAGCAGAGAATCAGTCTGCATGTCATAGCAGAGAATCAGGCTTCACGTCAGCCACCACTGCAACAGTCCATTGTCATAAATTTAGGCCCAGCACCCAGGCAGAGGAGAGAGGTCCCGTAACAGACAATCTGGCTTCATGTCAGCAGAGAATTAGTCTGCATGTCATAGCAGAGAATGAGGCTTCACGTCAGCCACCACTGCAACAGTCCATTGGCATATATTTAGGCCTAGCACACAGGCAGAGGAGAGAGGTCCCGTAACAGACAATCTGGCTTCATGTCAGCAGAGAATCAGTCTGCATGTCATAGCAGAGAATGAGGCTTCACGTCACCCACCACTGCAACAGTCCATTGGCATATATTTAGGCCTAGCACAGGCAGAGCAGAGAGGTCCCGTAACAGACAATCTGGCTTCATGACAGCAGAGAATCAGTCTGCATGTCATAGCAGAGAATGAGGCTTCACGTCACCCACCACTGCAACAGTCCATTGGCATATATTTAGGCCTAGCACACAGGCAGAGCAGAGAGGTCCCGTAACAGACGATCTGGCTTCATGTCAGCAGAGAATCAGTCTGCATGTCATAGCAGAGAATGAGGCTTCACGTCACCCACCACTGCAACAGTCCATTGGCATATATTTAGGCCTAGCACACAGGCAGAGCAGAGAGGTCCCGTAACAGACAATCTGGCTTCATGTCAGCAGAGAATCAGTCTGCATGTCATAGCAGAGAATGAGGCTTCACGTCACCCACCACTGCAACAGTCCATTGGCATATATTTAGGCCTAGCACACAGGCAGAGCAGAGAGGTCCCGTAACAGACAATCGGGCTTCATGACAGCAGAGAATCAGTCTGCATGTCATAGCAGAGAATGAGGCTTCACGTCACCCACCACTGCAACAGTCCATTGGCATATATTTAGGCCTAGCACACAGGCAGAGCAGAGAGGTCCCGTAACAGACGATCTGGCTTCATGTCAGCAGAGAATCAGTCTGCATGTCATAGCAGAGAATGAGGCTTCACGTCACCCACCACTGCAACAGTCCATTGGCATATATTTAGGCCTAGCACACAGGCAGAGCAGAGAGGTCCCGTAACAGACGATCTGGCTTCATGTCAGCAGAGAATCAGTCTGCATGTCATAGCAGAGAATGAGGCTTCACGTCACCCACCACTGCAACAGTCCATTGGCATATATTTAGGCCTAGCACACAGGCAGAGCAGAGAGGTCCCGTAACAGACAATCTGGCTTCATGACAGCAGAGAATCAGTCTGCATGTCATAGCAGAGAATGAGGCTTCACGTCACCCACCACTGCAACAGTCCATTGGCATATATTTAGGCCTAGCACACAGGCAGAGCAGAGAGGTCCCGTAACAGACAATCTGGCTTCATGTCAGCAGAGAATCAGTCTGCATGTCATAGCAGAGAATGAGGCTTCACGTCACCCACCACTGCAACAGTCCATTGGCATATATTTAGGCCTAGCACACAGGCAGAGCAGAGAGGTCCCGTAACAGACGATCTGGCTTCATGTCAGCAGAGAATCAGTCTGCATGTCATAGCAGAGAATGAGGCTTCACGTCACCCACCACTGCAACAGTCCATTGGCATATATTTAGGCCTAGCACACAGGCAGAGCAGAGAGGTCCCGTAACAGACAATCTGGCTTCATGTCAGCAGAGAATCAGTCTGCATGTCATAGCAGAGAATGAGGCTTCACGTCACCCACCACTGCAACAGTCCATTGGCATATATTTAGGCCTAGCACACAGGCAGAGCAGAGAGGTCCCGTAACAGACGATCTGGCTTCATGTCAGCAGAGAATCAGTCTGCATGTCATAGCAGAGAATGAGGCTTCATGTCACCCACCACTGCAACAGTCAATTGGCATATATTTAGGCCCAGCACCCAGGCAGAGGAGAGAGGTCCCGTAACAGACGATCTGGCTTCATGTCAGCAGAGAATCAGTCTGCATGTCATAGCAGAGAATCAGGCTTCACGTCAGCCACCACTGCAACAGTCCATTGTCATAAATTTAGGCCCAGCACCCAGGCAGAGGAGAGAGGTCCCGTAACAGAGGATCTGGCTTCATGTCAGCAGAGAATTAGTCTGCATGTCATAGCAGAGAATCAGGCTTCATGTCAGCCACCACTGCAACAGTCCATTGGCATATATTTAGGCCTAGCACACAGGCAGAGGAGAGGTTCATTCAACTTTGGGTAGCCTCGCAATATAATGGTAAAATGAAAATAAAAATAGGATTGAATGAGGAAGTGCCCTGGAGTCCAATAATATATGGTTATGGGGAGGTAGTTAATGTCTAATCTGGACAAGGGACGGACAGGTCCTGTGGGATCCATGCCTGGTTCATTTTTATGAACGTCAGCTTGTCCACATTGGCTGTAGACAGGCGGCTGCGTTTGTCTGTAATGACGCCCCCTGCCGTGCTGAATACACGTTCAGACAAAACGCTGGCTGCCGGGCAGGCCAGCACCTCCAAGGCATAAAAGGCTAGCTCTGGCCACGTGGACAATTTAGAGACCCAGAAGTTGAATGGGGCCGAACCATCAGTCAGTACGTGGAGGGGTGTGCACACGTACTGTTCCACCATGTTAGTGAAATGTTGCCTCCTGCTAACACGTTGCGTATCAGGTGGTGGTGCAGTTAGCTGTGGCGTGTTGACAAAAGTTTTCCACATCTCTGCCATGCTAACCCTGCCCTCAGAGGAGCTGGCCGTGACACAGCTGCCTTGGCGACCTCTTGCTCCTCCTCTGCCTTGGCCTTGGGCTTCCACTTGTTCCCCTGTGACATTTGGGAATGCTCTCAGTAGCGCGTCTACCAACGTGCGCTTGTACTCGCGCATCTTCCTATCACGCTCCAGTGCAGGAAGTAAGGTGGGCACATTGTCTTTGTAGCGTGGATCCAGCAGGGTGGCAACCCAGTAGTCCGCACAGGTTAAAATGTGGGCAACTCTGCTGTCGTTGCGCAGGCACTGCAGCATGTAGTCGCTCATGTGTGCCAGGCTGCCCAGGGGTAAGGACAAGCTGTCCTCTGTGGGAGGCGTATCGTCATCGTCCTGCCTTTCCCCCCAGCCACGCACCAGTGATGGACCCGAGCTGCGTTGGGTGCCACCCCGCTGTGACCATGCTTCATCCTCATCCTCCTCCACCTCCTCCTCATCCTCGTCCTCCTCGTCCTCCAGTAGTGGGCCCTGGCTGGCCACATTTGTACCTGGCCTCTGCTGTTGCCAAAAACCTCCCTCTGAGTCACTTCGAAGAGACTGGCCTGAAAGTGCTAAAAATGACCCCTCTTCCTCCTCCTCCTCCTCCTCCTCCTGGGCCACCTCCTCTTCCATCATCGCCCTAAGTGTTTTCTCAAGGAGACATAGAAGTGGTATTGTAACGCTGATAACGGTGTCATCGCCACTGGCCATGTTGGTGGAGTACTCGAAACAGCGCAACAGGGCACACAGGTCTCGCATGGAGGCCCAGTCATTGGTGGTGAAGTGGTGCTGTTCTGTAGTGCGACTGACCCGTGCGTGCTGCAGCTGAAACTCCACTATGGCCTGCTGCTGCTCGCACAGTCTGTCCAGCATGTGCAAGGTGGAGTTCCACCTGGTGGGCACGTCGCATATGAGGCGGTGAGCGGGAAGGCCGAAGTTACGCTGTAGCGCAGACAGGCGAGCAGCAGCAGGATGTGAACGCCGGAAGCGCGAACAGACGGCCCTGCACTTTATGCAGCAGCTCTGACATGTCGGGGTAGTTGTGAATGAACTTCTGCACCACCAAATTCAGCACATGCGCCAAGCAAGGGATGTGCGTCAAATTGGCTAGTCCCAGAGCTGCAACGAGATTTCGCCCATTATCACACACCACCAGGCCGGGCTTGAGGCTCACCGGCAGCAACCACTCGTCGGTCTGTTGTTCAATACCCCGCCACAACTCCTGTGCGGTGTGGGGCCTGTCCCCCAAACATATGAGTTTCAGAATGGCCTGCTGACGTTTACCCCGGGCTGTGCTGAAGTTGGTGGTGAAGGTGTGTGGCTGACTGGATGAGCAGGTGGAAGAAGAGGAGGAGGAAGCCGAGAAGGAGGAGGTGGCAACAGGAGGCAAAGAATGTTGCCCTGCGATCCTTGGCGGCGGAAGGACGTGCGCCAAACAGCTCTCCGCCTGGGGCCCAGCTGCCACTACATTTACCCAGTGTGCAGTTAGGGAGATATAGCGTCCCTGGCCGTGCTTACTGGTCCACGTATCTGTGGTTAGGTGGACCTTGCTACAGATGGCGTTGCGCAGTGCACACTTGATTTTATCGGATACTTGGTTGTGCAGGGAAGGCACGGCTCTCTTGGAGAAGTAGTGCCGGCTGGGAACAACATACTGTGGGACAGCAAGCGACATGAGCTGTTTGAAGCTGTCTGTGTCCACCAGCCTAAATGACAGCATTTCATAGGCCAGTAGTTTAGAAATGCTGGCATTCAGGGCCAGGGATCGAGGGTGGCTAGGTGGGAATTTACGCTTTCTATCAAATGTTTGTGAGATGGAGAGCTGAACGCTGGCGTGTGACATGGTTGAGACGCTTGGTGACGGAGGTGGTGGTGGTGGTGTTGGTGGTACATCCCCTGTTTGCTGGGCGGCAGGTGCCAACGTTCCTCCAGAGGCGGAGGAAGAGGCCGAGGCGGCAGCAGCAGAATAGGCCAAGGCGGCAGCAGCAGAAGAGGTAGCAGGGGGAGCCTGAGTGACTTCCTTGGTTTTAAGGTGTTTACTCCACTGCAGTTCATGCTTTGCATGCAGGTGCCTGGTCATGCAGGTTGTGCTCAGGTTCAGAACGTTAATGCCTCGCTTCAGGCTCTGATGGCACAGCGTGCAAACCACTCGGGTCTTGTCGTCAGCACATTGTTTGAAGAAGTGCCATGCCAGGGAACTCCTTGAAGCTGCCTTTGGGGTGCTCGGTCCCAGATGGCGGCGGTCAGTAGCAGGCGGAGTCTCTTGGCGGCGGGTGTTCTGCTTTTGCCCACTGCTCCCTCTTTTGCTACGCTGTTGGCTCGGTCTCACCACTGCCTCTTCCTCCGAACTGTGAAAGTCAGTGGCACGACCTTCATTCCATGTGGGGTCTAGGACCTCATCGTCCCCTGCATCGTCTTCCACCCAGTCTTGATCCCTGACCTCCTGTTCAGTCTGCACACTGCAGAAAGACGCAGCAGTTGGCACCTGTGTTTCGTCATCATCAGAGACATGCTGAGGTGGTATTCCCATGTCCTCATCATCAGGAAACATAAGTGGTTGTGCGTCAGTGCATTCTATGTCTTTCACCGCTGGGGAAGGGCTAGGTGGATGCCCTTGGGAAACCCTGCCAGCGGAGTCTTCAAACAGCATAAGAGACTGCTGCATAACTTGAGGCTGAGACAGTTTCCCTGGTATGCATGGGGGTGATGTGACAGACTGATGGGGTTGGTTTTCAGGCGCCATCTGTGCGCTTTCTGCAGAAGACTGGGTGGGAGATAATGTGAACGTGCTGGATCCACTGTCGGCCACCCAATTGACTAATGCCTGTACCTGCTCAGGCCTTACCATCCTTAGAACGGCATTGGGCCCCACCATATATCGCTGTAAATTCTGGCGGCTACTGGGACCTGAGGTAGTTGGTACACTAGGACGTGTGGATGTGGCAGAACGGCCACGTCCTCTCCCAGCACCAGAGGGTCCACTAACACCACCACGACCATGTCCACGTCCGCGTCCCTTACTAGATGTTTTTCTCATTGTTATGGTTCACCACAACAACAAATATATTATTTGGCCCAATGTATTGTATTCAAATTCAGCGGAATATAAATTTGAGGCCTAGTATTTAGGCGCTGGGTGACCGGTATGGATTTAGTGACAGAATTAGACTTGGAAATGCACAGAAGCGTGTGTGTGAAGTTATTCTGAATGACCCTATGTGCACCTTGAATATTATATACCCTTTTAGGGATAGATTTCAAATAGCTCTGATAAAGCAGGAACCACTAAATTATGAAATTGCTAAATTGGGAATTGTACTTCAACCCAGAACAAAAAATGTGCTTTGACGGACACTAAATAACTTTCCCAGCCACAACAGGACAGCGGTAACGAGAGATTTAGCAGGATATAAATTTGAGGCCTAGTATTTAGGCGCTGGGTGACAGGTATGGGTTTAGTGACAGAATTAGACTTGGAAATACACAGTAGCGGGTGTGTGTGAAGTTATTCTGAATGACCCAATGTGCACCTTGAATATTATATACCCTTTTAGGGATAGATTTCAAATAGCTCTGATATAGCAGAAACCACTAAATTATGAAATTGTTAAATTGGGAATTGTATTTAAACCCAGAACAAAAAATGTGCTTTGACGGACACTAAATAACTTTCCCAGCCACAACAGGACAGCGTTAACGAGAGATTTAGCAGGATATAAATTTGAGGCCTAGTATTTAGGCGCTGGGTGACAGGTATGGGTTTAGTGACAGAATTAGACTTAGAAATACACAGTAGCGGGTGTGTGTGAAGTTATTCTGAATGACCCAATGTGCACCTTGAATATTATATACCCTTTTAGGGATAGATTTCAAATAGCTCTGATATAGCAGAAACCACTAAATTATGAAATTGCTAAATTGGGAATTGTATTTCAACCCAGAACAAAAAATGTGCTTTGACGGACACTAAATAACTTTCCCAGCCACAACAGGACAGCGGTAACGAGAGATTTAGCCGGATATAAATTTGAGGCCTAGTATTTAGGCGCTGGGTGACAGGTATGGGTTTAGTGACAGAATTAGACTTGGAAATACACAGTAGCGGGTGTGTGTGAAGTTATTCTGAATGACCCAATGTGCACCTTGAATATTATATACCCTTTTAGGGATAGATTTCAAATAGCTCTGATATAGCAGGAACCACTAAATTATGAAATTGCTAAATTGGGAATTGTATTTCAACCCAGAACAAAAAATGTGCTTTGACGGACACTAAATAACTTTCCCAGCCACAACAGGACAGCGGTAACGAGAGATTTAGCAGGATATAAATTTGAGGCCTAGTATTTAGGCGCTGGGTGACAGGTATGGGTTTAGTGACAGAATTAGACTTGGAAATACACAGTAGCGGGTGTGTGTGAAGTTATTCTGAATGACCCAATGTGCACCTTGAATATTATATACCCTTTTACGGATAGATTTCAAATAGCTCTGATATAGCAGGAACCACTAAATTATGAAATTGCTAAATTGGGAATTGTACTTCAACCCAGAACAAAAAATGTGCTTTGACGGACACTAAATAACTTTCCCAGCCACAACAGGACAGCGGTAACGAGAGATTTAGCAGGATATAAATTTGAGGCCTAGTATTTAGGCGCTGGGTGACAGGTATGGGTTTAGTGACAGAATTAGACTTGGAAATACACAGTAGCGGGTGTGTGTGAAGTTATTCTGAATGACCCAATGTGCACCTTGAATATTATATACCCTTTTAGGGATAGATTTCAAATAGCTCTGATATAGCAGAAACCACTAAATTATGAAATTGTTAAATTGGGAATTGTATTTAAACCCAGAACAAAAAATGTGCTTTGACGGACACTAAATAACTTTCCCAGCCACAACAGGACAGCGTTAACGAGAGATTTAGCAGGATATAAATTTGAGGCCTAGTATTTAGGCGCTGGGTGACAGGTATGGGTTTAGTGACAGAATTAGACTTAGAAATACACAGTAGCGGGTGTGTGTGAAGTTATTCTGAATGACCCAATGTGCACCTTGAATATTATATACCCTTTTAGGGATAGATTTCAAATAGCTCTGATATAGCAGAAACCACTAAATTATGAAATTGCTAAATTGGGAATTGTATTTCAACCCAGAACAAAAAATGTGCTTTGACGGACACTAAATAACTTTCCCAGCCACAACAGGACAGCGGTAACGAGAGATTTAGCAGGATATAAATTTGAGGCCTAGTATTTAGGCGCTGGGTGACAGGTATGGGTTTAGTGACAGAATTAGACTTGGAAATACACAGTAGCGGGTGTGTGTGAAGTTATTCTGAATGACCCAATGTGCACCTTGAATATTATATACCCTTTTAGGGATAGATTTCAAATAGCTCTGATATAGCAGGAACCACTAAATTATGAAATTGCTAAATTGGGAATTGTATTTCAACCCAGAACAAAAAATGTGCTTTGACGGACACTAAATAACTTTCCCAGCCACAACAGGACAGCGGTAACGAGAGATTTAGCAGGATATAAATTTGAGGCCTAGTATTTAGGCGCTGGGTGACAGGTATGGGTTTAGTGACAGAATTAGACTTGGAAATACACAGTAGCGGGTGTGTGTGAAGTTATTCTGAATGACCCAATGTGCACCTTGAATATTATATACCCTTTTACGGATAGATTTCAAATAGCTCTGATATAGCAGGAACCACTAAATTATGAAATTGCTAAATTGGGAATTGTACTTCAACCCAGAACAAAAAATGTGCTTTGACGGACACTAAATAACTTTCCCAGCCACAACAGGACAGCGGTAACGAGAGATTTAGCGGGATATAAATTTGAGGCCTAGTATTTAGGCGCTGGGTGACCGGTATGGATTTAGTGACAGAATTAGACTGGGATATGGCCAAAAAATAACCACACTATTGCTGGTTAAATGCACTTGGTGACGGGCGCAGCTTGCCCCTGATTTAGTATATGGCCAAAAAATGAACAGACTATTGCTGGTTAAATGCACTTGGTGTCACAGCTTGACGCACCACACTACTGAGGGTTAAATGCACTTGGTGACGGGCGCAGCTTGCCCCTGATGTAGTATATGGCCAAAAAATGAACAGACTATTGCTGGTTAAATGCACTTGGTGTGACAGCTTCACCCTGATGTAGGCTTTAGCCAAAAAACAACCACACCATTGAGGGTTAAATGCACTTGGTGACAGGCGCAGCTTGCCCCTGATTTAGTATATGGCCAAAAAAATGAACAGACTATTGCTGGTTAAATGCACTTGGTGTGACAGCTTCACCCTGATGTAGGCTTTAGCCAAAAAACAACCACACCATTGAGGGTTAAATGCACTTGGTCGCAGCTTGGATGCACTTGGTCGCAGCACCGCACAAGACACAAAATGGCCGCCGATCACCCCAGAAAAAAGTGACTGACAAACGGTCTGGGCAGCCTAAAAACAGTGAGTGAGCATTTGAATTTCAGCAGCTCAATGATGCACAGCTGCAGATCGATCGATTAATCAAGTGAAGTCCTTTGGAGGAGTTAATCTGCCTAATCTCGCCCTACTGTCGCATCCGCAACCTCTCCCTACGCTAATCAGAGCAGAGTGACGGGCGGCGCTATGTGACTCCAGCTTAAATAGAGGCTGGGTCACATGGTGCTCTGGCCAATCACAGCCATGCCAATAGTAGGCATGGCTGTGACGGCCTCTTGGGGCAAGTAGTATGACGCTTGTTGATTGGCTGCTTTGCAGCCTTTCAAAAAGCGCCAAGAAAGCGTCACAAAAGCGCCAAGAAAGCGACGAACACCGAACCCGAACTTTTACGAAAATGTCCGGGTTCGGGTCCGTGTCACGGACACCCCAAAATTCGGTACGAACCCGAACTATACAGTTCGAGTTCGCTCATCCCTACATCCTACACAAAACGGAGCATTGTGCGGATGAAAATATAATCATAAATCACAGAAAAAATGCACCACACGGATATGCCACTGACTATACTGGCTAGTCATAAATGCAGATATTAAAAGCTGAGACTTTTGCCAATATATTCCTGTCAGGAAGATATCGGAGCCCCAAGCACCACGTCACGGTTCTCAGCATGGCAAGGGGTCCTACCACTACGCTACCTATGGTGTGAACAAGGTCTGAAGGTGATGTAATCCAGCTCACAGCCAAGCTTCCACACAACCGCCTAGCAGGACAACTAGTGCAATGTGAACAAAGCCAGACTGTAAGCCACACCCATATCAGACCATGTAATGGAGGCTACCAGGTGCAAAGAGTGTTTGAATGCCAGGTGAAGGCACATACACTACATGTAAAACAAGACAAAAACACAGAAATATAGTGGCAAATCTGGGGGAGCTGCTCAACCCCTAACACTGTAGCGTGTTTTTCATTGGGGGAGCAGCCCCACCGCATGTGGACCGCAGCAAACGACTATCCCCAGCAAAAAATATTTTGCATACGGTGGAGGATGTCGGCGCGGTCCACATGCACCACAAAGGCATCCTACACAAAACGGAGCATTGTGCGGATGAAAATATAATCATAAATCACAGAAAAAATGCACCACACGGATATGCCACTGACTATACTGGCTAGTCATAAATGCAGATATTAAAAGCTGAGACTTTTGCCAATATATTCCTGTCAGGAAGATATCGGAGCCCCAAGCACCACGTCACGGTTCTCAGCATGGCAAGGGGTCCTACCACTACGCTACCTATGGTGTGAACAAGGTCTGAAGGTGATGTAATCCAGCTCACAGCCAAGCTTCCACACAACCGCCTAGCAGGACAACTAGTGCAATGTGAACAAAGCCAGACTGTAAGCCACACCCATATCAGACCATGTAATGGAGGCTACCAGGTGCAAAGAGTGTTTGAATGCCAGGTGAAGGCACATACACTACATGTAAAACAAGACAAAAACACAGAAATATAGTGGCAAATCTGGGGGAGCTGCTCAACCCCTAACACTGTAGCGTGTTTTTCATTGGGGGAGCAGCCCCACCGCATGTGGACCGCAGCAAACGACTATCCCCAGCAAAAAATATTTTGCATACGGTGGAGGATGTCGGCGCGGTCCACATGCACCACAAAGGCATCCTACACAAAACGGAGCATTGTGCGGATGAAAATATAATCATAAATCACAGAAAAAATGCACCACACGGATATGCCACTGACTATACTGGCTAGTCATAAATGCAGATATTAAAAGCTGAGACTTTTGCCAATATATTCCTGTCAGGAAGATATCGGAGCCCCAAGCACCACGTCACGGTTCTCAGCATGGCAAGGGGTCCTACCACTACGCTACCTATGGTGTGAACAAGGTCTGAAGGTGATGTAATCCAGCTCACAGCCAAGCTTCCACACAACCGCCTAGCAGGACAACTAGTGCAATGTGAACAAAGCCAGACTGTAAGCCACACCCATATCAGACCATGTAATGGAGGCTACCAGGTGCAAAGAGTGTTTGAATGCCAGGTGAAGGCACATACACTACATGTAAAACAAGACAAAAACACAGAAATATAGTGGCAAATCTGGGGGAGCTGCTCAACCCCTAACACTGTAGCGTGTTTTTCATTGGGGGAGCAGCCCCACCGCATGTGGACCGCAGCAAACGACTATCCCCAGCAAAAAATATTTTGCATACGGTGGAGGATGTCGGCGCGGTCCACATGCACCACAAAGGCATCCTACACAAAACGGAGCATTGTGCGGATGAAAATATAATCATAAATCACAGAAAAAATGCACCACACGGATATGCCACTGACTATACTGGCTAGTCATAAATGCAGATATTAAAAGCTGAGACTTTTGCCAATATATTCCTGTCAGGAAGATATCGGAGCCCCAAGCACCACGTCACGGTTCTCAGCATGGCAAAGGGTCCTACCACTACGCTACCTATGGTGTGACCAAGGTCTGAAGGTGATGTAATCCAGCTCACAGCCAAGCTTCCACACAACCGCCTAGCAGGACAACTAGTGCAATGTGAACAAAGCCAGACTGTAAGCCATACCCATATCAGACCATGTAATGGAGGCTACCAGGTGCAAAGAGTGTTTGAATGCCAGGTGAAGGCACATACACTACATGTAAAACAAGACAAAAACACAGAAATATAGTGGCAAATCTGGGGGAGCTGCTCAACCCCTAACACTGTAGCGTGTTTTTCATTGGGGGAGCAGCCCCACCGCATGTGGACCGCAGCAAACGACTATCCCCAGCAAAAAATATTTTGCATACGGTGGAGGATGTCGGCGCGGTCCACATGCACCACAAAGGCATCCTACACAAAACGGAGCATTGTGCGGATGAAAATATAATCATAAATCACAGAAAAAATGCACCACACGGATATGCCACTGACTATACTGGCTAGTCATAAATGCAGATATTAAAAGCTGAGACTTTTGCCAATATATTCCTGTGGTAGGACCCCTTGCCATGCTGAGAACCGTGACGTGGTGCTTGGGGCTCCGATATCTTCCTGACAGGAATATATTGGCAAAAGTCTCAGCTTTTAATATCTGCATTTATGACTAGCCAGTATAGTCAGTGGCATATCCGTTTGGTGCATTTTTTCTGTGATTTATGATTATATTTTCATCCGCACAATGCTCCGTTTTGTGTAGGATGCCTTTGTGGTGCATGTGGACCGCGCCGACATCCTCCACCGTATGCAAAATATTTTTTGCTGGGGATAGTCGTTTGCTGCGGTCCACATGCGGTGGGGCTGCTCCCCCAATGAAAAACACGCTACAGTGTTAGGGGTTGAGCAGCTCCCCCAGATTTGCCACTATATTTCAGTGTTTTTGTCTTGTTTTACATGTAGTGTATGTGCCTTCACCTGGCATTCAAACACTCTTTGCACCTGGTAGCCTCCATTACATGGTCTGATATGGGTGTGGCTTACAGTCTGGCTTTGTTCACATTGCACTAGTTGTCCTGCTAGGCGGTTGTGTGGAAGCTTGGCTGTGAGCTGGATTACATCACCTTCAGACCTTGTTCACACCATAGGTAGCGTAGTGGTAGGACCCCTTGCCATGCTGAGAACCGTGACGTGGTGCTTGGGGCTCCGATATCTTCCTGACAGGAATATATTGGCAAAAGTCTCAGCTTTTAATATCTGCATTTATGACTAGCCAGTATAGTCAGTGGCATATCCGTGTGGTGCATTTTTTCTGTGATTTATGATTGGCTTGGCAGTTTTATTTCATATTGTTATACATAAATATTTCTCAATGTTTTTAAGCAAAGAAGTGGCAAGAAGTTCCAACTGCATATCTGCAAGAAAGTAATCACTTATAAGTGTTAACAAACGTAGGCTATGCTTTGGAACCTATGTTGGCAGCCTATGTTTCAGATTTGAAGGAAAGGACAGTGTAAAATGCAGTGCTATTCCTTTGGTCAAAATGGATTGCCATCAGTGTATGTTGTTTGACAGATCTTGCACTGCATGATGACCTCTGTTTGGAAAAGTGGTATTAAAGCAGCATGGGTATCATGCCATGCAATATTTCATCTATACAATTCCATAGATTTTCTTTACAATGCCCACAAAATAGATACAAATACACCAGGCCTCCTAAAGACCCCAGGCCAAGCCTTCATAATACAGACCTCTACTAAACTCTAGCCCTATATAGAGGAATGAGGAAAACTCCTGTATACAGACTTCACAACCACTGTATATAGACCCCATATATATACAAAGCCCAGTCCAGTTCCCCCAGCTTGAGTGGAAAGGCCCTTGACTAAGCACATTAGGCTTTGCAGGCTCTTTGTAAGGGAGGGTTATTCAAGTGGCATCTCTCTCTGTAGTTCCTTCTATCAGGAGAACCCACTATTGGTTCTCCCATTGTAGTGGCTTTGGTTTCCTATGCCAATAATACCTGAGGTTGTGAGAAATACCTCATGGGGTATCTGCGCCATATTTATGAACCACTCCAGCATATTCCACTATGCTGTATAGAGATTGACATTTATTAAAAATTTGCATTATTCTATAACTTAAAAATATACCATATATACCAATTTCAAATGAAAAAAAAAAAAATAACTTAAATGATTTCTACATAATACTTTCACTAGAATGGTCGGGTGGTTAAGGCATTGAACTTAAGATCCAAAGGATAATGATATGTATCTGCATGGGTTCCAACTCCACTCCTGTTATCCATATTCACATTTACGCATTTTACAATTTACATGTCAAATTAATAAAAAAAATGTGAGTATTAGGCCTCATGCACACGACAGTTTTTTTTCACGGTCCGCAAAAACGGGGTCCGTGGGTCCGTGATCCGTGACTGTTTTTTCGTCCGTGGGTCTTCCTTGATTTTTGGAGGATCCACGGACATGAAAAAAAAGTCGTTTTGGTGTCCGCCTGGCCGTGCGGAGCCAAACGGATCCGTCCTGAATTACAATGCAAGTCAATGGGGGCGGATCCGTTTGATGTTGACACAATATGGTGCCATTTCAAACGGATCCGTCCCCATTGACTTTCAATTTAAAGTCTGGAGTTCTTTTATACCATCGGATTGGAGTTTTCTCCAATCCGATGGTATATTTTAACTTGAAGCGTCCCCATCACCATGGGAACGCCTCTATGTTAGAATATACTGTCGGATATGAGCTACTTCGTGAACCTCAGATCCGACAGTATATTCTAACACAGAGGCGTTCCCATGGTGATGGGGACGCTTCAGGTTAGAATACACTACAAACTTTGTACAAGACTGCCCCCTGCTGCCTGGCAGCACCCGATCTCTTACTGGGGGATATGATAGCACAATTAATACCTTTAGGTGCGGCACCTAAAGGGGTTAATTGTACTATCATATTCCCCTGTAAGAGATCAGGGCTGCCAGGCAGCAGGGGGCAGCCCCCCCCCTCCCCAGTTTGAATATCGTTGGTGGCACAGTGTGCCCCCACCATCGCCCCCCCCTCCCTCCCTCTATTGTATTAAATCGTTGGTGGCACAGTGTGCCAACCACCATCGGCCCCCCTCCCTCCCTCTATTGTATTAAATCGTTGGTGGCACAGTGTGCCAACCACCATCGGCCCCCCTCCCTCCCTCTATTGTATTAAATCGTTGGTGGCACTGTGTGCCAACCACCATCGGCCCCCCTCCCTCCCTCTATTGTATTAAATCGTTGGTGGCACAGTGTGCCAACCACCATCGCCCCCCCCCCCTCCCTCTATAGCAGTAACATTGGTGGCAGTGTGCGGTCTCAACAGTAGAAGATTCCTACTTACCTGCTTGCTGCTGCGATGTCTGTGTCCGGCCGGGAGCTCCTCCTACTGGTAAGTGAAAGGTCTGTGCGGCGCATTGCTAAAGAACTGTCACTTACCAGTAGGAGGAGCTCCCGGCCGTTCAGAGACATCGCAGCAGCAAGCAGGTAAGTATGAATCTTCTACTGTTGAGACCGCACACTGCCACCAATGTTACTGCTATAGAGGGAGGGGGGGGCGATGGTGGTTGGCACACAGTGCCACCAACGATTTAATACAAAAGAGGGAGGGAGGGGGGCCGATGGTGGTTGGCACACTGTGCCACCAACGATTTAATACAATAGAGGGAGGGAGGGGGGCCGATGGTGGTTGGCACACTGTGCCACCAACGATTTAATACAATAGAGGGAGGGAGGGGGGGGGGCGATGGTGGGGGCACACTGTGCCACCAACGATATTCAAACTGGGGAGGGGGGGGGGTCTGCCCCCTGCTGCCTGGCAGCCCTGATCTCTTACAGGGGAATATGATAGTACAATTAACCCCTTTAGGTGCCGCACCTGAAGGGGTTAATTGTGCTATCATATCCCGCTGTAAGAGATCGGGTGCTGCCAGGCAGCAGGGGGCAGTCTTGTACAAAGTTTGCAGTGTATTCTAACTAGAAGCGTCCCCATCACCATGGGAACGCTTCTGTGTTAGAATATGCTGTCGGAAATGAGTTTTCACGAAGTGAAAACTTAGATCAGAAAAAGCTTTTATGCAGACGGATCTTCGGATCCGTCTGTATGAAAGCAACCTACGGCCACGGATCACGGACACGGATGCCAATCTTGTGTGCATCCGTGTTCCTTCACGGACCCATTGACTTGAATGGGTCCGTGAACCGTTGTCCGTCAAAAAAATAGGACAGGTCATATTTTTTTGACGGACAGGATACACGGATCACGGCCTCGGCTGCAAAACAGTACATTTTCCGATTTTTCCACGGACCCATTGAAAGTCAATGGGTCCGCGAAAAAAAAACGGAAAACGGCACAACGGCCACGGATGCACACAACGGTCGTGTGCATGAGGCCTTACTTTCTCTTTAAAGTTTGCCTGTATCAGAGCTGCATTCCCAGATGTGTTGGGTGTCACTGTAAAGAATCGACAAGCTTTTTGCTACATATTTCCTTAAAGACCCTGTGTCAGCATGATCAACCCTAATAAACCACTGGGTGTGAGTGGGTGACCTGTTTTATTTAAAGAACTGGGATCTATCGAAGTCTGATCTTCTCAATGCATGTTTATGGCAAAGTATCATGGCACAAACAAAATAAATTTCTGAAGATTTATTGGCAGCATAGAAACGCATTGAGTGGGGCGCAATACAAATTATAGTAGATAGACTACTGGTAGAGGAATAAGGACCTATCACGATTTAATATGCCGCTAGTGACCCACCATACACCGCCATTTGACTAACAAGCCCTATATGAGAGGTAATGTAAGAGGGCTAGAATTTTTAAGGGCTTTTAACAGAGTCCCATTGCCATTTTCTATATCTTGATACCACTCTTTTTTGTGGTGCTATTGGTGTCCTATTGGGGAACAATCCAACACCAACTCTGGATCATTGACTATTATTCTCATGCAGATCTATTGGTGGGGTGTGACTGTGGAACAAGGTCCGATCCCATCATATGGGCATATGGGCTTTATATGGACGCCAGGTACAGGAACCAAAATCTAGAACCCATGGTGCATTAAAGGTATATACATTTCAGCAGTGGTCTTTTTGCTGAGACTGCAGACTTTATAAAACACAGTGGGTGGAGAGTTCTTAGAACTCTATATTTGTTTCCCTCAGGTATTCTAGGTATCCTCTACTCAGCCTGAATAGTACTGTGGTGTGTCCAAATTCCCTTATTCACTCACAGGCCCATACTGTTCATGTACTTTGAAACGTCACAAGTTATTGACCGAGTTAAGCTTGCTTCAAATTTTTGACATTTTGACACCAGAAAACTGATGTTTAATAAATTCCCACTAATATCTTGGTTGGATTTGAACCCAAGGTCTAAGTGCTACAAGGAAGCAGCAACAAAAAAAACTCACTCAGAAAGTCAATTATCGAATTATCTGCATGTCATTTAGTAATATATTTTATTTCATTGGCACCAAGATATTAGAATTTAGAAAGCAGAGACTAGTTGGGACCAGGAAGCACCACCAGGTGAGCAACAAGGAAAGTATGCCTTATAGATATATATACTGTATATATATATATATATATTATTTTTTATTTTTAAATCAGCCTGACAAATCCACTTTAAAAGTCAAGTCATACATATATACTGACAGCTCATGAAAAATTATTTCCTATATTTACCCAGTGTTAGTGGTTATGTTCTTACATTAATAGATAAGAAGAGCCTATTTATGGTGTGGGGTATAGCAGCTGTCAACAAAGCAATAGATTGTGAAAGACTATGGCATCACTAGAGTTAACCTGTGGGAAATAAGTCAATGGCTTCCTGGCTGAAGGTAAGAAACATCAGCCTGTAACACGTCAGGGGGCAGTACAATGTGTGGAAGCTGGAGATAAAGATCTTCATCTGAGGCTACCAGCCATGGTACCTGCCCCATCACTCATTTTGCATTTAAAGCCAGCTCTCTAATTAGGAGCTGTTGAGTTATTAACCACGGGAGCTGACACATTTTCACATGCTTGGGCGTTGTGCCATCCCATCTGTACTAACAAAGCTCTGAATAACCCTTTGACTGCACATAGCTGTAGATGCCTGTGTGCGTTTTCATGATCTTCATATTCTGTAGTTTTGGTTCTAAAAATATATTATATTTTATACTCAATAAAGTGTAATTTCCAGTTAGAGAGACAGGACACCTTTCTTTGCATGATACTGTACCTGGCTGGATGTGTAACAATAATTATAGATATCATGGAAAGTATTCAGTTAATTTGACTTTATATAACACATTCTTTCATGGGACAATGATGATACAGTTATAGAGGTCTCTCAGTGATGCCACAGCCTTAGGGCGGGTTCACATCAGAGTTCCGAATTCAATGATTGTTTTCCATTATAACATGGTTATAATGGAAAATAATGGAATTTTAAGACGGAATTCAAAATGGAAACCTTTGAGGCATTCTGTTTTGATCCGTCATAATAGAGGTCTATGGGCAAGCATAATGGATCAGTCTGGTGTCCGTTATCCAGGACGGAAAAGAAAGTTCAGTTGACTTTATTTCCCATCCTGGATAATGGAAACAGAACTTTCTTTTCCGTCCTGGATTAAGTAAACCAGACTGATCCATTATGCTTGCCCATAGACCTCTATTATGACAGATCAAAACGGAATGCCTCTAATGGTTTCCATTTTGAATTCCGTCTTAAAATCCCATTATTTTCCATTATAAGCATGTTTTAACAGAAAACAATAACGGAATTTGTAAGGCTTATGTGAAGCCGCCCTTTGTTGTAACAGAGTTGGTAAATACACCGTTTCTTTTGATGGCAACAGACGTCCTTTTTTGCAGTCATTGGACACAACTTTCCTGGGCACCTGCACTCTTTCTCTGAGTTTCCTGCTGCTTGACAGTGATAAAGTGGTATATTCTCAATATATTCTTAAGACATTTATTGCTATTTGCAAATAGCAATAAATGTCTTAAGAATATATTGAGAATATACCACTGGTAAATAAAGGTTGAATATAAAGCTACATTGGTGTGCTGTCTCTGAAAACTTATTTAAAGAGGACCTTTCACTACTGTACAAACTAAAAACTAACTAGATCAGTGGGCAGAGCGGCGCCCAGGGGTCCCCCTGCACTTACTAGTATGCCTGGGCGCCGCTCCGTTCGCGCGGTATAGGCTCCGGTGTCTGCGCTCCCTCTGACTGATTTTTTGTAGGAGGCGTGTCCCTTGCTGCACTGCTGGCCAATCGCAGCGCACAGCTCATAGCCTAGCAGTTTTTAGTTTGTACAGTAGTGAAAGGTCCTCTTTAAAGCTACTATTTCACTCCGCGGGTGGAAGGAGGCTATCAGGAGACGAGCACCCACAAAAACCATCCAACTAGACGTGTGCTGAGGTCTCACTACGGTTAAGCTGCTTGACAGGTCAACACAACTCTTTCTTTGTGGCACACTGTGTCTCCATTACAGGCCATGGCAACTCTCTCTTCATGGTGCAATAATGCACAGTCTACCTATACATAAAAAAAAGGCTACACTACCTCCCTTCTTTGCGATACACATCATGCATTTAGTCACTCTGTATCCATGTACAATATCTACTTGTGTCAATCTGGCTCCTCCACTGGTGCTCTTCTGTTTCAACGTGCAGGAACTAGGAGGGATATTGTCTACGCTTTGGCTCCAAGCTCACCTGCTTAACGCTTGCAAACTTGTCTCAGTTTTGATTTGAAAAAACTTTGCTAAGGATCACAAATGTAGTTGTGGTGTTGAAATGGAAAGTATGAAAATGTTGATGGGTATGGTAGTAATCCTGTAATATTCAGTCCACTTTTGCTATAGAATACTAGACTATAGTATATTACTATAAATTTTATTTTGATCTACTGATCTAGTGACAGCTTGTACAATTGCCTGTAGACATTCAAAGATGATCTCTATATGCATCCAATTTACAAATTACACATTGATCATTCTATAAACATTATAGCAATGGGGCTCATTTACTAAAGACTGGCATTTGACATGCCCATTCTTAGAAAAAAGGCCACTGGAGGGAAGGGGTTAATCTTAAAGGGGTTGTCTCTAGAGATGAGCAAATATTTCAAAAATTTGATTTGTCGGTTCGACAAATTTTTCGGGGAAAATTCATTTCGATCCGAATATATTTGCAGTGAATTATGCTAAAAAACGGCTATTTCCTGGCTGCTGATTGCCTTCATAGTGGTGTAGAACACTGTGCCTTGTAGTAACACGCCAAGGGAGTATGCTTTTGTAGTGAAATAATACTATGAGTTCGTATGACATGCAGATGACAGGCGTTGTCACGGCCTATGGTGTACACTGTGACACTCTTGAACAAGAAAAAAGACAAAAAACATAGCACCTCATGTGTCGTAACGTCTTACAGATAATATAAATTTACGGTGTGTATTTCGCTTACCGGATTCTGTTGTGAGGAGTCACAACAGCTAGATGTGCCTTGGCTGGTATATTTCCCCACCAGCATTAGGGGATGCCGTGCTGCTGCCTGGGTCTCTTCCTGTTCCAATCGTTCCAGGAAAGTAGATATGCAGAGAATTTTAAAAAGTGTCAGACCACTATCCGGCGCTGCAGGCACAAAGATCAGTCCTTGAGATGAATAAGATTCTTTTTATTAAAGTCAACGCGTTTCAAGGGCGCAGTGCCCCCTTCGTCAGGACAATTTTCTGTATATTGTCCTGACGAAGGGGGCACTGCGCCCTTGAAACGCGTTGACTTTAATAAAAAGAATCTTATTCATCTCAAGAACTGATCTTTGTGCCTGCAGCGCCGGATAGTGGTCTGACACTTTTTAAAATTCACTGTGACACTCTTGCCACATTTGTGGTTGCCCGCGGCAACGTGTTGCCATGAGAGCATGCAGTGACAGTGTCTCAGCTTTCTGGGTGATTGCCGTGACATGGTTGCCACGCATGCTGTTGCCGGTGGTAACGTGTTTGGTATGTATGTGTGTGCACTTCCCCTTTAAGTTGTTGCCTCCCTCTGTCTGGTGCTGTAAGGGTTAACTCCCTGACTAAGTGTGGTCACTAGGGTTTTATCCCCTGTGGCTCCCTGGCTGGAGTAAGTTGTACTTCAGCTGTCGTAGGTGCTGGAGCTCTGCTCCAGTCCAGGGTGTTCCATCTGTCCAGTGAGGGCCACCCTTGTGGTCATACTGTCACGGTGGGGAGTGGGGGAAACCCCCCACCGTGTGGTGTCAAAGGGTAAAAAGTGGATCAGCCCGGCCAAAAGGAGTAATAAGGGAGCAGGTTACCTCCTGCAGCATCCCTAATCTTCTCCCTGACTCCTCACCGTATGAGCGGACCCCGATGGTAGGACGACTCATACTCTGGATTCCTAGAGACCCTAAGTCGCCCTGGTAATCCTTCACCAAGGAACAGGGAAGAGACGACCTGTTCATCCCAGTAATGGAGGAACAGGAGTCTCTATCTGAGGCCAGGCTGCAAGGAGAGGGGAACACTTACAGCATATGGAGATGGCAGGTAAGCAAAACCAATAACACACTTACCTGCCACAGACACACTGACTGAAACCCGTGCACTAGTGTTGCTGTCCACACCAACATTATAGGACACAGCACACACCACAAACCACACAGGAACCCAGAATAACCATAGCTGCAATAGACATGAGACAGGGGAATGTCTAGTAAACATGTTGGACACCAAACACCACCAGACATGTAACACCAAACTAGACATACAAACACCCTCAACATAACCCACTCCATACAAATAGGGACAGGAAGGGAAGGAGACACAGGGATAACAAGGGTGGCCCTCACTGGACAGATGGAACACCCTGCACCAACGACAGATGAAGTACAACTGACTCCAGCCAGGGAGCCACAGGGGATAAAACCCTAGTGATCACACCCAGTCAGGGAGTTAACCCTTACAGCAACGGACAGAGGGAGGCAACAACTTAAAGGGGAAGTGCACACACAAGCATACCAAACACGTAACCACCGGCAACAACATGCGTGGCAACCATGTCACGGCAATCACCCAGAAGGCCGAGACACTGCCACCGCATGCTCTCACAGCAACACGTTGCCACGGGCAACCGCAAGTGTGGCAACAGTGTCACAGTGTACACCATAGGCCATGACAGGCGTTGCTCTGAGAATCACTCTACACTTAACTTATTAGGGCAGTCACGGGCCAAAACTGACCAAATAACTCAAGTATAAACTCAGCCTTATAGGTCGATGTTAGCATCAAGAAGTGCACTCCTTTTACACCGTTGCCACCTGATTCCACATAGATGTTATCAGAACCTGTTCTATTAAACTCTTATACAAGTAGAGCCCCCCACCCGACATAGTGGAGAAGGTGACAGCAGTAAATTTGTGTTGATGTCACTGATTAATTTGCCTTTCCTCTGATCCTTTAGAACAATAACCCACAAAAAACTGATCCTGTTGGAGGAACATACGCCTTTACTCGGTCAGCATTTGCTCAATAATCCATCAGTATTGCTAAAGCTAAAAAAAAAAAACATGAGTGGATGCAAAACAGAGATGACATGTGAATGGAATATTTGCATGTCTTCTGTGTTTTGTACTCACTTCTGTTTTTGGCTACATAATCATAAGCCAATTCTGATGGAACCATACAGGCCTCACAGCTGCTATACAGACAGGACCCGTTGTGCGTCTAATTTTTCCTTCCTTCTGACAGATCAGAAGAAGGGTAAAAAAAATGATGTCAGCCAGGTCGAAAGGAAAAATAGTGGCCCAGTCATGAAGTGGGGAGGGTGGGAAAAGCATGAGGCCAATGACAGGGTCTGGCGGTTGCGGCAGCATTAGGAGGCCGCACAGTGGCACAATGACAGAGTCTGGAGGTGCCGGTAGCAGCATCAGTAGGAGGCCACCAAGTGGCAAAATGACAGAGAGTGCAGCATGAGGGGGCCAAAGAGTGGCACGACGACGAGAGATTGTGGAGGTGGCAGCAGCATGAGGACGCTACAGAGTGGCCGCTTTGTCTATTCATTTATAGGGAATATGGAACAGAACAGAAGGTTAACATTTCTCAACTTTATAAACTGTTGCTTAAAAAATACACGTTCTCTGGCACAAAAGACTTGGCAAATTGGTTGTTCGTTAATTGCCCTCAAAAATTGGGATAATATATTGGCAAATTTAAATTTACTTTCTTATAATTTTAATCAAGTTTTGGTTCAATTTAATATTCAATATTTAATAAATGTGATAATAAAAATTAAGTGTTGCCTAAGACAGGAGAGATTCCGCCAGTCTTCTGTTTATTCAACTATGTGGTTTTGATGGAGAATGCATTCCAAAAAAACAATTTCTCTCCAGCTGGAAACAAATCCTGTCAAGATTGATACAAGTGCAGTATCGGCTGCTCATTGACCCAGATACTTCTGGGGGAACCTGCCTGGAATGAACAGGCCTGTAGTAGCTACAGAGAATGAGAAGACTAAGTGTCAAGATAGCTTTGAGCCCGGAAGAGTCGCAAAGTTCATAAAAATACGTCACTAGAGATTTTAGCGCATATAACCGCAGCACTGACCACTGAATAAATTTAGTTTTTCTACCAAAATACTTTAATAAAGATTTTACCACATATAACTGCAGCCGATGTGAACTGAGAATGTATTTTCTTTTTGTACTGAAATAGGCCACTAAATGCTTTCAAGACATATTACTGTCACCGACGTGATCTGAGAATGTATTTTTCTTTTTGTACTGAAATACAAAATAACACTGATATAACCTCCACACTGACTGACTGCTACTGCCGCTACTTCTGTGAACCCCTACACCACTACTTCCCGGGTAGGTAGGCTGCTGCGAATCAGGTGCTCTACCCCGGGCACATTTGACCTCCCACTGCTGCCACCCTGCTGACTCCCAGCCATGCTTTCAAGACATATAACCGCTGATGTGAACTGAGAATATATATTTCTTTTTCTACTGAAATAGGCCACTAAACGCTTTCAAGGCATATAACCGTTGCCGATGCGAAATGAGAATGTATTTTTCTTTTTGTACTGAAATAGGCTACTAAACACTTTCAAGACATATAAACGCCGCTGATGTGAACTGATGATGAATTTTTCTGTTTGTAGTGAAATAAGCCACTAAACGCTTTCAAAACATATTACTGTCACCAACGTGATCTGAGAATGTATTTTTCTTTTTGCACTGAAATACAAAATAACACTGATATAACCTCCACACTGACTAACTGCTACTGCTGCTACTTCCGTGAACCCCTACACCACTACTTCCCGGGTAGGTAGGCTGCTGCAAATCAGGTGCTCTACCCCGGGCACATTTGACCTCCCACTGCTGCCACCCTGCTGACTCCCAGCCATGCTTTCAACACATATAACCGCTGATGTGAACTGAGAATATATTTTTCTTTTTGTACTGAAATAGGCCACTAAATGCTTTCAAGACATGTAACCATTGCCGATGTGAAATGAGAATGTATTTTTCTTTTTGTACTGAAATAAGCTACTAAACACTTTCAAGACATATAAACGCTGCTGGTGTAAACTGAGGATGTATTTTTCTGTTTGTAGTGAAATAGGCCACTAAACGCTTTCAAGACATATAACCACCGCCGCCGTTAACTGAGAATGTATTTTTCTTTTTGTACTGAAATACAAAATAACACATATAACCGCCGCTGATATAGGCCATTAAATGCGTTCAGAAGAAATAAATACACCAGTGAAGTGCGTATATATTTTTCTTTCTGTACTGAAATAGGCCACTAAACGCTTTTGCCACAAATATGTGCACAAGTGAAGTGCGGATATATTTCTTTCTTTCTATAATGAAATAGGCCACTAAACGCTTTTGCCACAAATAAGTGCACCAGTGAAGAGCATATATTTTTTTCTTTCTGTACGCTTTCAACACATTTCTGCAGAAGTGAACCACATATATTTTTCTTGTTTGAAAATATATAAGCCACTAAAGGCTTTTCAACATAGCACTTTCACCCCAAGAACAAATTGCTGGAATGACAGAGCTGTATGATGGCTATTTGGATCCCCAAATAATCTTTCCCTGCACTTGCAAATTGCTTTTCTAGTACTGTCCCTAGCTCCTTCTGATGTCTCTCCCTGCACTTGCAAATTGCTTTTCTAGTACTGTCCCTAGCTCCTTCTGATGTCTCTCCCTGCACAAAGATGCTGTGAAATTATTCCTCCCTATCCTTTCCCTGCACTTGTAAATCACTTTTATGGCACTGTCACTATCGCTTTCTGACATCTCTCCCTGCACTAAGGTGCTTTGAAATCATTCCTCCCTATCCTTTCCCAGCACTTATAAATCATTTTTTCATTTATTTTTTTCACAATCAGGTTGTCATATTTATAGGGTTGCGACATCACAGGGCTGGCTGCTGATTGGCTGCATGGCATTATGGGTCAGTCCGCCTTCCCAAAGTTCCTTGCCTCATGTCCTCACACGTGTAGCCACGATTTTAGGAAAAATTTTGATTCATCACCACGAAGCACGAGGAAATTCGCACAGCAAATACATTTTTTCCTAAAATTCCGATCGAATTCCACTTCATCAGCTTTGATTCGCTCATCTCCAGTTGTATCATTTGAGCAGATGGAATTTATCATGTAAACAATGTTAATACAAGATACTTACTGTTATTGTCCATATTGTCTCCTTTGCTGGTTTGATTCATTTTAATATCACGTTATACACTTCTAGTATCCAGGGGTTACCATCACCCTGCAATCCAGCAGTGGTGGCTGTGCATGCACTCTGTAGGAAAAGGAGATGGCCTACGCACTATCCCATGTTTCCGGCCACCAGAGAGGCCAGAGCTTTTTCCTGTAGTGTGCAAGCATGACCACTACTGCTGGGTGTGAGCATAGGTGGGCATGCACAGCACCTCCCATCCTGGCTACCCGTGGTCATAACCCCTGGAAACAAGCAGTGTACAATGTGATGGAAAAATGAATGAAGCCAGCAAAAGTTGCAATATGGGCAATCACAATACATTAGTAAGTGCCTTATATTAACTTTATCTACATTATAAATGCTATTTAAGGTGAGACAACCCCATTAAAGGTTATGGACACCTTTGGAAGCATTTTTTTAATTATTACTTAACTTTTTACCCATTGGGGGCTAACATAACTTTTTCATGTGGTCTTTATTTAAAAAAAAGTAAAAAAAATAATTCTCCACAGCTTTCACTGTGCATCTGCTTGGTGAATTTGTCGGTAAGCTGTTGTGACGGCTCAATCTGCAGCCCTTATCTCTTTACTTCTGTCAGCTCATAAACACTCATTTAAGTTACATTTTCATCAAAAAGATAATCATTTAGATTTAGTGAGTGTTCCCCAGCAATTGGATAAGTTTTCAGCCCACAATGAGTAGAATATAATAATAAAAAATTACCCCAAAGTGTCCATAGGCTTTAATAAGCTAAGTACAGTATGTCAGGAGGTCCATGCGCCAGAAATGGAAATCTATCTTAGATAGATTTTCTGGCACAAATAATATTACATTTATCAGGCTCCTTAGGCCTTGCCAACGCCCCTCCTACTTTTTTAGAAAAGTGGGGAGCACAGAAATAAGCAGCAAGAATTCACACATTTTTATACAAAATGGAGCTTGATTTTATCTAATTCTGCTTCCACTGAAATATTTTTAACAATGCTAGATTTCTTTATGCAATTTTACTATATCCTCAGTTATATTACCATCTGAATAAAAAACATTTAGAGACCATGTCTGACTATTTAGATTCCTAGACTAATTAAAAACGTACTATGTAAATTTTCATCGCTGCACCAGCTTATGTCGGGGTGAGAAAGCTGCTCAGTGACATTTCCACTAAGATTATAAAAATGAGAAGGAACTCAAGTAATTTACTATATTCTCTTTTAGTAACAATACAATATTACTGGAAAGTGCGCTCCCTAAACTTCCCTCAGCACTGACATGTCTTTACTTATTCTCCAAGAGTTTAAGTATTGCTGAATTCAGCTGCTCAATTATTTATTCCATCTCTTGGCACTGCCTTGTGTATTCTCAAGATTTCCATACATCTCCTTATATCACCCCAGTTTGCTCTGTCTCATTGCTTTTTAAGTTATTCTGTTCCTTCCCATAAAATTTCACTTTCTATTCCCCACTAGCTGGCAGTCTGGAAAAACAGCACAAAGTACAATGAACTCAGGACTAGACCGCAAAATGAGAGATTTGTTTTGTATGAAATGTTTTCTTTGGACTGGTTTACCCTAATGACGTTGTAGCTAGAAGACAGGGAAAACTCAGGGAAAGAGTGATAGGCACCATGGGAAGATAGAATAGAAGGTTGCATGGGGTGCAGAAAACAGTTCTCAGTGAAAGCCACTCTGGTTAACTATTGATCTAGGTCAGACAGCAATTTCTAGTACTTTAGATCAATCATTTCCGGGGAGAAAGTGAACTGCTAATGCATTCTATAAAAAACACAGAGGAACCCCTTCACTGCAAGAGGTCACCCGGAGGTCTTCACATAGTCACAATATCCAGATATATGTGGATTTATTATTGCTGACAGCAGATTTTTCACCTCTAGGGGTAAAATGTTAAAGTAATGTTAATGCAAATTATAGCATTTTTTTTATAATTATTTTTCCTATAATTTATTTTGTAAAATGTAGAAATCTATATCTTCTAAAAACTATATATATATATATATATATATATATATATATAAATATATTATTTTCTATTATCATAGCAGTATCGTACTTTACTATACACGGGTATATTGAATCTATTTCATTTACAGTGGGATGCTAAAGTTTGGGCAACATTGTTAATCGTCATGATTTTCCTGTATAAATCGTTGGTTGTTACGATAAAAAATGTCAGTTAAATATATCATATAGGAGACACACACAGTGATATTTGAGAAGTGAAATGAAGTTTTTTGTATTTACAGAAGGTGTGCTATAATTGTTTAACCAAAATTAGGCAGGTGCCTAAATTTGGGCACTGTTGCCACTTTATTGATTCCAAAACCTTCAGAACTAATTATTGGAACTCAAATTGTTTTGGTAAGCTCAGTGACCCCTGACCTACATACAAAGGTGAATCCAATTATGAGAAAGAGCATTTAAGGGGGTCAATTGTAAGTTTCCCTCCTCTTTTAATTTTCTCTGAAGAGTAGCAACATGGGGGTCTCAAAACAGCTCTAAAATGACCTGAAGACAAAGATTATTCACCATCATGGTCTAGGGGAAGGATACAGAAAGCTCTCTCAGAGATTTCAGCTGTCTGCTTCCACAGTTAGGAACATATTGAGGAAATGGAAGACCACAGGCTCAGTTCAAGTTAAGGCTCGAATTGTCAGACCAAGAAAAATCTCGGATAGACAGAAGCGACGAATGGTGAGAACAGTCAGAGTCAACCCACAGACCAGCACCAAAGACCTACAACATCATCTTGCTACAGATGGAGTCACTGTGCATCGTTCAATCATTCGGCGCACTTTACACAAGGAGATGCTGTATGCCAGAGTGATGCAGAGGAAGCCTACAGCACAAAAAGTGCCACTTGAGGTGGGCTAAAGCAGATTTGGACAAGCCAGCTTCATTTTGGAATAAGGTGCTGTGGACTGATGAAACTAAAATTTAGTTATTTGGCCATAACAAGGGGCATTATGCATGGAGGAAAAAGAACACAGCATTCCAAGAAAAACACCAGCTACCTACAGTAAAATATGGTGGTAGTTCCATCATGCTGTGGGGCTGTGTGGCCTGCAGGGACTAGGAATCTGGTCAAAGTTGAGGGATGCATGGATTCCACTCAGTATCAGCAGCTGCTGGATCTTTCAACAAGACAACGACCCTAAACACTGCTCAAAATCCACTAAGGCATTTATGCAGAGGAACAAGTACAAGGTTCTGGAATGGCCATCTCAGTCCCCAGACCTGAATATAATTGAAAGTCTGTGGTGTGACTTAAAGAGAGCTGTCCATGCTCAGAAGCCATCAAACCTGAATGAACTAAAGATGTTTTGTAAAGAGGAATGGTCCAAAATACCTTCAACCAGAATCCAGACTCTCATTGGAACCCACAGGAAGCGTTTAGAGGCTGTAATTTCTGCGGATGGAGGATCTACTAAATATTGATTACATTTCTTTTTTGTGGTGCCCAAATTTATGCACCTGCCTAATTTTGTTTAAACAATTATAGCACACTTTCTGTAAATCCAATAAACTTCATTTCACTTCTCAAATATCACTGTGTGTGTCTCCTATATGATATATTTAACTGACATTTTTTATCGTAACAACAAACGATTTATGCAGGAAAATCATGACGATTAACAAGGTTGCCCAAACTTTCGCATCCCATTGTAATGTTTCTGTGTGTTGTTAAAAGATATCGACAGTATCCCCATAACAGTTATCTACACAGTGTCTGTCCCCTTACCAGTGACCTCCACAGTGTCCGCCCCTTTAACAGTGACCTCAACAGTGCCCGCCCCTTTAACAGTGACCTCCACAGTTCTCGCCCCTTAAACAGTGACCTCTACAGTTCCCGCTCTTTTAACAGTGACCTCCACAGTGCCCGCCCCTTTTGCAGTGACCTCTAGAGTGCCCGCCTCTTTAACAGTGACATTCACAGTGCCCTCCCCTTTAACAGTGACCTCCACGGCAGCTTGCCCCCTTAACAGTGACCTCCACAGTGGCCTACCCCCTCAACAGTGACCTCCACAATGAACATCCCTTTAGCAGTGACCTCCACAGCGGCCTTCCCCCTTTAATAGTGGCCCCTGCCCCATTAACAGTGACCTCCACAGCAACTGGCCTTTTAATTGTGACCCCTGCCAACTTAACAGTGTCCTTCACAGCGCTCTGCCCCTTTAATAGTGGCCCCACCCCATTAACAGTGACCTCCACAGCACCCTGCCCCTTTAAGGCTAGGGCTACATGATGACATGTGTCACGCAACTATTTTTATAATGATAGGCTATGGTGTTGCACTGCAACATGCTGTGACTGCAACATGACAGTCTCAAAAAATACATCCAAGATGGTTGCATGTAGCAGTGTAGTTGTGCCCTATGTGTCCTGTAGCCCTAGCCTAAAGTGGACCCTACAGCAGTGAAGAAAAATGGCTGGGTTGTTATAGAAACCTGGAGTAGAACTGTGTGTATGTGGAGACTAAGGGCCTGTGAGCTTCTATTGGCTGATAAGGAACATGTGACCATGTGTATGGCAGTTGGGATATGAAGAGAAAGACTTGCAGGCTTGTATTGGCTAATGCAGGTCATTTTTTGGGAATATCTCGGGAACGGTTTGTCCTAGAGAGCTAAGACCCCCCACAAGATTTCTTTTAAGTAGCGAGGAATGTGTATACAAAGTTTTGTTGAAATCGATGGTTGCGTTCTTGAGTGATCGCGGAACATACACACATACATAAATACATATATATGTCCTTCTTTATATATACTGCATATACAAGCAGAAGGGCCCGGCTTCGCATGGGTAAATTTCATCTATTTCTTCTAATGTTTCTTTGTGCTGTTAAAGGATATCAATAGTATCCCCCATAAGAGTGACCTCCACAGCCTCCCACTGCTTAACACTGACCCCCCCCCACAGTGCCCCGCCTCCTTAAAATGAAACCTCCACAACAGCCAACCCCTTAACTTTGACCTTCACAGCAACCTATCCCTTAAACAGGGAGTTCTACAGCAGCCCACCCCCTTGACAGTGGCCTCCACAGGGGCCCGCCCCTTTAAAGCGGTTCTCTGAGTTATGAAAAAAATATATAGCACTGTAAATCTGCTGGGCAGCAATATATAACTAGGCTAAGCAAGTTTTCGGCAAAAAATAAATAAATCTATTTTCTCGTTTCTTTTCTGGCCCTTTGTTTACCTGCAATAACAACAATCTCTGTCCCTCCTCCTGCTCTGCAAAAGGAGTAAATACAAGTGCTGCCCTGAGTGACATGTCTGCCTGCTTGGAGACGCAGCAGCATGTTGTATGTGTAGGACTACATGTCCCAGCTGTACAATGACACTGCTGATACACACAGGATCTTCCCCCTACCTGTACTTGTGCAATGCTCTGCATAACTCCTCTGTCAGCTCCTCTGCCCATCATTTGTCTCCTCACTACCTGTAGCTACTCAGTAAAGCTTAAGCGGTTAAGAATCCAGGGAGAGAGCAGAAAGCAGCAGACAGCAGTGAAGGGGTGCGTGGCCAGCACAGTGACGTCTCGTGTACAGACTCATATCTTATCTCTCAGGCTTGTGCACAAAACATCATCAGAGCAGGGAAATAAACTGACATAATAGGTCATGTGACCCTCAGTGATATCTGAGTAAGGAGAAACTACAGATGTAGTAAGTGCATGGTAAAGCTGTTACATTTGCCTAGTTAGAAACATGCAAAGAGCAAAATAATAACTCAGACAACCCCTTTAACAGTGACATCTACAACACCCCTCTCCTTAACAATAACCTCCATAGAAGACTGTCCCCTTAACTGTTACCTCCACCATTCCCTACCCCCTTAACATAGACCTTCACAGCGCCTGCCCCATTAACAGTGACTGCCACAGTAACCCGCACCTTTCACAGTGACCTCCACAGTATCCAGCTGCCTTAACAGTGATTTCACAGTTACCTGCTGCCTTAACAGTGACCTCCACAGTGCCCATCCCCTTAACAGTAACCTCTACAGCGGCCTGTCCTTTCTTTGAGACCTCCACAGTACCCCGTCTCGTTAACGGTGATTTCCATAATAACCCACACCCTTAACAGTGATCTCCACAAAGCTCCGTTCCCTTAAAATGTGACCTCAACAACACCCACTTAACAGTGAACTCTACAGCACTCCGCCCCTGAACACTAACATCCATAGCAGACCGTCCCCTTAACTGTGACCTCCAAAGTACCCCGCTCCCTTAACAGTGACCTTCACAGTACCCCATCTCCTTAACAGTGATTTCCACAATAACCCACCCCCTTAACTGTGAACTCCACAGCACTCTGCTCCCTTAACAGTGTCATCCATGCCGCCCTTCTCCTTTAAAGTTGACCTACAGCAGTGAAGAAAAATGGCTAGGTTGTTATGGAAACCTGGTGTAAAACTGTGTGTATGTGAAGGCTAAGGGCCTGCAAGCTTATATTGGCTGATAAGGGTCATGTGACCGTGTATGGCAGTTGGGATATAAATAAAAGACCTGCAGGCTTCTATTAGCTAATGCAGGTCATGTGATGGTGCCATATTTGCATGTTTTTGGCAATATCTTAGGAACGGTATGTCCTAAAGAGCTGAGACCCAGTCTAAAACCTTCCCGGATACCTGATGTACCTGTGTGCCAAATTTGGCACAGATCAGTCCACTTATTTGGTCGTGCATAAAGAACAGACAGACAGACAGAAACAGACAAATTGTCGCTGTTTGTATCTGCTCTGCAGCTGTGGCAGTAATCTCTGGAAACTTGAAGTGTTTAATGCGATGGAAAAATTAATGAAGCCAGCACAGGAGGAAATATAGAGCATCATAAATATATCACAATACATTAGTAAGTGCCTTGCATTAACTTTCTGTACATGATAAATGCCATTTGCTGACGTAAGACAACCCTTTTAAGGACGGGTCCATTTTCATTTTTTCATTTTAGTTTTTCTTCCCCATATGCCAAAAATACCATATTTGTATAGTTTCTATTATTATTTTTTACTACCTATAAACCTTGGGGGGGGGGGGGATCTAAATGTTTTTACTACCTATAAACCTTGGGGGTGGGATCTAAATGTTCTTTCCAACACCATTTTTGGACAGCCAGTACCAAAGCTGACTTCAAATTCCTATTTTAAAATGTTTTTAAATGCGCAAATAGAAATACAAAAGTCATTCACCAAAGTCCCTCACAACTTCGTCCGAGATGAAGCATTGCAACACAAAACCCATACATTTTATTGCTGTACAGAAACAGCATTACAAACAAAGTTATTTTAACAAATCAACTTTGGTTCTGTGATCCAAAGCTCGATTTGCTGAAGCCTTACATTCTAAATACTGAGTGGAGGTGATATGGACAGAGAGGGTATACAGTATACAAAGTGGAGGTGATTGGGTGAGTGATGGTGTACAGCATAAAACTGAATATTAGGGATGGGGGCAGTGAGGATATGCATACTATATCCCCTCACTGTCCCTCATCACCTCCACTAAGTATATACTGTATGTATACATTGCATACCCTCATTCTCCCCACCACCTACAGTACACTTTGGATATACGTTATAATACATAGTGGAAATTATGGTGGACTGTGAGGATATACAATAAATACAGAGTAAAGGTTGTCAGGTGACAGTGAGACTGGCTCATTATCAGGGGCATTGCTAGGGTCTCAAAATATCCAGGGCCCAAGCCCCAATACATATGTGCCATATTCTTAAAGTATCTGTCCTAAACACACACACACACACACATATTCTACTTGCTGCATGGACACTAACAAACATAGAGCACTATATACCTCTCACATCCAGTGCCTCCCATGTGATGTCTCCTCTGATGTAGACATTTTCTTTCCCCATCTTCTCCATTCGGGCCAGACAACTTCTTTCAACCGCGTCTAGTCTCTGCACAATTTACCAAACAGACATCTTAGGTTCCTCACTTTTCTAATATCATCATCCTCCCCACCCTGCTACCCCAACACTATTATCCTGGTGCTGCCCAGAATACTGTGCCTACTGTGCCCTCCAATGCTCCTAAAAACTATACCACAGAAACTATACTGCCATTCAGATTAGTCCACCTATAGTAATATAAAAGTCCTACTTATAGCAATAATTCCCTCCCAAAGTGCCCTTCTTAGTAATACTGACCCCTACAATGCCCTCAATAATGATACTACTCCCCAAGAGTGCCCCTGTTAGTGATAGTGCCATCCATATTGTGCCCAATAATAATGTTCACCATAGTGCACCCAGCAGCAATAAGGCTTTCTATAATATTAATAAGGCCCCCTTGTAGTACTTATCCACCATTACAGTGTCCCCAGTAGTTATAATGTCCCCTATAAGACCCCCAGTAGTTACGGTCTAATGCTCCCTATAGTGCCCCTGTAGTTATAGTGCTCCCCTGTAGTGCCCCAGTAGTTTAATGCCCTCCTGCAGTGCCTCCAATAGATATAATACTCTCCTGTAGTGCCCTAGCAGTAATAAGGTCCTTGTGTGGTGCCCCTAATAGGTATAATAACCTCCTGTAGTGCCCCGGTAGTAATAAGGATTTCCGGTGGTGCCCCCAATAGGTATAATATCCTCTTGTAGTGCCCCAGTAGTAATAAGGCCCTCCTGTGGTGCCCCTAATAGCTATCATACGGAGAGTATTATAGCTATTGGAGGCACCACAGGAGGGCCTTATTACTACTAGGTCACTACAAGAGGATATTATATTATATGCACAAGTTGTGATAAAGCCCTTCTGTTGTGCCCCCAATAGGTATAATACCCTTCTATAGTGCTCTAGCAGTAATAGTGCCCTCCTGTGGTGCCTCTATAGGAATAATGCCCCCCTTAAGTGCCCCAGTAATAATAATGCCCTCCTGTGGTGCCCCCCAATATGTATAATATCCTCTTCTAGTGCCCCAGTAGTAATAAGGCCCTCCTGTGGTGCCCCCCAATAGGTATAATACCCTCCTGTAGTGCCCTAGCAGTAATAAGGTCCTTGTGTGGTGCCCCCAATATGTATAATATCCTCTTGTAGTGCCCCAGTAGTAATACGGCCCTCCTGTGGTGCCCCTAATAGCTATAATACGGAGAGTATTATAGCTATTGGGGGCACCACAGGAGGGCCTTATTACTACTGGGGCACTACAAGAGGATATTATATTATATGCACAAGTTGTAATAAAGCCCTCCTGTGGTGCCCCCAATAGGTATAATACCCTTCTGTAGTGCTCTAGCAGTAATAGGGCCCTCCTGTAGTGCATCTATAGGAATAATGACCTCCTGAAGTGCCCCAGTAATAATAATGCCCTTCTGTGGTGCCCCCAATAGGTATAATACCCCCCTGTAGTGCACCAGTTGTAATAAGGCCCTCCTGTGGTCCCCCCCAATAGGTATAATACCCTTCTGTAGTGTCCCAGTAGTAATAAGGATTTCCTGTGGTGCCCCCAATAGGTATAATATCCTTGTATAGTGCCCAAGTAGTTATAAGGCTCTCCTGTGGTTCCCCCTATAGTTTTAATACCCTTCTGTAGTTCCCCCAAGGTATAATGAATACCCCCTGTAGTTCCAATAATACTTATAGTGCCCCGAACAGTTATAATAGCCCCCACATAGTTCCCCCATGTAAAATAACATCTTCAGTGTCCCCAGTACTTGCAAAAGCCCCTTGCAGTTATAACCAATCCCCCAGTGGCTCCAGCAGCTACTGTATAATGCCAACATTTAGTGCCCATAGCATTCACAAAGCCCCCACTGTGGACTAGATATATATATATAAAAAAAAAATACTCACCTGACTTCCCACCACTGAGGTTCAAGTTGCAGGCTTCTGGATTCAAACAGGCATGTTGAAGTCACTGCACCGTCTGTTTCTTGGCGCAGGCATGCACAATGACATCATCACGCCGCCTGAGACCTGGCACAGGCAGTTGCTTGGCCACCGCCTGTGCCATTCTACAAGCAAGTGGCCACATTAATTCAACTGTATTGCCGTCCTTAGGTCGGCGAGGCACTTGTATAGCTACTAGCCATAACATTCAGAGCCCTGGACAAAACATCAGGGGCTCAAGCCCCGAATGGTTTGACCTGGCGATGCCCCTGCTTATTATACTGTGTGAGATTACAGGAGTTGTTCCATGTACCAGAGTTTTATGCTTTGGTCCCAGAAGGGAGGGAGTTATCATCTTTCTATAGAGAGATACTACAGTGTCAGACTGGGGTGCCTAGGGCCGACCTATGGAAATTATTCTAGGGGCCCACCCTACAGTTATAAATATTATATTGTTCATTTTTCGGGCTCATGCACATGAATATTTGCATTTTAGCACACAATACAGTGTGCAAAACAGAACGTTATTGTGTGTGCACTGCTCTATATCAAATTGTTTCTCATTAAGCAGCTCATTGTAGATGATAACCTAATCTGTTAAGGTGCCCTTACACAGGGCGACAGAGCAGGAGATTGTTGGGAAGGAAGCGTTCCTTCCTGACAATTGTCTGCTCTTAAAGGCAGTATTTACATGCAGTGATCTCCATTGTATGGGGAGCAGTGATCACTAATGTTATTGTTCTTCCCCATACTGACTACTTGTTTGCCAGCAGCAGATCGTGATTACACGGCACAATCTAATTCCAATAAATGATCATTTTTATGTGCGCACAAACGATCGAATTACTGTACACGATGAATGAGCATTTAATTAGTTCATCAGGTAATCAACCTACACGGCATCCACCGCAGCCATTACACCCAAGAGCTACTAGAGCGAGCAACACGGTAATCTGTGTCACAGTGAACTATAGTGTGACAATATGCCTATCGTTATATTTTTTTTACATAATAAAACATTTTTTTTTCAAATCATGTTTCCATTTCTGCAAGCCATATATTTTTCATTTTTCTGCCAATGTTCTTGTGTAGGGGCTCATTTTTTGCAGGAACAGTTGACAAATTAATTGTTGCATTTTTTTGGGTGCATATGATTTCTTGATCGTTCAATACTACACTTTTTTGGGCCAAGGGGACCAAAAAATGGCATTCACCTCAGGGGTTAGGTGATGTCATTTTTATAGAGCAGGTCGCTACAGACGCAGTTATGCCTTATATGTCTATTTTTTTTTTCTGTTAAATTGATTTTCTCAGCTCAGACAATGGGGGCATATTGCTAGCATATGCCACCATTGTCTTATAGGTGCGGGTCACACCTATATTGGGACCCCATTGTCTTATAGGTGCGGGACCCACACCTACAGTCAGGTCCATAAATATTGGGACATCGACACAATTCTAACATTTTTGGCTCTATACACCACCACAATAGATTTGAAATAAAACAGACAAGATGTGCTTTAACTGCAGACGTCAGCTTTAATTTGAGGGTATTTACATCCAAATCAGGTAATCGGTGTAGGAATTACAACAGTTTGCATATGAGCCTCCCACTTGTTAAGGAACCAAAAGTAATGGGACAATTGGCTTCTCAGCTGTTCCATGGCCAGGTGTGTGTTATTCCCTCATTATCCCAATTGCAATTGCAGCCAGCCAGTAGTGCAGGGGCAACACGTGAGGTGCACGGTGGACCGATGAGGGGCCAAATTTATAACACACAGTTTATCAGTTTACTCACAGCACGAAATCCTCCGGGGCACGCTCTGTATAGGGAAGCATCAGCCAAGATGGTGGTTGAGGTGCCCTTGATGTTAGGGGTGCTTAGGGAGCTTGTTGCGGCTGAGTCCCTTGATGGTTTTTGTCGTGACGCCAGTACCGTTAAAGGTGGTACAACCAATAGTGGTAATAATGAGGTAGACAGTGGTAAGATGCAACTCACAACTTTTACTTTTGGTGACTTTGGTTGCAGCAGTACAAAAATACAGTCTCTTGATGGTACAGAGTTGATTCAGCAAATCCACTGTTTCTAGGCTTTTCAGGTTTTACTTGATGCTGTGGGTTAGGTGTGCCGTGTTCCTATTGATGTGCTGGATCCTATTCCTTGTCTTTCCCTACAAGCTGAACATTTAGACAGGAAAACTCAACTGTCTCTCAGCAGTATGGTGTGGCTGCCAGAAGCTATGAATCCTCAACCATGCAAAGGTGTCTGTGGCCCTCAATAAAGGCTCTTATCACCGATGATTCCTTAGGAAGCTTGTTTCTATTCCATGGAGGCAAACTCTTCTCCTACTGGTCAGGGATGCAAGTCTATAGTCCGGCCACAGAAGGAAAACGCTCTTCTGCGCCTCACATCTTAAGTATCACCTCCTAGCGAAGTTGGCTCCACTCACTAATCTGTGTCATGGAGTCTTCACTCTACATTCTCTCCCACTAATCTAATCTGACTCCCTCAGATCTGCTCTCTTCTCTAACTACATTTTTACTCCACTATCATCATCATCATCTCACTAACTAGGCCTGACCTAGATATATATATAAGACCTAAGCTATATCCCCATCTAGTGGTGGGATGTATAAATTACACCTAATCTGCCTGGTAACAGGGATTTTGCAGATATAATAGTACAAAGTCATACATTACAACCTAATACATTATTAAGATCAAAAAGTGCTTTTAAGCAGTGCCCACACACATGTAGTGGGACGCTGCACAATGAGCAGATAAAAGGTCCAGAGTTCATTTCAAGTGTGCTATTTGCATTTGGAATCTGTTGCTGTCAACTCTCAAGATGAGATACAAAGAGCTGTCACTATCAGTGAAGCAAGCCATTGTTAGCCTTAAAAAAAAAAAAACACCAGAGAGATAGCCAAAACATTAGGCGTAACCAAAACAACTGTTTGGAACATTCTTAAAAAGAAGGAACGCACCATTGATCTCCGCAACACCAAAAGACCAGGAAAACAACTGTGGTGGATGACCAAACAATTATTTCCCTAGTGAAGAAAACACCCTTCACAACAGTTGGCTAGATCAAGAACACTCTCCAGGAGGTAGGTGTATGTGTGTCAAAGTCAACAATCAAGAGAAGACTTCACCAGAGTGAATACAGAGGGTACACCACAACATGTAAACCATTGGTGAGCCTCAAAAACAGGAAGGCCAGATTAGAGTTTGCCAAACGACATCTAAAAAAGCCTTCACAGTTCTGGAACAACATCCTATGGACAGATGAGACCAAGATCAACTTGTACCAGATTGATGGGAAGAGAAGAGTAGGGAGAAGGAAAGGAACTGCTCATGATCCTAAGCATACCACCTCATCAGTGAAGCATGGTGGTGGTAGTGTCATGGCATGGGCATGTATGGCTGCCAATGGAACTGGTTCTCTTGTATTTATTGATGATGTGACTTCTGACAAAAGCAGCAGGATGAATTCTGAAGTGTTTCTGGCAATATTATCTGCTCATATTCAGCCAAATGTTTCAGAACTCATTGGACGGCACTTCACAGTGCATATGGACAATGACCCAAAGCATACTGCAAAAGCAACCAAAGAGTTTTTTAAGGGAAAGAAGTGGAATGTTATGCAATTGTGAAGTCAATCACCTGACCTGATTACGATTGAGCATGCATTTCACTTGCTGAAGACAAAACTGAAGGGAAAATGCCCCAAGAACAAGCAGGAACTGAAGACAGTTGCAGTAGAGGATTGGCAGAGCATCACCAGGGATGAAACACAGTGTCTGGTGATGTCTATGCATTCCAGACTTCAGACTGTAATTGACTGCAAAGGATTTGCAACCAAGTATTAAAAAGTGAAAGTTTGATTTATGATTATTATTCTGTCCTATTACTTTTGGTTCCTTAACAAGAGGGAGGCACATATGTAAATTGTTGTAATTCCTGCACCGTTTACCTGATGTGAATGTAAATACCCTCAAATTAAAGCTGACAGTCTGCAGTTAAAGCACATCTTGTGTGTTTTATTTCAAATCCATTGTGGTGGTGTATAGAGCCAAAAATGTTAGAATTGTATCGATGTCCCAATATTTATGGACCTGACTGTAGATTGAAAATGGAGCCCTGAAAGGGGTGGAGGGTGTGCTGCAGCCGCCCTCCAATTATTTTCTATGGGGCTGCCACAAATAGCAGTGCGCTGGCTCTGCTATTTCCGTTGGGCAGTGCAATCCCCTTCGCTTCTATGGGCAGACCTCTTGTTGGCGGCCGGACCGGAGCCCTCCAGCCACCACCTTGTGGAGATCCGTTACTGATATAGGTGGGACCCACATCTATAAGACAAGCCATATGCGCCCATTGTCTTAGATAAGACAATCCCCTTAAGTTTTACACAGTGAAAAATATCTTGTTGTATTAACATTTTCTGAAAACCATATTTTTTTTATTTTTTGGGCGATTGTCTCATGTAGGAGCTTGTTTTTGCAGAATGAGGTGACAGTTTGATTGGTACAATTTCGGAGTACATTCGTTTTTTAGATTGCTTGGCATTAGACTTTGTTTTGGCATGGTTTTTAATAAGTTTTTTTTATGGCATTCACCTGAGGGGATAGCTGGTGTGATATTTTTATAGAGCGTCGTTACAGATGAAGCAATACCTTATATATGTCTTTTTTTTCCTGTTATTTATAATTTGATATGACTTTATTATGGGAAAGCTGCGTTTTTTTGTTTTTTTTTACTTAAAACCTAGGTATCCTACAGGTTAATACAAAAAAAACAACAACTAAAGCACAAAATGAAACAAAAAATACTGTATTTTTTTTACATTTACGTTATTGGAGCTGTGTGAGGACTCATTTTTTGAGGGGCCGAATCTGTACTTTATTAATACCGTATGTTGGAGCGTGTATGACTCTTAGCGATTTTTATTGAAATTTTTGTAGCATGCAATATTAATTGTGTTATAAAATTACAGCATGTTGCAGGAAAACTACAACTCCCAGCAGGTCCTGAAGGTTTGCATCTCACAGGGCATGCTAGGAGTTGCAATTTACAGAGGGCCCCCTGACATTGCTCTGCTTTATACACACTTTCCATACATGAAGTATCTCTGCATTCTCCATAAAACAGCCTTTGTTCCCCTAACTCCTCCCACACACATGGCTGATCAGATGACTGTGACATCACCACAGGTCCTGTAACCACAAACTAGTTTCTGGAGCTGCTCCTAGTGAGAGAGATGTCAGGCTTCTGAGGCGAGGGGCGGGGCTTCAACTAGGCAGGGGCGAGTCTGAGACTGGATACTGGTGAAATGTATATAAAGTATGTATATAAGAATGTGGCGGTGATTCTTGACACTGCAATTACTCTCTGTCTGGAATGCCATGCTGTCAGTGACTCCCGATGAGCTAGTATAAGACTTGCAAAAAGCGTTGCGACCAAAACACACAATATATATATATATATATATATATATATATATATATATTTTTATATACATATATATATATATATATATATATATATAATGAATAAATAACGAGGCAGCACTTCCAGCTTTCAGTGTACGGGTGAAGACCCCAAACTTTAATCCAAGCGACGTTTCGGCCTGCTCAATGAGGCCTTTATCAAGCCATTTATATATACACTCACCTAAAGAATTATTAGGAACACCTGTTCTATTTCTCATGAATGCGGTTATCTAGTCAACCAATCACATGGCAGTTGCTTCAATGCATGTAGGGTTGTGGTCCTGGTCAAGACAATCTCCTGAACTCCTAACTGAATGTCAGAATGGGAAGGAAAGATTGGCTACAACAGCAGAAGACCCCACCGGGTACCACTCATCTCCACTACAAATAGGAAAAAGAGGCTACAATTTGCACGAGCTCATAAAAATTGGACTGTTGAAGACTGAAAAATTGTTGCCTGGTCTGATGAGTCTTGATTTCTGATGGTAGAGTCCGAATTTGGCGTAAACAGAATAAGAACATGTATCCATCATGCCTTGTTACCACTGTGCAGGCTGGTGGTGATGGTGTGGGGGATGTTTTCTGGGCAAACTTTAGGCCCTTTAGTGCCAATTGGCCAATGTTTAAATGCCACGGGCTACCTGAGCATTGTTTCTGACCATGTCCATCCCTTCATGACCACCATGTACCCATCCTCTGATGGCTACTTCCAGCAGGATAATGCACCATCTCACAAAGCTCGAATCATTTCAAATTGGTTTCTTGAACATGACAATGAGTTCACTGTACTAAAATGGCCCCCACAGTCACCAGATCTCAACCCAATAGAGCATCTTTGGGATGTGGTGGAACGGGAGCTTCAAGCCCTGGATGTGCATCCCTCAAATCTCCATCAACTGCAAGATGCTATCCTATCAATATGGGCCAACATTTCTAAAGAATGCTATCAGCACCTTGTGGAATCAATGCCACGTAGAATTAAGGCAGTTCTGAAGGCAAAAGGGGGTCCAACACCGTATTAGTATGGTGTTCTTAATAATTTTTTAGGTGAGTGTATATATACACAGATATGATAGGGGAAGGGATCAGGAGATAGGGATCAGGAGTCGTCCTTATCTGGCAGAGTGCTCTGCTCATATCTGGCATACGGTCACTTTTATTACAGTTTTATTATAACCTAGTCAGAAATAGGAGCTACTCTGAATAGCATAGTCTCTCTCACATCAGACCCGCATACTGTGTGGGTGACGCTGACTTTCTGCCCACACAGCAATCAAATTCACCTGTATTTTCATGAGATACAACATCTGACAAAGTAAAGGAATCTAGCAATAAGATCCTTCCCGTGACAAATGACACTTACAGACATAAATATGTCTGCATAGTTGATTTCTAGACAATAGGGCTTATTATGTTAGTAAATTGTTAATAAAAGTTAAGTTTAAAAATACGTTGTTATACAACTCTTTCTCCCTAGTGTTTAAATATTTATTACAGAGAGAGATTATATACCTGTCAGGTGTAATCTCTTACCTTAGTGGGTCACAAATGTGAATTTACAAGAGCTGTTCCATGTACCAGGCTTTTATGTTTTGGTCCCTGAAGGGAGTTGGTTATCGACTTTCTACAGAGAGATACTGGTGAGACAGGATTGCCTGTTACAGTGATTGTTGGATAGATGGCATGTGGATGTGTCAGGGTTGGGATTATTTGAGAGAACTCTGTCCCACATAGAGATCTTCGGTTGAGCAAACCTTTTTGAGATCCGGTTTGTTTCAGGTTCGCCAAATTTTTCAAAAAGTTCAGTTCAGGCGTGAATTGATAGTACCCAAACTACAGTTGCTCCAATTTCCCTGACTCTTGGTATATAACACCCTCTAGTCTTTTAGGAAAAGATGTTATCTCTTTTTATAATTTTTTTTTAATTCATTTTTGCATTTTCTCTCTCACCTCCCTAAACTGACAGCAATAGCAAATAATTCCAGAGAGACACTGATATATATATATATATATATATATATATATATATAATCCAGAAAAGTAGGCGGCACTCCGAGAAAGATGACAAGTGAACTTTATTCACCCAGGTGGTGCAATAAAGAGGTCCTCGGCCGGGATATCCCTGATTGGTGCGGTACTGCGTTTGCGCAGTGGAACATAAACAACGCGGAATAACGGCATGGCAGGTCTCTTCTTGTCCCTCTGGTATGTTTTTCCGATCGCCTCCCCATCCTCTCTGCTATTTCTCCTTTTAACATATCACATCACAGTGCACTATTGGGCAGATCGATTTTGTAACTGATCGATACAGTATGTGATTATGGATACACTGTCTATAAACATGTATATCATTAATGATTTTTTCATGTAATTTTTCTTATGTATGCCTCATTGTATTTATATTATGTCCTTTTTTTCCTTTTTTGATATGTACACTGTTTTCATTGGATGATGAAGATTTGTAACACACCCACTGGGTGGAGTGTGGTCACATGTTGAACATGCTAATTGATTCACCTGTATATAATGCTGTGATTTGAGTTGTAACTTTGCTTGAAAAAGGTTCTAGTGCAGAACCGAAACGTTGCACCACCTGGGTGAATAAAGTTCACTTGTCATCTTTCTCGGAGTGCCGCCTACTTTTCTGGATTATACATTGGGGTAAGAAGCCTATTCCCCTGGAGACGTGCACCCTTTTTTTCTTTGATTGTGTTCCAGTGCCGCCATTTTTCCTTTGAATATTGTGGCCTATTGGCAGAGCACGGCACCATCCATATATCTGATTTTTCTGCATTATGTCTGTTTTTGAACCTGCTTCACCCGGTGGTTGTGTATACACGACCGAAGATGCTGAACGCATCCTGCGTGACATTGGCGGAGATGCCACCTTTCTTAACACCCCCTCTACTAAAGAATTAAAGCGCAAGTTTGAGGCAATCTCCAAGCGTATGGTATCCCTCCGTCTACATATGACAACACTGGGGGAATATCATAGAACACAGAAGATTCCCAGAGGGATGCGATCCAGCATCCAACCTAATATTTTTTACAATAATCCCCTGTTTTGCAAGAAATTCAAAGCCTTATCCAATCGGTACTCTCTGGACTTCATTTTACTTAATATTGAATATTTACAGCATGAACTTTCAACTTTACACTCTGAAATAGGGGATGTGGAGGCGACTTTACAGTCTCTGCTATCACCTGAGGACTTCAGTAAGTACATGGAAGACACATCTAACTTAATGAAAAAATTTCAGCTGGAATCGGAGGAGAGTAAAAGAACCAAGTGGTGCAGGGATACAGAGGACTATAAAAAAGGCAATGTCTATAATTGGCAAACTGAGAGGCAATATAGCACACAGCAGCGGGATGTAAGGAGATGGAGAAAAACGACTCAGGCACCTTCAAATTAAAAACAGTATTTTTTAGACATGACTCCACGAATGCCGGAGGAACACGGCGACGCATCAGGAGGGGTGGACGTGGACACGGGAGGTGCAGGCAAATTACGGAACAACAAGGTTCGACCCATGACATCCAAGACCAACACAGTAAAGAGGAAATGACTGTAGTCAACCTATCTTCCAAAGAATTAACCCCCATTCAAGTGAGTGTTCTTTCAAAGGGGTTTTCATTCTGTCCTAGTTCACGCACTAATTGGTTTGAGTTGGAATGTAATCTATTTTCTTTTTTTCGTCGCATTAAATTAGCAGTATGGTCGCATAAAAAGGATGGAGTTGTTAGGCCCAAGTTGAGTGAGTTCACCATGGGGTCTCTCAACCTATTCCATAAGAGCAGTTTTGTACCAATCATCAATGAACCGGCAGTGGATGCCTATATTAGCTGCGGTCAGACGGGGTATCTCTGAACTCAGGTCATCCTCACAAGGTGACGTGGACTTCAGACATCCCAATCTGACCACTGCTGAGGCTGAGGCTCTAAGGTCCCTCAGAACTGATCCCACCCTTACCTTGAAGCCTGCCGACAAGGGGGGTGCAATCGTATTGATGGACACTGAGAAATATGTAGGTGAGATCATGCGACAGTTGGGAGATTCACATGTTTACAGAGTCCTTGACTCGGATCCCAAATTTCTGATCATCGACATTATAGGTAGATGCCTGAGGGAAGCCATGACGGCAGGCATTATCGATGGGGGTCTTTGTGATTATCTTGAGGTAGCACATCCGGTCACCCCGGTGATCTATGTGCTGCCCAAGATTCACAAGACCCTCATTGATCCCCCGGGACGACCGATTGTCTCGGGGAGTGACTCTATTTTCAGTGGCATTGCCATTTTTTTGGACAAAGTCTTACGTGATTTCTCAACTGGTGGCTCTTCCTACATACAAGACACATAAGATTTTCTCGTTAAACTTCATGACATTGATTTGACACAGATACCCACAACACTACTGGCATCGTTTGATGTCACGTCACTATATACCTCGATAGTGCACGAGAGGGGTATTCAGGCAGTTGAAAAAATGCTGAGGACATCCACATATACCCCACAGGCCTGTGAGTTCATTGTGGATTTGCTCAGGATTGTACTGCAGTACAACTATTTCTTATTTAGAGATACATTCTATTTGCAACAGCGGGGTGTGGCAATGGGGTCCCATGTGGCCCCCACCTACGCAAATATTTTCATGCGGTGCTATGAGGAAGATGTCGTCTATTTATCCCACCACTTCAGACATGTGCTGAGGTGGTGGAGATACATCGACGACATCTTCCTCATATGGACAGGTTCTGAGGCAGAGTTGGTCGACTTTCATGGCTTCCTCAATAGCCATGATCCGGATCTGCAGTTTACTCTCATTCACTCCACGACTGAGATCCAGTTCTTGGACACTAAAGTGGTGCTTAAGGAAGGGGTGCTGCATACCGAATTGTACACCAAACCCACTGATGTGAATACGTTGCTTTGTTTCAACAGTTCCCATCCGAGGAAAATGATACAATCATTGCCCTTCTCCCAGTTTCTTAGAGCCAAGCGTATAGTATCTAATGAGACCAAATTAGAAGAGACCTTGGGCTCCATGGCCCTGAAATTTCAGGATAGGGGTTATCCCAAGCGGTTGTTAAAAGAACACATCAATAGAGTGCAGAATTTGGATAGAGCTGACCTATTAACACCACGTAAAGCTACACACAAGGTGGCCAGAATTCCATTTATTTCTGTATATGGTGAACATAGTCCTTCGGTCAATAAAATCTTGAAAAAGCATTGGGGCCTATTAGGCACTAGTTTCAGTGACATCCCTGAATTCCAGCGCCTACCTCTCCTCTCCTACCGTAGATCCAGGAATCTGAAGGATCAGTTGGTGAAGGCGGACATAGGCTCAAAGGGTTCCTTGAAACAGACTACGTTGGCGCAGTCGGGCCTGGGTTGTTAGCCCTGCCTTAACTGCGTCAACTGTAGGTATATTCGTAAGGGGAAGAGTTTTATACACCCTGTGACGGGAGAATCTTTCAAAATTCTTTTTCACCTAACCTGTGACTCCAGCTACGTTATCTATATACTATCTTGTCCATGCAATTTATTGTATGTAGGGGAAACGACCACAGAGTTAAGACTCGCCTTAACAACCATCGCTTGAGCATTAGAAAAAAAAGGATAGACTTACCGGTATCCAAACATTTCACGGAAGCCAAGCATAGGGAGGCGACCTGAGATGCTGGATAGTGGATCATATTCCCCAACCCAGACGAGGTGGGGATAGATCTAAGTATTGAGACACAGAGAAGCTAGCTGGATTCACAGGTTAGGCAGCCTGAAGCCTTATGGCCTAAATGTAGATTACAATTTTGGGGACGTTCTGTAGGGTGGTTTGCCTCTATGTCAGGTCGGGTGTCATTAGGCCCCTCATGTATACACTAAGGGAGTTAATTAACTCAATTAATACATTTTTCTTGCTTTAGTAACTAATTTTTCTTTTTCTTTACACAGATTCATCTACACTTCACTACTGGAAGATTGGCAGAGGCGGTCGGGTTGATCGCAACATACCGTATATGAGAGGGTTATGTGGGACGTTTTATGTCCCTTTATGGTTATTTTATTATTTTTCAGATACCTGTATTACATTTTTTGAATTGCCGCATGCCTACTTCTGATAAGCACCATGGGAAACCTGAGCGACAATGACACCTAGCTGCTGTCCACACTCTTGTGACATCCTTATGCCCAGAAGAGGAGATCCCTCCCGGGTATGAGGGCACTCAGTAACCATAGGGTTGCTTTTGCAGGGACCGCGGATTCCGTGGCCGCAGCATGGCTTCACGTGGGATGAGGGGATGACATTCTGGTTTCTAGATTGTCCCTTCTCTTCTGAGTTGCCGATACCCTCTAACAAGTGGTTTGGATGTACTACACTGAGTGATTGACGTAGCGGTCTGTTTTCCACTAAGCAAGATGGCGCTGGGAATAGACTTGTCCACTGAGCATGCGCATGGGGTGAGACTCGGGAAGATGACGCTGCGGCCCGATTGATGACATCAGAGGTCCTCGGCCGGGATATCCCTGATTGGTGCGGTACTGCGTTTGCGCAGTGGAACATAAACAACGCGGAATAACGGCATGGCAGGTCTCTTCTTGTCCCTCTGGTATGTTTTTCCGATCGCCTCCCCATCCTCTCTGCTATTTCTCCTTTTAACATATCACAGTGCACTATTGGGCATCGATTTTGTAACTGATCGATACAGTATGTGATTATGGATACACTGTCTATAAACATGTATATCACTAATGATTTTTTCATGTCATTTTTCTTATGTATGCCTCATTGTATTTATATTATGTCCTTTTTTTCCTTTTTTGATATGTACACTGTTTTCATTGGATGATCAAGATTTGTAACACACCCACTGGGTGGAGTGTGGTCACATGTTGAACATGCTAATTGATTCACCTGTATATAATGCTGTGATTTGAGTTGTAACTTTGCTTGAAAAAGGTTCTAGTGCAGAACCGAAACGTTGCACCACCTGGGTGAATAAAGTTCACTTGTCATCTTTCTCGGAGTGCCGCCTACTTTTCTGGATTATACATTGGGGTAAGAAGCCTATTCCCCTGGAGACGTGCACCCTTTTTTTCTTTGATTGTGTTCCAGTGCTGCCATTTTTCCTATATATACAGACGTGGACAAAATTGTTGGTACCCTTTGGTCAATGAAAGAAAAAGTCACAATGGTCACAGAAATAACTTTAATCTGACAAAAGTAATAATAAATTAAAATTCTATAAATGTTAACCAATGAAAGTCAGACATTGTTTTTCAACCATGCTTCAACAGAATTATGTAAAAAAATAAACTCATGAAACAGGCATGGACAAAAATGATGGTACCCCTAGAAAACACAGAACATAATGTGACCAAAGGGACATGTTAATTCAAGGTGTGTCCACTAATTAGCATCACAGGTGTCTACAACCTTGTAATCAGCCATTGGGCCTATATATATGGCTCCAGGTAATCACTGTGTTGTTTGGTGATATGGTGTGTACCACACTCGACATGGACCAGAGGAAGCAAAGGAAAGAGCTGTCTCAAGAGATCAGAAAGAAAATTATAGACAAGCATGTTAAAGGTAAAGGCTATAAGACCATCTCCAAGCAACTAGATGTTCCTGTGAGTACAGTTGCACATATTATTCATAAGTTTAAGATCCATGGGACTGTAGCCAACCTCCCTGGACGTGGCCGCAGGAGGAAAATTGATGACAAATCTAAGAGACGGATAATCCGAATGGTAACAAAAGAGCCTAGAAAGACTTCTAAAGAGATTCAAGGTGAACTTCATGCTCAAGGAACATCAGTGTCAGATCGCACCATCCGTCGTTGTTTGAGCCAAAGTGGACTACATGGGAGACGACCAAGGAGGACACCATTGTTGAAAACGAATCATAAAAAAGCAAGACTGGAATATGCCAAACTACATGTTGACAAGCCACAAAGCTTCTGGGAGAATGTCCTGTGGACAGATGAGACAAAAATCGAAGTTTTTGCCAAGGCACATCAGCTGTATGTTCACAGACGAAAAAATGAAGCATATCAAGAAAAGAACACTGTCCCTACTGTGAAACATGGAGGAGGCTCTGTTATGTTCTGGGGCTGCTTTGCTGCGTCTGGCACAGGGTGTCTTGAATCTGTGCAGGGTACAATGAAATCTCAAGACTATCAAGGAATTCTAGAGAGAAATGTACTAGCCAGTGTCAGAAAGCTTGGTCTCAGTCGCAGGTCATGGGTCTTGCAACAGGACAATGACCCAAAACACACCGCTAAAAACACCCAAGAATGGCTAAGAGGAAAAAATTGGACTATTCTAAAGTGGCCTTCTATGAGCCCTGACCTCAATCCTATTGAGCATCTTTGGAAGGAGCTGAAACATGCAGTCTGGAAAAGGCACCCTTCAAACCGGACACAACTGGAGCAGTTTGCTCATGAGGAGTGGGCCAAAATACCTGCTGAGAGGTGCAGATGTCTCATTGACAGTTACAGGAAGCGTTTGATTGCAGTGATTGCCTCAAAAGGTTGCGCAACAAAATATTAAGTTAGGGGTACCATCATTTTTGTCCATGCCTGTTTCATGAGTTTATTTTTTTACATAATTCTGTTGAAGCATGGTTGAAAAACAATGTCTGACTTTCATTGGTTAACATTTATAGAATTTTAATTTATTATTACTTTTGTCAGATTAAAGTTATTTCTGTGACCATTGTGACTTTTTCTTTCATTGACCAAAGGGTACCAACAATTTTGTCCACGTCTGTATATATATATATATATATATATATAGCTATAGGTGAAGTCATGGTTGATGCATTAATATACAGAGTGTTAAAAACACACTGCTGTGTCGCACATGTGTTTGTATTTACAAAGCTTCCAAAAACTCTCTATAATCGGGTTAAGTGGTGTTTAAAGACACACGGTATTATGGGGGGGGGGGGGGGGGATACAACTGTGGCTTCTTTGGTGGACAAAACATCCAAAAATGATGCCTTAATCGGATCAGAATGCCTGCCCATATGTCATGCACAAACCAAGAGTCCCAACCACAAAGCCCGGACCAGAGCCCAGAATAATTAGGTTTGGGTTAAAGTGTGGAAGTGTGCCGCATTTGCAGACCAACGAGTCATATTTTCCATATAGGAGTGGACTTAACAAAGTAGCCAAGAATCCCACCATACCACCTGGGCCAGACCCCAGCACTTTCTCTACTGTATAACACACCTTGCAGACTTGTAATGTGATTATTCCACACACCAACAATATAAAAATGTGGTAAAGTCAGTAATATTTATGTCTTTGATGTAATTTGCATTTAATTTCTGTGATATAGTGTTATTGCTGTAAAATGCTTTTGCTATAATGTACCACCTTTAAGATATAATGCACTGTTTTTTACTTGCAGGTGGCTGGCTTTGTAGTGTAGAACGTCAAGAATGAAGTTCTGTAGCAGTTGTTTTATTAGGCACTGTGCCCCAGCTCCTTATTCCCTCAAACTGCTTTTCCGGATCAAAATCCCTAGTATTTTACACAATTATTTCTTTCTATTCTTTCCTTACACTGTTACACTAGAAGAGATGCTTGCTTATGACACTATATACTGTCTTTAGATCATTTTCTGTCAGACACTACATATGTCCATCCACCTGCATGCAGCTCAACACAGAATGGCATTCTACTCTGCACAGGCATCTCCATGCATGCTGCCTCACTGATTGGCTGACCCAGGCTGTCAGTTTGTGGGCCAGTGAGGGATGTGCTCCCATTTCCTTCCAGGGTCCTATGAGGGTCATCCTTCTTCTTCCTCCCTCATGGTTTTGCATACTAATATGTGCGATGGCCAGGATATGTGTTGTTAAAGGGGTATTCCCATCATAATGATCACTGTTAAATCTGTAAATGATTTGACAGTGATCATTTTTGCAAATATATTAACAAATTCCCACCGTTTAGGATAAAATTCATCCCCACTTACCTGATTGTTGTGACTCGGTCTCCCCTGGTTAGGGCCACTGCTCTTTTTCAGAATCCCGGTGGCCGCGCTTGCGCAGAAGACTCATTCTTTTTTCCCGGTGTCACTACCAGAGCTTTGAGATATTCTCACAGCTCTGTTTCTCCACCCCTGTGATGATGTCACTACTAGAGCTTGGAGGAGTTCCCTCTGCCCTGTTTCTCCACCCCTGTGATGAGGTCTTTACTTTCGGTTTCCTTCCTCCCAGCTGTCCCTCCTATGTTTGATTTCGCTGCCTTTAAATCACCCCTCCTCCTTTGTAGAGGTGCGGATTATACTTTTCATTTGAGCTGTATCTCTCGCTTGAGTATCTTCACCTGTGTGATATCGTTTCACTGGATCTGTGTTCTGCTGAAGCAAGTACCTTGGATATTGTCAGTTGACTTTGGATCTGTTTCACTGCAGCTCCCACTCCTTCAGTTAAGTGTTCAGACATTGTGTGTTTCTGTTTCTTTGCTGACTGGATCCGAGGCAACCCCGGTTCCGTCCATATACTGAGCAGGGCACCGGTGGCCGTGCCCCTTCCACTATTGTAGGGGTTTCAGTGGTCATCAGCCTCAGGTACGCGGGCATGTCTCGATCCACCATTCGGATCCGGACATGTGCTTAGCAGCTTAGGGAGAGCTTTTAGGGTCTGACAGGGGTCACCCTTTATCCTCCCTAGTTTGGGTCCGGTCAGTTGCTATTCACTGTGTAGGCTCTTGTTGCTCACTTACAGCCGTGACACCCGGCCGGGCCACTCACTGCCCTGAATGCGCACGCTGCCGCGCATGCGCGATAGTGACTTCTACCCGGCCAGAATTGTACAGAGCTGCGAACGCGCACGCCGGTTCTGTATTATACTGGCCAGAAATAAGTTGCCATGGTGGCGGCGTGCGCGTTCAGTCCAGCGATGCCTGGCCGGGATAAGACTTCAATCAAGATGAAGCCTGCCCCCAGCCAGAATCCAGGAAGTGAACGGTGCGGTGGCAGCAGGTAAGTATAAAAAGGCAAAGTGGAAATACCCCTTTAATGTTCTGTATTTGTCGTGACGCCAATTGCAGAGTGCACAGGGTACTATCCTAGGGCCCTTCCAAGGTGTTATAATGCACGTTCTAGATTAGGAATTCCAGAGTGGTGTAATGGCCTATAATGTCTCTATAGGGTGGTGATAATTGTGACAACGGTGTCTACTACCTGGGTATGGCTGGACTCCTGGCTCACTTGCAAAAAAATTTAGTGTAGTGATAGTAGGAGTAATAGAGGAATTTTGCACAGTAATTGAAATGTTTCTCTACTGAAGATAACTTGTATCCAAGCGGTCTACAGCTTTGGTCTCTGGTACCAGCAGGTTTTGGCAGGAAATGAATGCTGCTGCTTAAAATCTGGAGCTTGCAGGATAAGTCGTCCGCTTAGTAGCTCTGTACTGGTGGCAGGAATTAATCTGCACTTTTCTGTTACTGCTTCATGGGGACTGACTAGCTGAGGAGGAATGGCTTCTCCTAGGTCTCTGGAATTAACTCACAGATGATTTCTTAGGGGGTGCTTTCTTCCTGGAACTGGAGGTTGTCTGCAGTTTCTGCTTCTTCATCCAGGTGAGGATGATGGTACTCAGACTGGTAATATGATCAAGTCTCAGCTGAGACAAGATCCTTGCTGTCTTCCCTATGCAGGGGGGTCTCCTGAACGCTATCACACAGCCTTCCCCAAGCAAGGGGGAGGCTACACTGACTCTAACTTCCTTCTCCACCCATGCTGCAGGATGTGGGAACAGTCTACTTCTCTCACAGAGGGGAAGCTACGCTGGAATAATCCATTCCAGCTCAGATTCACTAAACTGGGACTTTTACTTGCCAATTGTTTCTGCAACCTGCTGGTGAACCTAGAAAATTACAAGAACAATGGAATTTAACATGGTTTTAGATGCACATTTGTAAAATACATAATATAAATTACATCAGATGACAGTACAAAGCTCTTAGAAGATAGTAGCTGGGTAGAGGCATGTAGTAATACAATTCTGGGGTGTTACATTTGTGCAGTAAATTTACGCTGTTTTACTGAATTCATCTAAAGCGAACCTGAAAATCTTTGCTCATCCTTACTACCATTGTTATTGCTTGGGATAAACTCATTCAAGGTTAAAAGGATACACAGGCCATGATTTATCATGCCTTCACTCCAGAATTCTGGCTTTGTGATGTGGGTGGAAAAGTAGGTGTGGTTAGCTATGTTAATGAGTTTAAACAGTTGCAAAAAAAAGTCCCAATCTCACTCCAGTAGGAGAGTGGAGTAGGAAAACTGAAGCAGATTTTCTAGACAAAAGCATTAGGTTTAAGAATAAGACAAATTTATTTTAAAAAAATGTGACATTTGATAAATGTGGCATGAGGTAAGACTCCAGCAAAACTGACCCATAATAAATTCCCCCCATAGGATTTATTTGACGCCTTTTTGGTTGTTGCACATGTGTAGACTCTCTGACTTTACTAGATGTGGGGAAATGAAGGGTTCCATCAGGGCCATTTCTAGTTTAAAACATTTGGGGCCCGGCCCCTGATGTTTTGTCCCAGGCCATGAATGTCCTTCCTGCCAGCTAGATCCAACTGTATTGCCATCCTCAGGACAGCAATACAATTGAATCTAATGCCCTGCAAGAGCGGAAGGACCTGTGATGACATTACAGTCCATGTGATCAGTTCTGAATGCAGTAACTAAAAAGGACCTGTGATGATGTCCCATCATGTGACCAGTGCAGGAAAGGATAGCAGTGAAGAGGAGAAGTCCCAGGGGAAGAAGCTGTGGTGATGTCTGCTACATGAGGAGAGGTAAGTGAAGGGACAGGCAGAGCAATGCTGGGAGTTGTAGTTATTTAACTGGGACTGTATGTTAGGGCTGAATAGGGAGGGGGCTTGTCTGCACTGGGTTCACAACTTGTGTCCATCAGCTCACTGCATGAACCCAGTGCAGACGAGCCCCCTCCCTATACACCACAATTCGCACCAAAGTGGCGGCTTGGCTCCCGCCCATGGTCAACTTGGACGTCAATCGGCTGCACCAACCAACATCACCCCACGATTTTACCTCCACCAGAACTGTACTACCAAAAGTACAATCTAACCAATGTGAGTAGCAATCACTCACCCTGGCTAGGAACAAGTAACAACTTTTCTTGTCAACCACCACCTATGAGCGCCTTCTCCCCTTTTCTTTTTGGCCATTTAATCACTGTTAGGGCTGAAGGGAGGGATGATATTTACATATATTTAGGACTGTGGGTGGAGGGATGTTATTTACATGGGACTGTGGGGTGGAGTAATGTTATTTACATGGGACTGAAAGTTAAGGGTGTGATGTTATTTACATGGGACTGTATATTGGAGGGGGCTGTAGATAGACAGGGATGTTATTCACATGAGACTGGAAATATGGTGTGATGTTATTTACATCGGACTCTGAGGCGGAGGGAGGGAAATAATGTTATTTACATGGGACTGTATGATAGAGGGGCTGAAGAATTATAATTTCTGAGGACACTAAATTGAGGAATATATTTACAGGGGGCATTATAAATACTGGGGGCGCTTCTGGGCAAGCATTATAACAGTAGGGATAGTATAAATACTGGGGGACTATAGGGGCATTTTAAATCCAGGGGACATTAGGCATTCGTATTACTAGTGGGGGCTCTATAGGAGTGACTTATAGATCTGCCTTATTTCTACTATGGGGGACTTATTACTACTGAGGGGTCTGCAGAGAGCTTTATTACCACTGGGGGTAAATAAGGGCACCTTATTTCTACTGGGGGCTCTGTGAGGGCATTATTAATACTGGAGGGCTCTTCTACTAATGGAAGCACTCTTGGGGAGCATTATCACTGTAGGGGGCAGAATGTCTAATAAAGGCATTCTTGGGGAGCACTATCACTGTTGGGGGGCACTGTAGGGGCAGTATTACTAATTAGGGCATTCAAGAAGGGAATTACTATTGGTGGGACTATGAGGAGCACTATTACTATGGGGGCACTAATATTTCTTCAGCATAGTATTTAGGGGTATTGGGTAGCACAGCAAGCAGCAGGATAACACTGTGGGGACTCAAGGTTGGGGGATGATGATATAAACGCGAGGAACCTAAGATGTCCGTGTGTCACACTCTGCAGAGACAAGACGTGGCTGAAAGAAGTTGCACGGACCAAATGGAGAAGATGATGACAGAGAAGATCTACATCGGAGGAGACGTCATCTGGTGACCCTGAAGTTGAGAGGTATGTGCTGCTGTATAGAAAGTGCAGTAAAATGTCTTGTAGTGCTAGTATTTGCAGGGATGGGGGGCAGGTTGGGGGGGGCATTGGTCAACTTAGAGAATTGGGCCGTATGCATTGGGGCTTGGGCCCCGGATCTTTTGAGACCCTATTAACGCCCCTGGGTCCCATGCTATAATCATGCCTCATTATGAATCAGTTTTGGTTGAAGGTCTTTTAATAATACCAAACTAGTTCTCCCTGGTATTTGTACCCCCATGGTATGTTTACTGTGTCTGGTGACAGACCTAATTCCTACCAAATATGGTACTGTAAGAAGCTTTATTGTCACCTTATGTTCATGAAAGGAAAACTCTCTTAATTGGAAACTACCAAAGGCCTCCACTGTGACTTAGTAGATCAAATTTTTTTTTTTTTTTTTTTATATATATTTTATTTATAGTGCAAAAAAACATATCCACATAACATTTATAATATTATAAAGTCTAAGATCATCCCCGGCCCACCCCATCTATTCCCCCCCCCCCCCCCTCCCAACCTTGCAGGAGGAAAAAAAAAAAAAAAAAAAAAAAAAAAAAAAAGGTACATATGCATGCATACACATATACACACACATACATACGTGCATATACATATATACACATGCACATACACATACATATACACACATAAAAAAAAAAAAAAAAAAATTTTTATATATATAATAAAAAAAAAAATAAATAAATAAATAAATAAATAAATGAAATCCAAATTAATTAACCATATCCCAGTCTTCCCACAGTTTACCCCATTTTAAATAGGATCCTCTTTGTTTATACAGAATCCTCTCATAGCTTTTCACTTTCTCTACCAAGGCCAGCCAATTGCTGCAATCTGGAGCGGAGGAACTAAACCATAACCTGGAAACAAGAAGCCTGGCCAAGAACATAACCTTAATCAATAATTTACGTTTTATGGGCTGATAATTAACCTCCGATAAGTCTCCCAAGACCCATATCCTGGGAGACAGAGGAACAGCAATGTTGAGTTTACGAGCCAGAGTGGTCTGGACCGATCTCCAATAGCTGCCCACCATTGGGCAGTCCCAAAACAGGTGTAAGTGGTCTGCCTCGGAGTCGCCACAACGTGGGCAATCGGAGGAGGCTCTAAGTCCTCTTCTATATAACCACATAGGTGTCACATATATTTTGTGCAAAATGTTAAATTGTACAACAGTGTGATTAAAATTGTGTGAAACATATTTTAAACTTTCCCCTATGTTCTCCCAATCTGGGGGACCCACCTCTAAAAGTAACGAAGACCAGGACTTCTGTCCTGGTGAAAGAAGACCCAAAAAAAAATGTTTCATTAAGTGTCTATAGCAATGTGATATTTTAATTTTCGTGGCGGGTTTCTTAATAATTAAATCGTGTAAAAATTCAGGAGTATCTATAAGAAAAAGGTGACTATTCAAAGTACTAGAAAGTGCAGACCTCAATTGAAAATATGCGTACCAGGCCACCTCACTCAGATTAGCCCTTTGCCCCAATTCCATCGAGGACAGAATTTGTCCACCACTAACCACCTGATGTAAGTACTCAACATTCCTAGTCCTCCAATACTGGCAGCAATTCAAGTCCCTTAAATTCAAAAGCTTTGGATTATGCCATAGTGGGGTACATATAAGTGATGCCTTAACTCCACACCAGCTCCTAATAACCCGCCAGGTCTTTATAGCCATTCTGCAGAAAAGTGTATGCCCGGTCTGTATATTTGATAAATAGTCGGACTCCAATACAGTAAGGAAATCCGTAAAACCTGAGTCTTTCACCACTTTACTGCAAAAGCTGCTATTTTCCCAGTCCTTAAAAAGGCAGAGTTGAGAGGCCATAAAGTAACCCCTAAAATAGGGGAGATTAAGGCCTCCCTGGTTATAAGGCATGGAGAAATAAAGCGCCTTCAATCTAACACGCTTCCTCCCCCATAATAGATCATTAAGCATCCGCTCTATCAATCTAAAATACTTATCTGCGATCCATACAGGTGAGTTGCGCAGGACATAAAGAACCTGGGGAAGTACTACCATTTTTATTAGAGAAATTCTATCAGCTCTTGTATGCAGAATTTTTTGCCATATCTTGATTTTAGCCCTCAACTTTATCAGCAGGGGAATCAAGTTAAGTTGAAGATATTCCTGAGGTTTGGCAGAAACTGAAATCCCCAGGTACTTTATTGATTCAGAGACTGTTAACTGATTATCCCAATCGCCTCGCAGCTCGTCTATAGGGAGGAGAACAGTCTTCTCCCAATTGATCTCCAGGCCAGACGGAGCAGAGAAAGAACCAACCAAATTCATTATACGAGGGAGAGTGGTTTCTGTTTGATGAAGAAAAACCAAGATATCATCTGCGTAAAGAGATACACGGTCATACTTCCCCATTATACCGAAGCCGGCCACCTGCAGATCCTGCCTTATACTGGCTGCTAAAGGTTCAATATAAATATTGAACAAAAGAGGGGAGAGAGGACATCCTTGACGGGTGCCTCTTCCTAAGGTGAAGCTCTCTGTAATCGTGTCGTTAATCCTGATCCTAGCAGCTGGGGAGCTATATAATAACTGAACCATCGCCATAAATCTAGGGCCAAAGCCCATTTTTTTCATCACCTCCCAGAGAAAAGTCCACTCCACCCTGTCGAAGGCTTTGGTGGCATCCAACGACAGGATGGAGCGGGCGCCGCACCCCGGGGACTGAATATTCATAAATAGCCTGTGCAGGTTGTGATGGGTACCCCTTTTGGGCATAAAACCATTTTGGTCTGGGTGGATAATAGTGGATATGACCCGTGAAAGCCTCCTAGCCAAAACTTTGGATAATAACTTAGCATCTGTGTTTAGTAGCGAAATTGGTCTATAAGAGCTCATTTCTATCGGGTCCTTGTCCTTTTTAGGAATTAAAACGATAAGAGCCTCCATCATAGTACATGGTAAGCTCCCTGCCTGTGTTGCCTGGGAGAAGACCTCTAACAGCTGAGGGAAAATCACATCGCTGTACTTGCGGTAGACCTCATATGGAAGACCATCCATACCTGGCGACGAATTCCCCGAGACAGATCCCAAAGCCTCCTGGAGCTCCGAAAGAGACAACTCCTCTTCCAGATATTCTATTTGGGCTTCGTTTAGAGTAGAAAGTGAAATCCTCTCCAGGAACCGCGTCGCCAGGTCGGGTGACAGGCCAGAAGGCGGACTGTATGTCTGAATAAAATATTGTAGAAAAGTGTCCCTGATTCCTTCTGGATCTGTTATAATTTCCCCCGCTATATTACGAATAGCGACAATAGATTGATTTTTCTTGTCTTGTTGTGTGATTATCCTAGCTAGCAGCCTACCAGGACGTCCAGACTCCGAAAAATATTTTAAGCCCTTGAAAAATACTCTATGATTTGCTTTCTCTATTATATATTTTTCCAAGGAGCAACTGGCCCTCTGCATCTCTTCCCTGTTATACTCAGTAGGTTGACTGGAAAATCGCTCAGTTGTGTCTGCAGCAGCCTTGGCCAGTTCCTCCTCTTTTTTTTTAAATGTTCTCTTTACTGCCGCAATCTCGCTTATAAAGACCCCCCTCAGATATGCTTTCAGGGCATCCCATACTATATTGATGTTGGCAGAGGGGCGATTCACCTCCCAAAAGGAGGATATCAGAGATTTAGTGGACTGAAGATTGTCCATAATAGTAAACCAATATGGATTCAACTTAAATCCTAGCCCCCTATTATCCTTGTTCTTCCCAGTGCAAACCTCAACCAGTACGGGTGAATGATCCGAAATTGTTCTTACCCCATATCGTATCTTGCGGATGTTACTCAGATTACTCTCATTAGTAAATGCTAAATCAATTCTAGACATTGCTCTACCGCCCCTGCTAACACAAGAATATACTCGCTTACCTCCGCCAAGATGTTCCCATATATCCACCAGTCCAACCTCCAGGCAGAATTGTGGCAGCGGGGAAGTACATAAGCTCCTCCCCCGTTCTGCATCTGATGTAAATCTATCTTTATTGGGGTCCATTACTGCATTGAAGTCCCCCATCAGAACTAGCCGGCATTCTGATCTCCCTTCAAAAAAAAGTGTTAGCTGGATCAGTGGATACATTGAAAAAGGCGGAGGTATATAAAAGAAAGCAAGGATATAACTATAGTCATGCAGCTTACCATGCAAAAAGATAAATCTTCCCTGGTCATCTATATAGGATTCTATAAGGGTAAAGTCCACAGAATTATGAATCAGAACTGAGACGCCCCTAGAAGAGCTGCTAAAGGTAGAGTGATAAGATTGAGAGTACCATCCCGTTGTCAAGCGGGACACGGTTTCTCTAGTAAGATGAGTTTCTACCATGCAGATAATTGCTGGAAGATATCTTTTAAGTGCATCCATGATAGCTTGTCTTTTGACCCTTTCCCCAAGCCCTCTAATATTCCAAGTTACAATTCTAGTGGACATCCTTCACTGTAGCAAGAAAGAAAAAAAAAAAAAAAAAAAAAAACACCAAAGCAAAAAAAATAAAAAAATAAAAAAATAAAGGAAAAAAAAAAAAAAAAAAAAAAAAACCACACAACCCCAAACCTGCAAGGTGGGTTCCCCCCTCCCCTCTCCATTGATCCGCCCGATCTAATCAGCGAACCTCTAAACCTCCGGCCGTTCTCCCTTACCCCAACCCCCCCGCCCCCTCCATAATGATATTGCGCAATTTCATATGCCCATTTGCTCCATCCAGTCTAGCGCTTGTTGTGGTTTTTCAAAAAATTGAACAATTCCCTTATGGATCACTCTTAGTTTCGCTGGATACTGTAAAGAATATTTAATGTCCTTGGACGCCAAGCGTTTTTTAATCTCTATAAAATTTCTTCTTTTTTCCTGGGTCTGCCGAGCAAAGTCTGGAAAAAAGAGCAATTTAGTGCCCTGATATTCAGTAGGTGTGCACTCTCTTGCTCTTTTCAGTATCATATCTCTATCAGCAGACAATAATAATTTCATTATAATTGCTCGCGGCGGCCTCCCTGGAGTAGGTTTCCCCCCTGGTATTCGATGGGCTCTTTCTATTTGAAACATCGAGGAAAAGTAATCACTACCAAGATTGTTCAAAACCACATCTTTGAGTTGTTCCTCTAACTGTCGACCTTCAGCTCCTTCTGGAAAGCCAATTATGCGGACATTATTTCGCCTTGCCCTGTTTTCCAGATCCTCCAGCTTATTTTGTAATGATTGATTTTCTGAAGCCAGGAGCACGGTTTTGGATCTTAGCATTTCCACATCGGTTTGCAAGGAATCAACTATTTTTTCAACATTATAGACTCGCTCCCGGATATTTACAAGATCTTCTCTAATTAAGGCAATATCACTCTGCACTGAGCCCAGCTGGGTAGCCATCCCTTGCACTAAGGTGCCGTTATTTTCCACGGCGCACAAGATTTTATTCAGAACTGAAGGATCGTATTCAGTTCGCATTTGTGCAGAGAGACTTTCCTCTCCTGTCTCATGTCCTGCCTCCACTGATCCGTTATCGGATAGTTCATCAGTTTGGGGAATTCTCGCAGGTTTCTTTAAGTTCGCAGTCGATTTTATTTTAGCTGTGTTCTTTTCATTTGGGAGGGGTGATTTCAGGAACTTATCTATTTTATTGTCAGGGGTCTTAGACACCATCTTTGCTGCGGAGGAATCCACTGACCGTCGCTTTGGGGCCATTTTCTTCCCCCCCTCTTTACTCCTCTTATCCTCTTTCTCCCCCTTTTTTCCTCCCTTCCCTTGCTTTATCACCCTTCTATCCCCTCTTCTCCAAACACCACTAGAGGGAGCAAGACCAAAAAAAAAAAAATATAGCGGGGGAGTTTAGCAAGAAAAACAAGAATAGCGTCACAAACAGCAAATTGCAATGTTCTCACGTGTCCAGCATGCGCCTCAAGCCTAGCAGAAAGTCCAGGACCGGCCAAAAACGAAGGTGCACGAAATCCTTGCGGTCGCCCGGGTGGTTAAGTAAGCCAGGTGATGAGCCAGGGAATCTTCTCCAAAAAATAACCATCCAGATGCCGCCTTCAGCCGCGGATGAGAACCCAGGTCACAGAAGAAAAAAAGAAACAACATAGATGCCTGCAGTCCCAAGAATCACCAGCAGAGGGCAGGCTGCCACAAGCCAAGGAGCAGCCAAGGAACAGCTGATCGCAGACGAGTGCCGTGCACCAGGGTAAGGAGCCGGAGGCAAGCTGAGGAGGAGACCGCAGATTCCTCAAGGGAAACCAGGAAAACAGACCCCCCAGGAAGCGACACCGACCAACAACCAATGGAACAGCCGGCCCCCAGCCAGCAGAGAGGGAGGTAAGCCGACACCAACGAGAGTAGGCCAGGGAGCCGCCGCATTCAAGGCATCAGCTGTTTCGGCAGGAGCGGGAACAGGAGCCTGGAGGGAGGAGGCTGGCGAGGAGGGAGAGCGAGACGCGTCTCTCACATCACGTCATCACGCCACTCAGTAGATCAAATTTATTAATGCAGATTTGCCACAGTACAAAATACAGTATATGGTGAGAGGAACTCCAGATCCTTTTATGCAGATCTGGGATTAATGGATACACGACCAAACTGTGACAGCTTCCATAGCACAGAATGTATCATGGAGTGCGGGTTTGCATGTCCAGTGTTAATGGTCAATTTCTCTTTTTTTGACTGATTGAGGTTCAGATGTATTTTATTTTTAGACCTCTGAGTGAGTTGCCTATATTAGTTAGTGATATGGAGAGCCTATTTCTCCGCCTTGGTTCTTTTAATTATCACTAATTGGATGTCAAGTGTGTGGTTTCTGGGTTCCTCAATATTTCTTTTTGTAAAGTTTGAAAATTCAATACAAATAGACAAAAAAGTCAAATTTTACACAAGTCTGCTTGTAAGATGTGACTTCAGTACAGTACCTGCTGCTGACACACAACTGTAGTGCCAGGACCATTCTCATCTAGCTTAGACTCTACTTCTTCCCTACAGAGTCAGCTGATGGCATTCCGACTGTTAGACTCACCAAAAGATTTCAGTACAAGTTGGAGAAGAAAAAGTATATGTAAGGGTAAGTCCACATGTACTGGAAACTAGCAGAAAAGTCTGCAGCGTTTTTTGTAATGATTCTGACACAAAAATCTGATGTACTACATGCTGCTTTTGTGGAGGAAAAGCCTGAGGAATTCACCCTCTCCATTGCAAAATGTGAAATCTGCTGGGAAGGTTCACTGCATAAGGCCTCATGCACAAGGCCGTTGCCTGACCGTGCCCGTCTTGTGGCCCAAAAACAGCGGATCCGCAATATGCGGGCACCAGCCGTGTGCATCTCAATTCATTTGAATGGGTCCGCGATCCGGAAGGTCCGGTGCAGAATCAAGGCATGGAACCCCACAGAAGCATTACGGAAGCACTACTAAATTGCAGATTTCAAATTCAGACCACAGGTCAACTTATGCTGTATGCAGTGTGTGCATAAGATTTCTGAAAATCATATCCACTTTGCTGGTACTGCTCCATGCTGTGGAATTGCCACATGAAAACCCGCAAGTGCTAATCCGCGGTGAGTACTTATTTTACATTAAAGGTGATAAAAACAATGTATGGAAGGATATCATAAATGGTTAAATTCTATTACTAGTCAGGAGAAAATAATTGAAGAGGGGATGTGAAAAATTTGCTTGAAGAAGAATAAATCATCTTAGCAAACAGAGCTTGCGATGTAAACTCATTATTCTCGTGTTAGTGTGCACCGTGCAGCTCATTGTAGTAACAGTGCATATAAATAAGACTTCACATACTGAATATGTAATGCGGGCAGAGTAATGAGGCATGCCCGCTGCTTTAGCGAGGGCCTAATTTACTTAAGTGAAGAAACAGAACTGAGTTATTCAAAAGTGCCAGTCTCTTCAGCTCGATTGCAAAGCAATTCGGTGTGAACATTTTTCAGTTGCCGCTAATAAGCAAGGAATGGCACTTCTTTCTTCAGCCACCGTCATACTTATATAAGAGCAGTGAGAAGATGTGACTGTTAAAGGAACTTCTTTGTATCATGATATAGGGCCCTTGAGGACACAACTTCCACCTTATGGACCAGCACTATTTTGTAAATCTGATGTGTCACTTTATGTGCTAAGAACTTGGGAACTCTGACCAATCCTACTTCATGTTAGCAGCAAATGTGGGTCAATATGTTTTACCTTTATTTAAAAAAAAGTTTTTAGTTTACAGAAAATTTTGAAAAAAATAGCAATTTTCTAAACTTGAGTTTCTCTGCTTTTCAGACAGATAGTGATACGTCATAGAATAGTGATTAATTAACATTTAGCATATGCCTACATATGACATGTAACCTCCATTTTATTATTTAGGACATTAGAAGGCTAAGAATTTTAGAAGCAATTTTGCAATTGAATGTTCTGACTATGGATGGGCGAAGTGAGCTTTGGATCCAAGATCCAAAGTCACTTTGTTCAAAACTTCAGATTAATTCTGTACATAAATCCGGCTCCATACAGCATTAAAATGTATGGCCTCTGATGAGGCAAAGTCATATTCCTGAAGTATTGCAAGACTTCCGTGAATAGCGTCGGTATTTGATTTTTAAGCTGGAAAACTATTTTAAAACTTGGATGCAAATTTGTCTTTAGTTCTGAGTTATCCAAGTTTGAATCCAAGTTTAAAAATCAAATACCAAAGTTATTCACTGAAGTCTTGGGACTCCATACAGCATTAATCTGGAATTTTGAGTGAAGCGACTTAGGATCTAGGATCGCTCATCCCTAGTTCTGACGTCACAGGTGTTTTATAGATTTTAGATATACTTGGCTGTGAAAATTAAAATGTATTTATTTTTTTTTCTAATAAAATCATGCTTTAGCCCCATAATAAAATCATGCTTTAGCCCCAAGTGCTATGCGCATCCTGTTCCGACCCAATGGTCATGTGACTGTCGGGGCCGGGAAAGTGCAGGAGCTGTCGGGTCTTCCACAGACCTCGATCAGCACTGCACTGAGGCTGTACAGCATTGTATTCTGCTGTACAGCCTCTCTGAGGGGTGTATTTGCCCTGTAACTAGGGTAACTATGTCAGTGAAAAAAAAAAGTGGTGTTAAATATCTCACAGAGGTCTTGTATGACCTTATGGGGGGATGCAAAGTGTAAAATAAAAAAAATAAAGTGTTTTATAAAAAAAATAAAAAAAAAGGTTTCACGGAAAAAAATCCCCAATTAAGTAATTGAAAAAAATGTTAAAAATTGAAAAAAAAATAAAAAATAGACATATTTGGAATTGTTGCGTCCGTGATGGCCGGCTATATAAATATATCACATGATCCACCCCGTCCGATAAACACCATAAAAAAATAAAATAAAAACAGTGCCAAAAAAAGCCATTTTTTGTCACCTTACATCACAAAAATTGCAACACCAAAAAGGTATATGCCCTCCAAAATAGCACCAATGAAGCTGTCATCTCATCCCACAAAAAATTAGATCCTAACTAAGACAATCAGTCAAAAAATAAAAAAGCTATGGCTCTCAAACTATGGAGACCCTAAAACATCATTTTTGTTTGTTTAAAAATGCTATTATTGTGTAAAACTTAAATAAATAAGAAAAAGTATACATATTATGTATTGCTACGTCCGTAACAATCTGCTAATAAAAATGTCACATGGCCTAACCCCTCAGGTGAACGCTGTAAAAATAAATAAATAAAAACTGTAAAGTGTAATAATGAATTATCAAAAAAACAAAACAATTTCTGAAAATGGAGACACAAAAACATATTTTTTTTTTCAAAAATGCTTTATTATGTAAAACTGAAACAAACAAAGTAGACATATTTGGTATCATTGCGTCTGTAACAAGCTGCTCTATAAAAATAGCACATAAGCTACCCAGTCAGATGATTGTTGTAAAAAAGAAAAAATTCAAACAGTGCCAAAACAGCCATTTTTGGTTACCTTGCCTCACAAAAACTTAATATAGAGTAATTAAAAAATGTATGTGCCCCAAAATAGTGCCTATAAAACTGGCACCTTATCCCCTAGTTTTCAAAATGGGGTCACATTTTGGGAGTTTCTGCTGTAAGGGTGCATCGGGGGGCTTCAAATGGGACATGGCAGTTCAGCAAAATCTGCCTTCCAAAAACCATACGGCGCTCCTTTTCTTAAGCACCTTGCCGTGTGCCCTTACATCAGTTTACGACCACATGTGGGGTGTTTATGTAAACCACACAATCAGAGTAATAAATATTGAGTTTTGTTTGGCTGTTAACCTTCCATGTGTTAAAGAAAATTTTTTATTAAAATGGAAAATCTGCCCAAAAAATGAAATTTAGAAATTTCATCTCAATTTTCCTTTAATTCTTGTTAACAAAGTTTGTAAAATCAGTTTTGAGTAACTTGATGGGTGTAGTTTCTACAATGGGGTCATTTATGGGGGGGTTTCCACTAAGTAAGCCCACAAAGTGACTTTAGAACTGTACTGGTCCTTAGAGGTGACTTTGGAAATTTTCTTAAAAATTAAAAAAATTGCTTAAAAAATTCTAAAACTAAAAATAAAATAAAAATCTAATTAGCAAAATGAATGCCCACATAAAGTAGATATATGGGGAATGTTAATTAATTAATATTTTATGAGGCATCACTATTAGGGTTGAGCGAACCCAAACTGATTTTTGGAACCCGGACCTGAACCCGAACATTTCAATAAAAGTTTGTGTTCCGGTTCGGTGTTCGGCGATTTCTTAGCGCTTTTTGAAAGGCTGCAGCCAACAAGCGTTTAACTGTGTAAACTTAGAAGCCATCACAGCCATGCCTACTAATGGCATGGCTGTGATTGGCCAGTGCAGCATGTGACCCAGCCTCTATATAAGCTGGAGTCACTTAGCGCTGCACTTCACTCTAATGTGCTTAGTGTTGGGAGAGGATGATGATGATGATGCTGTGAGGGAGAGAATAGGACAGAATCTGTTATCAGAACTCCAATTGAACTCAGCAATCTACATAGATAAAGTTGTGTGGGTGAGTACACAATCTTTTTACCCTGCCCTGAGCCCAGTGACAGAGAAAAATAACTTTTATCTGTCTGTTAGTTAGGTGGACGGCGGTGGCCATTTTATGCAAGCTCAGTGTACCAGCACAGCATCTGTGCTTTTGTGACATTCAAATCCAAGCTTCAAATACTGCAATAATAATCTAGCTTTGAAAAAGCGCCAATTTTTGGCAATATCCAACATCTGGTGCCTTTGCAGGATTAGTCAGTGTGCAATTTAACCACTTCAACCCCCCTAGCTGAAACACCCTTAATGACCAGGCCATTTTTTACACTTCTGCACTACACTACTTTCACAGTTTATTGCTCGGTCATGCAACTTACCACCCAAATGAATTTTACCTCCTTTTCTTCTCACTAATAGAGCTTTCATTTGGTGGTATTTCATTGCTGCTGACATTTTTACTTTTTTTTGTTATTAATCGAAATTTAACAATTTTTTTGCAAAAAATGAAATTTTTCACTTTCAGTTGTATAGGGTTCAGTTATAGCGTTTACAAACTATGGTACAAAACTGTGAATTTCCGCTTTTTGAAGCAGCTCTGACTTTCTGAGCACCTGTCATGTTTCCTGAGGTTCTACAATGCCCAGACAGTACAAACACCCCACAAGTGACCCCATTTCAGAAAGTAGACACCCTAAGGTATTCACTGATGGGCATAGTGAGTTCATAGAACTTTTTATTTTTTGTCACAAGTTAGCGGAAAATTATGATTTTTTTTTTCTTTTTTTTCTTACAAAGTCTCATATTCCACTAACTTGTGACAAAAAATAAAAACTTCCATGAACTCACTATGCCCATCACAAAATACCTTGGGGTGTCTTCTTTCCAAAATGGGGTCACTTGTGGGGTAGTTATACTGACCTGGCATTCTAGGGGCCCTAATGTGTGGTAAGTAGTTTGAAATCAAAATCTGTAAAAAATGACCGGTGAAATCCAAAAGGTGCTCTTTGGAATGTGTGCCCCTTTGCCCACCTAGGCTGCAAAAAAGTGTCACACATGTGGTATCGCCATACTCAGGAGAAGTTGGGGAATGTGTTTTGGGGTGTCATTTTACATATATCCATGCTGGGTGAGAGAAATATCTTGGCATAAGACAACTTTTCCCATTTCTTTATACAAAGTTGGCAATTGACCAAGATATTTATCTCACCCAGCACGGGTATATGTAAAATGACACCCCAAAACACATTGCCCAACTTCTCCTGAGTACGTAGATACCAGATGTGTGACACTTTTTGCAGCCTAGGTGGGCAAAGGGGCCCACATTCCAAAGAGCACCTTTAGGATTTCACCGATCATTTTTTACAGATTTTGATTTCAAACTACTTCGCACACATTAGGGCCCCTAAATTGCCAGGGCAGTATAACTACCCCACAAGTGACCCCATTTTGGAAAGAAGACACCCCAAGGTATTCCGTGAGGGGCATGGCAAGTTTCTAGAATTTTTTTTTTTGTCACAAGTTAGCGGAAAATTATGATTATTTTTTTTTTTCTTCTTACAAAGTCTCAAATTCCACTAACTTGTGACAAAAAATAAAAAATTCTAGGAACTCGCCATGCCCCGCACGGAATACCTTGGGGTGTCTTCTTTCCAAAATGGGGTCACTTGTGGGGTAGTTATACTGCCCTGGCAATTTAGGGGCCCTATTGTGTGGTAAGTAGTTCAAAATCAAAATGTGTAAAAAATGACCTGTGAAATTCTAAAGGTGCTTTTTGGAACGTGTGCCCCTTTGCCCACCTAGGCTGCAAAAAAGTGTCACACATCTGGTATCGCCGTACTTAGGAGAAGTTGGGGAATGTGTTTTGGGGTATCATTTTACATATACCCATGCTGGGTGAGAGAAATATCTTGGCAAATGACAACTTTTCCCATTATTTTATACAAAGTTGGCATTTGACCAAGATATTTCTCTCACCCAGCATGGGTATATGCAAAATGACACCCCAAAAACATTTCCCAACTTCTCCTGAGTACGGCGATACCACATGTGTGACACTTTTTTGCAGCCTAGATGCAGCCTAGGGCATTTTTAGACATTTGGATCCCAGACTTCTTCTCACACTTTCGGGCCCCTAAAATGCCAGGGCAGTATAAATACCCCACATGTGACCCCATTTTGGAAAGAAGACACCCCAAGGTATTCAATGAGGGGCATGGCGAGTTCATAGAATATTTTTTTTTTGGCACAAGTTAGCGGAAATTGATTTTTTTGGGAATTTTCTCACAAAGTCTCCCTTTCCGCTAACTTGGGACAAAAAATAAAAACTTCCATGAACTCAATATGCCCCTCACGGAATACCTTGGGGTGTCTTCTTTCCAAAATGGGGTCACATGTGGGGTATTTATACTGCCCTGGCATTTTAGGGGCCCTAAAGCGTGAGAAGAAGTCTGGAATATAAATGTCTAAAAAATTTTACACATTTGGATTCCGTGAGGGGTATGGTGAGTTCATGTGAGATTTTATTTTTTGACACAAGTTAGTGGAATATGAGACTTTGTAAGAAAAAATAAAAATAAATTTCCGCTAACTTGGGCCAAAAAAATGTCTGAATGGAGCCTTACAGGGGGGTGATCAATGACAGGGGGTGATCACCCATATAGACTCCCTGATCACCCCCCTGTCATTGATAACCCCCCTGTAAGGCTCCATTCAGACGTCCTTATCATTTTTACGGATCCACAGATACATGGATCAGATCCGCAAAACGCATACGGACGTCTGAATGGAGCCTTACAGGGGGGTGATCAATGACAGGGGGGTGATCAGGGAGTCTATATGGGTGATCACCCCCCTGTAATTGATCACCCCCCTGTAAGGCTCCATTCAGACATCCGTATGCGTTTTGCGGATCCGATCCATGTATCCGTGGATCCGTAAAAATCATACGGACGTCTGAATGGAGCCTTAGAGGGGGGTGATCAAAGACAGGGGGGTGATCAGGGAGTCTATATGGGTGATCACCTCCATCATTGATCACCCCCCTGTAAGGCTCCATTCAGACGTCCGTATGTGTTTGCGGATCCGATCCATGTATCCGTGGATCCGTAAAAATCATACGGACGTCTGAATGGAGCCTTACAGGGGAGTGATCACTGACAGGGGGGTGATCAATGACAGGGGGGTGATCAGGGAGTCTACATGGGTGATCACCCCCCTGTCATTGATCACCCCCCTGTAAGGCTCCATTCTTGACGTCCGTATGCGTTTTGCGGATCCGATCCATGTATCCGTGGATCCGTAAAGATCATACGGACGTCTGAATGGAGCCTTACAGGGGGGTGATCAAAGACAGGGGGTGATCAATGACAGGGGGGTGATCAGGGAGTCTATATGGGGTGATTATGGGTGATCAGGGGTTCATAAGGGGTTAATAAGTGACAGGGGGGAGTGTAGTGTAGTGTAGTGGTGTTTGGTGCTACTTTACTGAGCTACCTGTGTCCTCTGGTGGTCGATCCAAACAAAAGGGACCACCAGAGGACCAGGTAGCAGGTATATTAGACGCTGTTATCAAAACAGCGTCTAATATACCTGTTAGGGGTTAAAAAAAATCGCATCTCCAGCCTGCCAGAGAACAATCGCCGCTGGCAGGCTGGAGATCCACTCGCTTACCTTCCGTTCCTGTGATTGCGCGCGCCTGTGTGCGCGCGTTCACAGGAAATCTCGGCTTTCGCGAGATGACGCACGGATGCGTCCAGGAGGATTGAATCAACCACCTTTTCGGACGCATCCGTGCGTTAGGTGGTCGGGAGGTGGTTAAGCTAGGAAAACAGCTATAATTTTCTGGGTTTTTAAAAACACACTTTAGATACTGTGGTTCTATTCAGTTATTTGAAAAACAGCCATTTTGGGCAAAATACTTAAATTGCGGCCTAGTCTGGATCTGTACGTGTGAGATACACACTTAAGATACTGTGGTTATATTCTTCTATTAGTAAAACACCCTTTTTGGGCAAAATACACAATTTCACAGCACTTGCTGCATCAGCACGTGTGAAATTCAAGGGTTATATACTGCTGTCATATTCTGTTATTAAACAAACACCCATTTTGGGCAAAAAACTTTAATTGTGGCCTAGTCTGCATCTGTACGTGTGAGATACAACATTTACATACTGTCGTTCTATTTTGCTATTAATTAAACACCAATTTAGGGCAAGATCCTAAATTTGAGAAATATGAGGAGAGCGTCAAATAAGGGATGTGGCCCAGGTTGTGGTGCTGCTAGTGGAGCTCCTGTTGCAGGGAGAGGATGTGGTTGATCTGTACCAGCTACACGCACAAGTGAAACCCCTTCCTTGGGTGCGAGTAGGCGACAGAACTTGCAGCGGTATTTGGTCGGGCCTAATGCGGCTCTACGAATGGTGAGGCCAGAACAAGTACAGGCAAAGGTAGATTGGGTTGCTGACAGTGCCTCCAGTTACTTCACATTGTCTCCCACCTAGTCTCCTTCTGAAAGATCAGAGTTGGCACCTGCAGCCGATGTCCATCAGTCTTTCATCTCACCCCCTTGCAAATCAGCTAAGCAGTCTGAGCCCCAAGTCATGCAGCAGTCTCTTCTGATTTTTGATGACTCTGTTAGCAGGGTTTCCCAGGGCCATCCACCTATCCTTGCCCCAGAAAAGGATGAGATTTAGTACATCGATGCCCAACCACTAATGTTTCAAGATGAGTACATGGGATGACCATCGCAGCACGTCTTGGACGATGACAAAACACAGATGCCAACTGCTGGGGCTTTTGAAAGTGTGCAGACTGACAAGGAGGCAAGGGGTAAAGACTGGGTGGAAGATGATGTTGAGGACGATGAGGTCCTCAACCCCACATGGAATCAAGGTCATGCGAGTGACCTGTGTAGTTCGGAGGAAGAGGCAGTGGTCGCTCAGAGCCACCAGCACAGCAGAAGAGGGAGCAGGGTGCAAAAGCAGAGCGGCCGTCCCCTAGACAGTACGCCTGCTACTACTCACCACAGCAAGGGACCGAGCACACCAAAGCCAGCTCCAAGGAGTTCCCTGGCGTGGCAGTTCTTCAGACAATGTGCTGACGACAAGACACATGTGGTTTGGACGCTGTGCAATCAGAGCCTGAAGCGAGGCATAAACGTTCTCAACCTGAGCACAACCTGCATGATGAGGCATTTAAGTGCAAAGCACGAGCTGCAGTGGAGTAAACACCTCAAAAACCAAGAAAGGTCTCTGGCTCCTCCTGCTTCCTCTTCTTCTGCAGTCTCGGCCTCTTCATCCACCTCTGGAGTGACAGTGCCACCTGCCATCCCACAAACAGAGGATCTGCCTGCAACACCACCACCTGGGTCACCAAGCATCTCCACAATTTCTCACGGAAGCGTTCAGCTCTCCATCTCCCAAACAGTGGAGCAGAAGAGGAAGTACCCCCCTACCCATCCGTGATCACTGGCCCGGAATGCCAGCATTTCTAAATTAATGGCCTTTGAAATGCTGTGATTCCATCTGGTGGAGACAGAGAGTTTTAAAGGCCTTATGGCAGTGGCTGTCCCACAGTATGTTGTACCCAGCTGCCACTACTTTTCTAGGCGAGCCATCCCTTTCCTGCAAAACCAAGTTGGGGACAAAATCAGGTGTGCACTGCGCAATGCCAGCTGTGGCAAGGTGCACCTCACTACGGAAACGTGGACAAGTAAGCACGGTCAGGGACGTTATATCTCCATAACAGCACACTGGGTAAATTCAGTGGCGGCTGTGCCTGAGGCGAATAGCAGTTTGGCACATGTCCTTCCACCCCCGAGGATTGCAGGGCGCTTCAGTTTGTCTCCTGTTCCTTCCTCCTCCTACTCCGCTTCCTCATCCTCTACTGGCTCCTCATCTGGTCAGCGTAACACCACCAACTTCAGCACATTCGGGGTAAACAACTGTTTGGGGGACAAACCCCACACCATGCAGGAGCTGTGGACGAGTGTCACGGATGAAGTTAGCAGATAGCTGGAACATAAAAATAAACAAGAAACTGGCTTGATCCCAAACTAAGGAGCTTATAGGTGAGCCCTATAAAACCCTAAGAGCTCTCCCTGACTCCTATCCACATGCAAGGGTCTGTATGGTAGATGATTGCATGCCCATGTACCTAAGACTGTGAAAACCCTATAATAGTGAAGGGACACGACCACCGGCTCCCTGCACTTAATACGGACGGAGTCAGCGTCACCTAGAATCAAGCCAGCAAGAAAACACAAAAAAGTAAAAGACTTATCTGAACAAACAGCAGAAGCAGCCTCCAGCAGTGAACACTTCATCCAGTATAAATCGCAAAGTGAGGCAGTATGGGAGGGAATATAAAGGAATATGATTCGTCGAAATAAGTGACACCTGGCAGAAATAAGGAAAGGAGATGATAAAGTGAAAATAAAACAAAGAACATCATACAAGAGGTAGAGAAGAACGTCTGCCAGACCTTCTCACAGAATTGGCAGTGACAACGGGCCTTGGACAACAGACTGATATGTGGTTGGTGCCAGTGAGCCTCAAGCCCGGCCTGGTAGTGTGCGATGATAAGCAAAATCTCGTAGAAGCTCTGGGACTAGCCAGTTTGATGCCCATCCCCTACCTGGCGCATTTGCTGAATTTGGTGGTGCAGAGATTCCTTAAAAATTACACCCGATATGTCAGAGCTGCTGCATAAAGTGCGGGGCGTCTGTCCGCGCTCTCGGCATTCCCACATTGCTGCTGCTCTCCTGTCAGCGCTGCAGCTTAACAATGGCCTTCCTGCTCACCACCTCATATGCGACGTGCCCACAAGGTGGAACTCCACTTTGCACATGCTGGCCAGACTGTGCGAGCATAAGCCGGCGATAGTGGAGTTCCAGCTGCAGCACGCACGGGTGAGTCGCTCTGCGGAACTGCACCACTTCACCACCAATGACTGGGCCTCCATGCGAGACCTGTTTTCCTTGTTGCACTGTTTCGAGTACTCCACCAACATGGCCAGTGCCGATAACACCGTTCTCAGTGTTACTATCCCACTTCTATGCCTCCTTGAAAAAACGCTGCTGGCGATGATGGAAGAGGATGTGACACAGGAGGAGGAGGATGAAGAGGGATCATTTTGTAGGGTTTCCGGACAGTCATTCACCAGTGGCTCCGAGGGTGGGTTCCTGCACCCACAAACGCCAGGTACACAATTGTCCAACCAGGACAAAGAGGTGGAGGATGAGGAGATGGAGGAGGAGGAACCATGTTCACAGCAGGTTGGCACCCAGACCAGCTCTTGGCCATCACTGGTGCATGGCTGGGGGGATACAGGGGACACAGACCATACACCTCCCACAGAGCACAGCTTTTTGTTGCCTCTGGGCAGCCTGTCACACATGAGCGATTATATGCTGCAGTGTCTCCGCAATGACCGCCGAGTTGCCTACATTCTAACTTATGCTGATTACTTGGTGGCCACGCTGCTGGATCCCCGTTACAAGGACAATGTATCGTCCTTAATTCCGTCACTGGAGTGTGATCGTAAGATGCGCGAGTACAACCGCACACTGGCAGACGCGCTGCTGGTGGCATTCCCATCTGACAGCGGGGGCACAGTGGAAGCACAAGGCGAAGGAAGAGGTCACCAATGCAGCTGGGTCACCGCCAGCACCTCAGAAGGCAGGATTAGCATGACCGAAAAGTGGAAATGATTTGTCAGCACGACACAACAACCAGCACCACCAGCTGATCTGGAACGTCTTAGAAGGAGGCAGCATTTCACCAACATGGTGGAGCAGTATGTGCGCATTCGCCTATACGTACTGAATGACTGATCTGCCCCCTTCAACTTCTGAGTCTCCAAATTGGGCAGATGGCCTGAGCTTGCCCTTTACGCCTTGGACTTGCTTGCCCTGCAGCCAGTGTATTATCTGAACGTGTGTTTAGCATGGCAGGGGGCGTTATCAGAGACAAGCGCAGCTGTCTGTCCACAGCCAATGTGGACAAGCTCACGTTCATTAAAATGAACCAGGCATGGATCCCACAGGACTTGTCCGCACCTTGTGCAGAATAGACATGTATACCGGCCTTAACCAGCCATTGGTATACTACAGCGCAATTGCTCATTCTTGTATTTTGGATATTTCACACTCTTGGAGTGTACCCTCATTTTTTTTTTTTTTTGGCTACTTCGTCCTCCACCGCTGCTTCCATCTACACCGCTACGTCCACTGCCTCCTCATTTTCCTACTCCATATGGACCTTTGCCTCATAAATCTATATATTTTTTTATTTGTTCGTAATTTATTTTATTATATGTAATTTCACTACCATTTTTGGGTGAGATTCACCAATCTTTGCATGTGATGTAACACTGCAATACCTAGTAGACAGGTAAAAAACAAAACAAAAAAAACCCACTAATTTGTCTGTTACATTTTCAGGTAAAATTCACCAATTTTTGGGTGTAATATACCCCCTCTACCTAGTTGACAGCTTAATACATTTCACTAATTTTAATTTTACATTTTCGGATGACATTAAACTTTTTTTTTTTTTCTGTGATAGACCCGTGCTCTACCAAGTAGACAGGTCAATAAATTTCACAAATTTATCTGTTACATTCTTGGGGTTGACATTTTACATTTTTAGACGTGAATAAACCCCTGCTCTGCATAGGTGACAGGGAATACAATTTCAGAAATTCTTCTTTAATTGATGCGCGCCACCTCCTTTCATTCAATGCTTAAACTTTAACTAGCTGTCCCACATTTGCGCTTCAATAATTTGTCCCACATTTGCGCTTCAATAATTTGTCCCACATTTGCACTTCAATAACTTTTCCCATATTTCTGCCAGATCAAAATTTTCATTCATTTATCTCCCTTGGATGTGCTCTCTCTTTCTCATGCTTCCTCTCCAGCGTGGAATCCTGATTCACCGATAACCGTGCTCAACATCGTAGGCTCAGAAAAGAACATTGAAAGTTGATAGAGAAGCTATCCAAATGGATGGTGGACGTCACAGGGAAGTGCGATCAGGCAGAAGTTATCTAGAGTCAACAAAGCAGCAGCAGGGCCTCTCCTGGCTAATGTTTCCAAATCCAAAATACCACAGTGACATTCCCTATAATTTTTTATTAATCATTCCAATAACAGGGCATCTTAAGAGAAATGTATTGTTATTTATCGTCACTACCTCCCCGAGTCAGGAGTGGGTAATTGCCGCGTTCCCCCTCCTTTCCTTCAATTCTTCCGTTTTAATAGCTTCTCTAACATTTCCGCTCGATCACAATTAAATTTCACGCATTGATCTCCCTTGGATGTGGTCTCTCTTTCTCACGTTCCCTGTCCGGGGTAAAACCCTGAATCGCCGCTAACCGTGATCAACATGGTAGGTGCAGAAAAGAACATCAAAAGTTGATAGAGCAGATATCCAATTGGATCGTGAACATCACAGGGACGTGCAACATGGTGGGGCAGTATGTTTGCACACACCTACTCGAACTGACTGATGGTTCTGCCGCCTGCAACTTCTGTGTCTCCAAATTGGGCACATGGCCTTAGCTTGCCCTTTACACCTTGGAGGTGCTGGCCTGCCCTGCATCCAGTGTATTGTCTGAAGGTGTGTTTAGCACGACTGGAGAGGGTTATCACAGGTTGCATTTCCCAATGTTTTGAAGTGTACCCTAATTTAAAAAAAAACTTAAATAAATTTAAAACAAAAAAACTGTGTAGGCTACCTCCTCCTCCTCCTCCACCACCGCTTCCAACTACATCACCACATCCACCGCCCCCTCAACCTCCTACTCCATATGGACCTCATCCTCCTAGATCAAGATTATTATTTAAAATTTTTGCGTATTTATGTTATTTGAAGTAATTTCCCTATCCACATTTGTTTGCAAAGCACTTGCCATGCTCTTAACCACATTTTGCTGGCATTTGCAGCCCTCTAGCTCTTTCCGTGACATTTTTTGAGCCATTTTAGTGCTCAAAAGTTCGGGTCCCCATTGACTTCAATGGGGTTCGGGGTCAAGTTCGGGTCCCGAACTCAAGCTTTTTTGTGACGTTTGGTCTAACCCGTTGAACCCGAACAGCTAGGTGTCCGCTCAACTCTAATCAGCATCTGTCTTAAAAGTAGGGAGATTCAAATTTAGAAAACAGTGAATTTGTTTCAAATTTTCATTAACTTTGGGATTTTTTATAAATAAAGGTAAATCATATTGACTCAAATTTAACATTAACATAAAGTACAATGTGTCACAAGAAAACAATCTCAGAATGGCTTGGATAAGTATAAGCGTTCCAAAGTTATTACCACATAAAGTGACACTTCAGATTTGCAAAATTTGGCCTGGTCAGGAAGGGGGGAAATGGCCTGGTCTGGAAGTGGTTACATGGGTTCTTCAGGGCTATAAAAAGATGGCTGATTATTTAAAAAACAACATCACACCTGTCCATAGGTTGTAAGTGGAGTTACAGCTCAGTCCTATTCACTTCAATTAAGTTGAGTTGCAATACTTGAAACAACCCATAGACAGATGTGAGGCTGTTTTTAGAATAAAGCAGCCATGCTTTTTCTACTCCTGGACAACCATTTTAAACTATATGCAAATATATTAGCAGAACATTTAAAACAGTTCTGTCTTCTCTTATCTACAGCGATTAAGTGGGGTTTACCCTTAAGAGAAAAGCTCCTGACAACACTAAGTGTGTCATCTCTCTCAAACAGCACTGTGAGAAGCGTGGAATCCAAAGACACAGAAAATGAGTTTGATAGGATGAATTGACAATACCCTTTTTAACGCTATTGAAACTTGGTATCCATGTTCCTATCCAAAAAGCCATTCAAACATTATATTGCGATCTGTCAGCCAGGGTTTTTATGAATGGGGTTCTGTCCCCTGAGTTTTTCCAAACCAATAGCTCTCGCAATGGTTGTCCCCTCTCCTCTTAGTTTTTTTGGTTTAGTTATAGTACCCCTGGTGAAAGCCATTAGATGTCACAGTGGTATTACTAAAATTAAAATGGAACATAGGGATCATAAAATAGCTCTTTTCACAGATGACATTATTTTGACATGTACAAACATCTTGTCATCTCTTGAATCGGCCTTTGCTCTTATAGAGCAGTATGGCTTGGTAAGTTATTACAAGATTAAAACCAATAAAACTCAAATCTTGCAGTTCCACATTTCTCCAGATGTTGCCAATTCCCTGCAGGATTTATTCTCCATGGACTGGCAGGAATCCCAGATTACTTATCTAGGTATCCAGCTTGCGTCTCTGACATTGCTACTCTATTCTAAAAACCTCCAGCCTCTCCTGGCAGACATACAAACTAGGTCCTATTCTAAATGTATAAACTTCTGGTTTGGATAGGTGGCAGCCTTTAAAATGCTGTTAGTCCCTGAGCAGTTGTATAGTTTTGGTACTTTTCCTATTGTACTTCCTGTGACATTATTCGCTAGGGCAGATTCTGTTTTGCATACTTTTGTATCAGCAATACTGAAACGCCATTCTTTGCTCGACACAGATCAGTAGGGGGCTTGGGTTTACCAAGACATAAGGCAGGTTTAGACAGCACAATGTTGCGGTTCATTGTCGGTAAGGAAGTGTTACTTCCCGAAAATCGGCTGCTAATTCAGTGAAGAACAACACTGCATTTACATGCAACAATCTCCTTCACTCGTTCATTGGGTGATCAGCGGCAAACTTAGATGGGCAGATTGTCGGGAACGAGCATTTGCAAGAACTTTCTTCCTGGGAATCTGCCAACAATCAGGCAGTGTAAATCCCACTTTAGACATTGTTACTATGCCAGAATTTCAGACCAGTCTTTAAACTAGTGGACTCTAAAGTTGGATGAGTTATGTGTGGAAATGGGAAGTCATTTATGTGCCAGAATCCACATGAAATCTAGATCGCTTTTTATATTAGGTGGTCGACAGACTATACTTATTAATACAAACTATGTACAATGCTTGGAAATATCTATCACATTCCTTCTGAACCACCATTTGTCCCTTCTAACAGTTTCCCTTAAACTTTCTGGAATCCCAGATACCAGGTCTGTCTCTTTCTACCTAGCATTTGAAAGGCATAATTTCAATAGCCCAGCTGCATGTCTTATCTAGCAATTTACATTCTGAGTATATATCATACGAGATGAATATGGAGTCCCCTAAGCTGGCTTTTATACATTTTACAGATGCAAGATTTTTCACTCCCACACAGTCTGGGGAGATACATTGTGGACCCATTGGTTTTTGGTATTCTCAATTGGTCTCTCACTTGTAAAAAGAAAATATCAGCGAATATCATGTCTTGGACCGTAAAACCTCGATTACCAAAACTAATACTGTGGTTAAATGGCAGGAAGACTTGGGGACTGAACTATATTGTAGAAAATAATTGGTAAAATGAATATTTTATTCCTTTAAATCTCTGTTCATGCTATGCTTAGGAGTTCAGTGGGCAGTCCCACATAGTGATTGACAGCTATGCCCAGTCATACAGGGAAGGCTATAATAATAACCTTTATTTATATAGCGTTTACATATTCTGCATACATTTACAATCAGGGGGGTCATGTACAAACAAAGCCATAAATAACATAGGGACAAACAAGTCAACAATTAAGACAAGAGGAATGAGGGCCCTGCTCGCAAGAGCTTACAATCTATGAGGAGATAGGGGTGACACAAAACATAACAAGTACTTGTTTTGCACATTGGTCCAGCCATTGTAACACATTAGGGGAGTAGATATAAAACTACATGAGCCATTCACCAGCCGATATCTGGATTTGAATGTTTGATGATGGATCAGCTTCAGAAGAATGATGATGAAGGGAGAGTTAAAGGGGAAAAGTTAGATTAGGGAGATGTAATAGTTCAACCTAAAAGGATGTGTATTTAGGGAGTGCCTAAAACTGCAGATGATATGAATTAACCTAATTGCTTTATGAATTAACCTGATAGCTTTGTGGATGAGAATGAGCAGTTTAAATTGAATCCTATACTGTATGACCAGTGCTATGCCTGGCACAGGGTGGAGGCATCGCAGAAGTGGTTTGACAGATAGATCAGCCTGGCTGCTGCATTTAGGATAGACTGGAAAGATGAAAGACTGTGAGGGGGAGACAAATTAATTATAAATTATAATAATTAAGACATTAATGGACCGGGGGCGGAGCCAGCGTCTGAGCCGGATGGCTGTGTGAAGTGCGGCTCTGCAACTGACGATTCCTACTGAAGCCTCTACAACCAGCTAATTAAGCCCAAAATGGTCAAGATCGGGGGACCGAGACCCGCTGATGCCCCAGAATCGATCAGGTCTACTTCCCAAACGGGTGGAATGGAGAAATTTATAAAGAAGGCGGCACAAACCTATGTAGCCAGAGATTCCAAAATGGCGCCGGAACCTCCGTGCACACCGAAAAACAAGCAGCAGGCTGAGTGCGCAGCTGAGAAGGTGAGAGACGAATCCCCTGATGTGGACGCACTGTCGCTCTCCAGATCCTTCCTAAAGAAAGCTTTATCTGAAGCCCTAGAACCGCTCAAGTCTGACCTTAGTTCTATTAAGGAGGATGTGAGGCATATAGGGAGAAGAGTGGAAGCGCTGGAAGAAGCAAATGCTGCCCTTACCGCTCACCAGATCGCTACTTCAGAAAATCTAAGTGTTCACCAAAAACACCTTAACACCCTCTATATGCAGCTTGAAGACCAAGAGAATAGGGGCAGGAGAAATAACCTCCGCTTCAGAGGAGTTCCGGAATCTGTAGGCCCAGATGAAATCTCTGAAACAGTGATGCAGATCTGCTTGAATCTCCTGGGCCCTGACTCCACACATGAAGTGATTATAGAGCGTGCTCATAGAGCACTGCGCCCCAAGCCTCAACTCACGGATCCCCCCAGGGACATAATCTGCAAATTTTTGCACTTTCCCGTCAAGGAAGCTATTCTACAAGGCGCAAGAAATACCCCACAAGTTTCATGGGATGACAACCCTATCTCCATATATCAGGACTTGGCCCAATCTACGCTGAAAAAGCGCAAATCCTTAAAACCACTCACTGACTTGCTGAGAAACAAAAAAGTCATGTATAGATGGTTATTCCCGTTTGGATTATCCTTCTTTCACAATGGGCGCAGAATATCTATTCAATCCTACGCAGATTTGGATAAAGCGTACGACATCCTGCAAATTTTGCCACTTCCCATTGAAAACTGGGAGCTTGTCCGAGATGCCTCTGATACACCCATTCTGACTTCAGATGGACCTTGGGAAACCCCTCGCACCCAAAGGTCTCGCAAGATAAGAAGAAACCGCCAATCATCTTCTTCTAAGCGACTGACACTCACAGAGGACTGATTGTCCCACCTCACGTTTATCCTTCCAGCTTTAAGTTGAGAATAAGTTGCCTTGTATGATTTGTATGTTGTCAGTCTCCTTACAGTTGTTCATCTGTAAAGGTCATCCTGACAGACCAGTAAAATAAACTAGTCTGTTTTACTACATTTGTAGCTGAGACTTAAACCCATAAAAATTTTCCCCTTAAAGAGGAATCGTCATATTTGCATTTTACTGAAAAAGTAATGCAATACCCCCCCTTGCCTCTAGCACTTGCCTGCTTTTACTTCTTAGTAACATGCTGGTGCTATTTTTTGTTTTTGTTATGTTTTTGTTTAACTTGTTATGTTGTTAACCTCCTTTTGTCCTTTGATAGGTCTCAAGAATTCTCTAAAATGTACAGCCCATATACTGATGTGCATCTTCTGTTTGGTGAAAACTCATACCTGTGCTGGAGCCATCGCTTACCTCGAGGTGGTACCCTCCCTTCATTCTGGTTGGTCGTTCATACACAATTGACACCCTTATTTTTAGTTGAGTCCACTATCTATAATTTTTACAAATATGTCAGACATAAGAGTAGTAACTTATAATGTTAAAGGGTTAAGGTCCCCGTCAAAGAGATGCCAGATCTTTTCTCTTTTGAATAAAGAAAAGTGTTCCCTGATTTTCCTTCAGGAAACACACTTTAAACATGGAAGTTACCCTAACCTTTCTTTTTCTAAATTTTCTACTTGGTACCACTGTGGAGCTGGGGGTGCCGCCTCGAGGGGAGTCAGTATTGGCTTTCATAGAAACCTACCCTTCCATTACAACTCGCATATACAGGATCCGGAAGGCAGGTTCCTTATACTCAAAGGCCTGATAGGAAGCTCACAGTATACTTTGGTGAATGTATATGCTCCAAATACGGAACAAGTCCCTTGGCTCTCCACGTTAATAGACTTAATAGAAACCCATAGAGAAGGCATACTAATATTGGCTGGTGATTTTAACTTGGCCTTCAATCCGCTACTAGACACCACTTCCAAAAAATCAGCTATTTCTCAAAAAGCCCTTAACTCCCTTCTAACCAAACTCGCAAATCTTGGAGCAACAGATATCTGGCGCTGTCTTAACCCCCAGGGATTGGACTACTCCTTCTACTCTCCCTCCAACAGATCATATAGTAGGATAGATTACATCCTTATCTCAAAAGAACACCTACAGTTATGTTCACGCGCCAAGATTGGAGATATAACTTTATCTGATCACTCGCCTGTATTTTGTGATATACATCCAACCAATAGATCCAATAAAGAATCCATTTGGCGACTTAACGAATCCTTACTAGGGAATAAGAAACATATAACCCAAATTTCTTCCTTCTTAGAAGAATATTTCTCTATTAACAACACTAATGATATTTCTCCTTAAATATTATGGGATGCCCATAAGGCTTTTATTAGGGGCAGACTAATTAGCCTATGCTCTTTTCTTAAAAAACAATCTGAAAAGAAACTTTCCACCCTACTATCCAAAATCCATACTCTGGAAAAAGCACATAAACGATCTCTGTTAGCCCAACAACTCTCAGAACTTACCTCTCTCAGGACAGAATTAAAGAACTTTCTTAATGAGAAATCTGCCAAATATTACCTATCCGCACAACAAAAAGTCTTTGCACATGGAAATAAAGCATCTAAGTTTGCAATGCAGAGAATTAAGCAGAGAAAGACGTCCCGTTATATACAAAGCATTAGATCGCCTCAAAACACTCTCCTGTTTAAAGCAAAAAAAATTGCAGACCAATTTAAGAAGTTCTACGAGTCTCCCCAGTACTACACTCCCAGATCCCACGTTGGACAGAGAATCCAACATTAATATCTTCTTATCTTCCCTTAAACTACCATCACTAACTATACCCCAAAAAGAATCCCTGTCCAAACCTTTTACCATCCCGGAATTAATATCGGCCGTTAAATCAACTCCTAAAGGAAAATGCCCAGGTCCAGATGGATTACCCATAACTTATTACTCAACCTTTAAAGAAATTCTCCTACCCTTTCTGCTCCCAATCTACAATCAGGCTTCAGACAAACATCCACTTACCACTGATATGACTAAAGCCATTATCACAGTTATCCCTAAACAAGGCAAGGATCCCACCCTATGTTCGAACTTTCGCCCTATTTCCCTCTTAAATGTAGACCTTAAACTACTTTCAAAAATGCTAGCCACTAGACTGCAGTGCCTCTTGCCTCAGGTGGGCTTTGTCAGAGGTAGAGAAGGTAAAGACAATACCACTAAAATACTAAATGCCTTATACTATGCCTCCCATAGATCCTCCCCCTTAGTTTTGCTTGGCACAGACGCCGAAAAAGCATTTGATAGAGTGGATTGGACTTACATCTCTCTGACCCTATCGAAATTTCAAATACCGGTACCATTCATTAATGCTATTTTTTCCATGTATACCCGCTCTTCGGCGTCTGTGTCAGTCAACGATACACTATCCTCTAGCTTTCCCATTAGTAATGGAACAAGACAGGGATGCCCACTTTCCCCCCTTCTCTTTGTCCTAGTGATGGAAACCTTATTACAGTCCTTAAGACAAACCCCTGATATTAAAGGTTTACAGGTTGGTGACCATGAATTTAAGCTGGCCGCATTTGCAGACGATCTGTTAATAATCACCACCAACCCACTTAGATCGATACCTGTAATCCTGTCCAACCTCACTTGTTTCGGCTCTTTGTCAAACTTCAAAATTAATGCAACTAAATCCCAGATTATCCACATGGGTCTATCCCCACACACCCTCACATCTCTCCAAAATAAATCCCCCTTTAATTGGCAGGCCCAACATTTGTCTTATCTAGGAGTAAAATTGTCTCCTTGCCTTGGAGAACTATTCAAACTCAACTACAAACCTCTCTTAGCTTCTATGATCACACAATTAGACTCCCTTAATTTCCCTTATTTGTCCTGGTTTGGGAGAAAAAATATCCTTATGTCTCTGGTAATACCTAGACTCACATATTTGATGCAAGTACTTCCCATCGAGATCCCCAAATCCTATTTTTCCTCCCTCAATAAAACTATACGTAAATTTATATGGCAGGGGAAAAAGCCTCGTATCTCTTTTGAAACTTTAAGAAAACCAAGATCCAGAGGAGGTATTGGACTTCCTGATCCAGAGTTATATATGAAAGCCATTCAACTCGCGAGAGTAGTAGATTGGATCAGAAGCCCCCCCCATAAACTGTGGTTAGTACTAGAGAACTCTTTCTTGCCTTCCCCTATTCGAGCCCTCGTCTTGGCCGATAGGCCCCCCCCGGTACTCAGCACTATACCGAATCCCTTGATTAGGAACACGTTAAAGGTCTGGGGGTGGTTCTCGGCCAACATGGGGGCTTTGACCCTCCCTTCTCCTTTCACCTCTATTAAAGATGTAATCGCCCTAGCCCCTAAAGAATTAAGAGACAGTTGTCCTTTGGCCCTTGGAAAGATAGAGATGGAGGTTTCAAAACTGTTCAAGGATGACGGAGGTATCCTTTCGGATCAAGACATATGTGACCTTCTTAAGGTTACAATCAAAAACCCTTTTCTTTTAAGTTTTATTAGAAAGGAATCGCTCCTTATTGCTAAAAAAACCTCTCCCGCTCAAGACCTTCTCTGGTTTGACAATATGATTGGTGCATCTCTATATCCCCCCAGAACCATATCAAGTATTTACAAACAACTTAAATCCCCCCCCCCCCCCTCCGCTGCTAAACCTGCTGCGATTGGGCTCTGGGAAAAGGACTTGCAACGTAAATTGTCTCCCTCTGAAATATCAAAGATCTTGATAACTCCACATAGGATATCCAGGTGTATTCTTATACAGGAGAATAGCTACAAAATAGTGATGCGTTGGTACAAGACCCCAGATAAGACCTGCCTCTACAATCCACATTACTCTGACATATGTTGGAGATGCTGTAGCGAGAGGGGCTCTTTCTTCCACATTTGGTGGTCGTGTAAGCTAATCCAGCCTTGGTGGTGTGAGATTGTCAAACTTAGCAATCAGATATGCCAAACCTCCTTCCCTTGCACCCCTGAGATTTCATTACTCAGCCTGGATATTGGAAAGACCAAGCCTTGCAAAACGACGCTCTTCTCTTTCATGATAGTAGCCGCCAGACTACTAATTCCTAAACTCTGGTTGTCAACGGATGTCCCTAATCTAGAACATTGGGTTAATAGAGTCGACCAAATTTACCGCTTAGAAGAAATTTCCCATTGGGAATTACGTACCAGACACGTCTTTCTCCAAATTTGGACCCCTTGGAGAGAATATAGAAATTTTACTTAGATAATGCAATTTAAACCGCGCTATTTAGCCTCCATATAAATAACGTATCAGTCCTATGCCAAAGATACAGCTCCTGACTTACAGTTGTTTAAATGGCAATACCTTTCACCATAGAGACATATACATAAGGCACTTATAGGGAGAATTCTTGATTCTTGAATATTGTTCTACCTATCTTGTCAGGACCTTTACGGACCCTTTTGTGATTTACCTTACTTCCTTTGGTGTTTTGGATTGTTTTATTTTATTTCCAGAATGCCTGAATTGTCTAATTATCTGGTCTATCGAGATTGAACACCTGTGAACATATGTCCGATTTATCTGACCATCGCTATGTATGTTTGTTATAAGAAAAACAATAAAAATTGTTAATATAAAAAAAAAAAAGACATTAATGGACCAGGGTCAGAATGAAAGTTTTTTTGTTTCTATAGTAAGAAAGAAGAGGTGACATGAGTGGGCAAGCAATTGTGTACAGTGGGTATAGAAAGATCAGTGTCAAATATAACATTGAGACAGCAGGCGTGCTGCCTAGGCGTGATTCTAGCCACAGACAGTCACTGGTGTTCTGTAGTACAGCAGGTGTGATCTCACTGGTTGATGTGTATAGCTGGGTGTCATCGGCATAGTATTGAATAGTATTAAAAAATACATCTGCTGATAATCTGTCTAATAGGGGCTGTGTAGAAAGAAAAGAGAAGAGAAACTAGGACTGAACCCAGACAGCAAGAGAGAGAGGAGGGGAAATAGAGCCAGCAAAAGATACACTGAAAAAGTGGTCAGAGAGATCGAAAGAAAACCAAGAGAGAACGGTGTCCTTAAAGGGGTTGTTCAATTTCTGAAAAAAATAAATAAATATTTAGTACTGTAAATCTAAGCAAGTTTTCTAGTGGGAGGGAGACGCAGGGCAGAGAACAGCAGCAGCAGCAGATCGCAGAGCAGGGGGGCGTGGCCAACACAGTGATATCTCCTGTACAGACTCATATGTGATCTCTCAGGCTTTGTGCATGAAACATCATCAGAGCAGGGAGAGAAGCTGACATCACAGGTCATGTGACCCTCAGTGAAATCTGAGAAACTAGCAACTGGAGATAAAGTACGTCAATTGTAAAGTCCTTTAATTTGCCTAGTTAGAAACATACAAAGAACAAAAAAATAACTCAGACAACCCCTTTAAAGGGTTGTAAAAAATTGATTGATGTGAAAAATTCAAATCAGACATCATATATAGGTATTTCTCAATAAATTAGAATGCCATCAAAAAGTTCATTTATTTCAGTAATTCAAAAACTGAAATTCGTATATTATATAGATTCATTACACACAAAGCAATCTATTTCAAGCATTTATTTCTTTAAATGTTGATGATTATGGCTTACAGCTCATGAAAACCCATAAAGGCAGTAGAAGAAAAGTAGAAGATTATGTAACACCAATTAAAAAAATATTTTTTTATACCGAAACGCTGGCCTACTGAAAAGTATGTACTGTATGCACTCAATACTTGATTGGGGTTTCATTTGCCTGTGGCACTACTGAGGTGTAACGGAAGCCCATATTACTTTGATTGTGGCCTTCAGCTCATCTGCATTGTTGGGTTTGGTGTCTCAATCTGACAATACCCCCTCTTGACAATACCTCTGAGATTCTCAGGCAAGTGTACAGGCCAATCAAGCACAGTGAAACCGTGGTTATTAAACCACGTATTGGTTCTTTTGGGAGTGTAGACGGGTTCCAATTCCTGCTGGACAATGAAAGCAGCATCTCCATAAAGCTTCTCAGAAAAGGAAAGTATTACATGCTATAAAACTTCCTGGTAGACAGCTGCATTGACTTTGGACTTGATACAACACTTTAAACTTCACATTGGACCTCAAGCTTTGATTGTGTGCCTCTCAATTCTTCCTACAGACTCTGGGACCTTGGTTTCCGTATTAAATGCAAAATTTACTTTCATCTAAAACAAGACTTTGGACCACTGAACATCAGTCCAGTCCTTTTTCTCCTTATCCCAGGTAAGACAGTTCTGAGTCAATTGATACAAGGAATGTGACAGTTGTAGTCCTTGTCCTGGATACATCTGTGTGTGGTGGCTCTTGAAACACTGACTCCAGCCGCAGTCCACTCTTTGTGAACCCCCTCCAAAATTTTTAATGGCCCTTTCTTGACAATCCCTGTTGCTTGTGCACCTTTTTCTACCACACCTTTTCCTTCCACTCAACTTTCTATTGATATGCTTGGATACAGCACTCTGTAAACAGACAGCTTCTTTAGCAATTATCCTTTTTGACTTACCCTCCATGTGGAATGTGTCTATGTCTTCTGGACAACTGTCAAGTCACCAGCCTTCCCCATGATTGTATAGCCTACTGAACCAGACTGACTGTAGGTAAACTTTGCAGGTGTGTTATATTGATTAGCTAAATGAAGTGTGACACCACGAGTAGTATTGAGCGAAGTATTAAAAAATTCAATTTGGCTACTTCACAGAATTTTACAAAAAAAATTGCTTTGTGATGAATTACTTTGTTACTAAGCGCATTTCTTTGTAAGTAGTGGTGCAATGTCAGGGAGAGGTGATTGTGCTGCTCCCCATCATTGTATCCCTCAGATACTGTGTCCATGGCTGATAAAAAAAGAAAAAAAAAATCACACTTGCATCCATCATCCATTTGATTGTGACGAGCCGGCCGTTGCCATCTTGATTGAATATCTAGCACGAAATCTCACGCAGCCAGTGATGACTTCATCACGTTGGCTGGCGTTGTGACGTCATAAGTCACAGCACACGGATTTCATGCGAGATCTTTAATCAAGTTGGTGGCAGCCAGCTATTCACGATCAAATGGATGATGTAAGTCAGATTTTTATTTTGGCTGACGCTGTGTATGACGTCAGGTCCCCAGTGCATGCTGGGATGAAGGCGCGTCCCCTGTGGACTCCATGTGTTGGCGCACTCTGCACTGAAAGGTAAGTATAAAGTTAGCAGAGGCAGCAGACACAGCGGCGGGGGGGAATGGTGGCACCTGTGATTTGGCATGGGGAAATGGGGCACCTGTGATTTGGCATAGGCTGGGGGAAATGGGGGCACCTGTGATTTGGCATGGGGTAATGGGGCACCTGTGATTTGGCATAGGCTGGGGGAAATGGGGGCACCTGTGATTTGGCATGGGGAAATGGGGGCACTGTTATTTGGCATGTCTAAAGTTATTGGCGGGGGGCACCTGTGATTTGGCATGTATATCGTTATTGGTGGGGGGAGAGGAGTTAATGGGGGCACCTGTGATTTGGCACATGGAGGGGCTAATCTGGGGGAGTGGGGGACATGGTGGATGGCATGGAGGCACTGGGGAAGGGAGACATCATGGCAATCTGGATGGAGGGGCTGATGGCAGTGCCATCATGGGGGCACTGGGAGACATGGCATAGAGGGGCTGCTGCTGATCTGATGGCACTGGGGACATGGTGGATGGCATAGAAGGCATTAGTGAACGGGGACATCATGGAAATCTGGATGGAGGGGCTGATGGCAGTGCAATCATGAGGGCACTGGGCGACATGGCATGGAGGGGCTGCTGATCTGATGGCACTGGGGACATGGTGGATGGCATAGGAGGCACTGGGGAAGGGGAACATCATGACAATATAGTTGGAGTGGCTGATCACAGTGCTATGATGGGGGCTTTGGGGGACATGGCATGGAGGGGCTGCTGATCTGATGGCACTGGGGGAGTGGGGGACATGGTGGATGGCATAGGAGGCACTGGGAAAAAAAGGAATCCGTTATTTTAAGAAGGTTTTTCTTATTAGATTGCTCTATTAATCATAAAAAAATAATAGAATACTCGATTACTTAATTGTTTACTGCAGCCCTAATTTTACTGCTATTCAGTGAAAATCGCTTCAATGCCACAAAGCACTAGTAAATTCGGCTTTGCAGGGAATCGAATATTACCTGAAATTCGGATCAATTTGCTCAACACTAGCCACATGTCTACAGTATTGAACTTTTTTACTAATGCTCTGAAATACTGACTTTGGGGTTTTCATTAGCTGTAAACCATAATTATGGTTGAGGAAATCAAAGTATCCAAAATTGACTTTAATCAGAATTTCAGGGAAAATCTGATTCGCCACAAAGCTGAATTTCCTCTGGCTTCATGGTAACAAATCAATTTTCCCTAAAATGGTGTAAAAAAAAAAAAACATACTTACTCACCTTATCCATTTGAGCGCAAAGAGGCTACCACAGCCATCTTGATTGAAGAACCTGCACAAAATCTCGTTCTAGAACATTTTGTCCCTGGTATCTCTGACGTCAGCACCCTTGGGTGCAAATGAAGCGTAAAATGAAGAGGAGTCAGTTTTTATAAATAACTGGAACATTTAGTGATAATTAGTTGTCTTGAGGTAATTGTACAAGTTCAATGACTTGGCAGAGGTAGTTGTAATCCATACCAAGCTCATTACAAGTAGATGAGGCTGTAATCCTAGTAACAGGCTCTGGGTGCGGTATAGACTCTGATCGCGCTTAGGCTGTTGTCACTTCTGGCTAACTATCTTCTATGTGTGGAGTACACATCAATAAACTGCTTTAAATGAGCGCACAACTCAAAAAGGTAGCTCAATGTCAGTTCTCGAAGGTCCAGCAGGTTCAGCCCTATCCTTGGTCTTCTACTTCCTTTATCTATCCCTCTTCAGTCTGACTAAGGCATCTGATGTTTTTGGGGTCTGATGCCAGAGGCAGCCTCCCTTAGCTAGGGGGCAAACATGTGCTGCCCCTGCTGCACTTCACACTGCACTCATCTTGCTTATCTGCTCACCTCTCCTCTTCTCTGCCACACCCTATTGTATATTTATATGTGGTGCCAGCACCACCTAGGGGTGAATGGATTTAATGACATGCAGGATGTGCACAGCCTGTTTAGAAGGAATTACTGACATGGAGTGGGATACTGCACAGTTGGCAAAACTAAATAAAATCTGCAACATCTAGTGTACTAGTACAGATCACACAGTAATAAGTGGAAAATGAAATATTTGAATTGAAATTTGGACTTAAAATAGTTCCATCAGAGAGCTCAGCATCTGGTCATCTCCAAGTAACCCTACACCTGGAGTGCCTGATTGCAATCACTCCAACCAAAAAGGGTTAGAGCATTCTTCCTCTCTAACTACTGTAAAAAGCGGAAGCCATAACATATACATTTATGCATCCCTCTTTAAAGAGCTAAACCAACAAGGATCTTAGTGTTTTTTCCTCCAAACACAGCTGGTTCTGCTTTTCGAGCTCTTATTGAAACGTATATACGAATGCCTCTCTGGCATCTATGCTGTTTATATTGCAGTGTTGTGCTTTGAATTAGACCCTCCAAATTACATCTTCAAAGACTTCCAAGTTCAACAGCAGTGCTTACTTCTTCCCTTGGCTATGTTACCTCTCCCTTATTGCCTCAGCAAAATCTAATAATCCATCATCTGCGTCTTCAAGGGAATACCAGCCTGCTGTATCTAATCTATATTAGCATTGCAGTGTGAAAAATCCATTTGGTTGTGATACAGTGAAAAGTAAAAAAAAAAAAAATCTGTTCAGAAACATGAATTCAACATCACATGTATTCCCTGTGCTGAAATCAAAGTCTGTGACACACTGCATCTTTTATCAGCAGTTATCACATTATTGAAGGACATGCTAGTAATACATTATATATACATCTTTTACTGAAAGTAGTTTGCAGCAGGGGAAGTTTTAAGATACAATCAGAATACAGTGAAATATATCTTCTCTTGGGAGGTAACTAGCTAATTGTGCATTCCAAAGGTGACGTCCCTTCAGCAAATCTTTATCTGTTTTGTGATAAATGATAATCTGGTGCTGTGAGAACAGAAAGAGGAAATTGGAGGTTAGATCTTTTCGACAGACTGAGATGGCGAGCAAGACAGACGGCCGGTCTTAGTTGAGCAGCAGTTCCTGACGGAGAGCTGGTAGTGCTGAAAATGCTATCGCATTCAGATGGAATTAAGAAAAACATGCTCTGTTTGTCAGAAAGGCATGGCAAACAAATACTTCCTGCATAGAGAACGGAGAACTAAAAGGAGGAGTTACAAATGATCATTAAGTGATGTTTCTCCTCGCTGCTGAAGACAAAAGTTAAGATAACTTCACAAATTTTATTTTGAGGCTGTCTTGAGTTCTGTCTTCAGCAGCCAACAGAGAAAGCAATCAGCGGAACTAGCAATCAACAGAGATCTCAGTGCTTGGACACCAAAACCTTTTATATGATAAAAGTGTGCAGTAACTCTTTGACCTTGCACTTTGCCACACTAGCTCTTCACTATCTTCTCCTGGTGCTCTAGTATATTCACACTATGAATAGACAAATGGAATCTCTACCAAGCTTAGGTTATTGTAACTGACATTTCACACAGGAACTATTTTAGGAACAGGTACTGATAGTGTAATGCCTGAAGTATGTTCTTCTTCATTAATGTTGCTGTATATTATACTGGACTAAGGCTACTCCAAAATGCATTCTGTTCCGTTCTCATACCAGAGAGAAAACCACATCATTCTGTGGTTTGCTTTCCGTCCTGGGATGCAAAGCCAGACGGATCAGTTATGACCCACAATACAAGTCAATTGGGGCAGATCAGTTTTCTCTGACACAATCGAACACAAAGGAAAACGGATCCATCCCCCATGACTTTCAATGGAGTTCATGACAGATCCATCTTGGCTATGTTAAAGATAATACAACCGGATCCATTCATAACGGATGCAGATAGTTGAATTTTCAGAACGGAAGTTTTTTTGCTGAACCCTGCCGGATCCAGTAAAAACGCTAGTGTCAAAGTAGCCACGGATGTAGTAGGGGATAACACCAAAAGACAACAAGAAGGAAGGGAAAAGACACCTCTAGATAGTAGAGATGCCCATACACAGGAACCTAGAAAACCCTGGTGGCCCTTGGATGCCCTTATGGTAATGACAGGGCAGAGACAACCCTCTCCTTCCCTGGTGAAGGAACCAGTGTCTTGCTGAGGCCTAGTACTCAACAAAGGTGGGGGGAATACAAAATACAACAAGCGGAACACTTAACTTCTGAGGCTGATGTATGATGTATGAACAGGACTTCAACTAGAACCACACTCCAGCTCTTCCAAAAACCAAGTGAAGCTATCCAGAGCAAGGAGTGATGGGTAAAGTCAGACTAAATAGGGGGAGGTAAAGGTCACATGATCCACACCTGAACAGGAGGTGTGGACATACAAGCAACACACAGACAAAGTGAAACCAAAACCAAAAGAGGCTGTCAGATCACTAATGTGCAGATAATCTTTGAGACCTTCCAAAACCTATTACAGATTTTATTTTGTTTTTTATCCCATCTCATCTCCTTCATCATTTTATAATTTTAAAATTTGTAAGAACATTTATTACTGGAGTCTATACAATGTTTTATGTGTAAACTTGTGCCCCTCACTTATTACTATTTATGATTAATATTTATGTATAAACTATATATTAAGTGCTTGCTGAATGAAAAAATAAATAAAAAATTAACAAATTTTTTAAAACCGGAAAAATGCATGGAAACCGCATCAAAAATACATGGGGTGACCATGCGTTTTTTGGTCTAGGAGAAAGATAAGCTTAAGTTATATCAGTAGGTGTAATTATATGAATATAGCATATTGCTAAGTATTAGAAAACACTACTTCAAAAACTGTCATTTTGAGAGCAAGTCCAAACAGCAATTTTGGTCACCTGGGTTGATTGAAAAACAGGATCTGATGTTCCAGGGTGTGTCCAATGAGTCCACAGAAGACATAGTATATAAGAGGGGTATTGATAGGGGTGCTGCATACCACTGAGGAAGGGGCAATAACTTGGACCCCGAAACGCGTCTGGTGCTACACCCCCCATCTGTATACTGAAGGAACAAAGTACCCCAAACCGACCGACTTACAGACTTCACTTGGAAGCCTCCTTTGGCGAAATATCTCTGCTACAAACATCACTGCAGTTTCTCCACCAACAGATTGAGATCTGGTGGACTTGGCAGTTCAATTCAACAGAAACACAGAGTCGTCTAGGTAAACCTCTTGATACATTGTGTCACAGACACTTCTGAGGAGAGGAGAGGACCCAAAGTTTAAAGTCTGGAGAACCTTCGGTTGATATAAGGTAAATCTTACTTGCAAGTAATTTTATAGCGGGACGCCGCTATCTACTTCATGTTCAGCGGGACGCTGCTGTAATTGGAAGTGGGACATAATAATATTCTATTGGACTGCACCAATACCCAGATGTTTATACCAAATTTGGACTGAACAATTGAATTTGAGATTTTATTTTATGATTGTCGATATTTGCACTATATTGTTCTGAGCCCTTGTGTAAATCGATTTATTTTTATTCAATATTATCAAATATTTTATTCAATGATATGAAATATTTTATTGATTCATGTATTGATTATTACAATTGATTGGTTTGAGCAACATTATTCACAATAGTAATAAAGATATTAAATTGTACCACATGGTCAGGATTTCTTGAGTGCCCTGTTACACTATTTAATATTTACTTATTGCATTGAATGAGTGGTCTGAATACACAGGTGCACCGATTTGGGGTCCATTTATTCAAGTGCGACATCTTATTTAATTTTTGACCTTCCAAAACCTGTCACCGGTGTGAGACCGGTCCAATTGACATTTTAAAAAAAAGTATTGGAAAATGTATTTAAAAATAAAGTTGATAACAAATTAATGACTAGATATATTGAGTTAAATCATAGTTGCTATATATTGTATGGGAATATGCCCAACTGTCCATTTTTATGTGTTTTCTTTATATTAGCAGTAAACCTGTCCACAAAAACACATAATTGTTGGACCTCTTGCTCAAAACAAGACATTGTTTCTTTTGATACTACTATGTGTGTGTAAACAGTGGCACGCATCTGCCTCCAAAAAATAATTTTGGGACCATTTTTAAGGTGTGTAAATGGGCTGTTTCTTACCACTGGCTACCACCGATTTACCCATCTAAGTTGCTGTAATTTTGATATTACTAGTACAGTCTTGATGTTTACATGCTTGAAAGGGGCTGAATACAGTCATAGGAGACCTCAAAGTGTCATACACAAAGTTTAAAGGAATCTAATCTGACCTTAAACAAATTGTGAGAAATTTGCAATTTTATTTGTGTTCCAAGGATATAGAAACCAAGAAAAAAAAACTGGTCAAAAACATGATCATTTTTTTATTTTCATTGATTTAATGCTGCAGAAAAATTAACAAATGATTGAATAAATGGCTGAAATAATTTAGTAAAATGAAGCGGATACATTCTCTTGTCTTATTTATTTAACCAGCTGTCCATTATTGAAGCACTAATTATCCCTTTCATCTGAGTTGTGGGAGAGGATTGTGGTGTCAGTCTGAATTTCCATTTTTATGTTGTACTTTTCTTGTTTTGCATGTATTTCTTTTGTGTTCTGGACTTCTGTGGAATTCACTTAGATTGTGCTAAATTCGAAATTGTTATTACAGATAAAACAATGCACTATAACTATGAAAAAACTTAAGCCTTCGCTCTGTGAAAAGCACCTGTAATATATGAACTGTTATCATTGTATTTCAGTGTCCCTTACATTGTCTGCTAATACAAACTCTTGAATTCATTGATAAATGAATGAGATTTAGTAGAGAAATATTAACTAGTATATTATGTATCCAAAATATGACCAAATTTATGGATCATATAACATCCATAAAACATAACTACTGAGACCATATGATGTATTATTGATCCTTTAGACACCTGTAATCGAGCATATTTTAGCACCCATTTGATAGCATTAAGTCCCAGCCTGGCTAGAGGTCTAATGAAAAAACTGCATGATATAGCTCTCAGTGCTGTCTGAAAGAGACTCTGTGAAATCTAGATGCACTTGCTATAATCCAGACTGCACATGGACGCATACATATTTTAACCCCTTAGTGTCCATCCTGTTTTGGGCCTTACTGACCAGGCGTTTTTCTTCTTTTTCTTCTTTTTCATCTTTACCTTCCAAGGGCTATAACTTTTTTATTTTTCTGTCTATATAGCTGTATGTGGGCTTGTTTTTTACAAGAAAAGATGTTGTTTTTAGTGGTGCCATTTTGGGTTACACATACCTTTGTGATTAACTTTTATTAATTCTTTCTGGAAGGGAGATGGGAAAAACATCAATACTGCCAATGCTTTTTTACGTTATACATTTTACGGCATTCATTTTTCGGTATAAATATCATAATATCTTTATTCTGTAGGTAAGTATGATTACAGTGATACCAAATACATATAGGTTTTTATTTATTTTTTTACATTGTACTACTTTTTTGCATTAAAACCCCATTTTTTTTTAAAAAGACCCATAACTTTTTTTTATTTATTTCTATGGAGTTATGTGAGAGCTTGATTTTTGCAGGACGACTTTCATTGGTATCATTTTGGAGCAAATCACACTTTTTGATCGCTTGTTATTAAGTTTTTTCAGTGGCAACTAAGAATAAATGTGCTATTTTCAATGGGAAAAAGGGCATCTTTTAAAGGGATTTTTTTTATTTAATTTTTTTTTTTTACTTTATTTTACCACTTAATAGTCCCACAAGGGGACTATAACAGACAATATTCTGATTTATTTTAAAATGCAATTCATTATCCCTATAGTGCACTGCATTTTAATGTCAGTGCTATACTGACATTGACCAACATGCTGCGCCAGAGAGGCACAGCCTGCTGGAAACTACTCAAGGCAGGCTTGGGGCCTTCATAAGACCCCAGCCTGCTGTTACACAAATCAGCACCTCGCAATCGCATTTACGGGGTGCCGATGGGTGACAAAGGGAGTCTGCTCCCTCTGTCAGTGCTTTACATGCGGCGGGCGCCATTGCCCGTGGCATGTAAAAAATTAGCCCAGATCAGCACTCCTGCCGGTCTGTTAGAGCAGGACCACAGCACTTAGACTGGGTCGCCATAGAAAAGCGTCGGCCCAGCCTAAGGCCCTTTAGTTACTGCCATAAAGAGGCATTTTGGTGGTCACTAGGAGGTTAAACTCTCTCTATAGACACAAACACAACACAAACACGGCCAACCTCTCTTCACTTCTATGGGAGCTGACTCGACTATTTTTGGAACTCCCAAAGAGGTGAATGGAGATGTGGCCGTGCTTGTGTGGTGCTCTCTCTCTTTAATTCTATAGGAGTTCCAGAAATAACCAGGTGCCCTCGGTTGGCTTTATTTTTTTGGGGAACTCCCAAAGAAGTGAATAGAGAGCATATGTGGTGCACTCTCCATTGCTTTAGGGGCTCCATTCTAGAGATAAGTCTGGATCCCAGAGGTGGGACCTGCACCCATCAGACATTGGTGGCATATCCTAGCAATATGCTTCCAATGCGTAAGATAGACCAACTTCTTTAAGGGATATGCTGTGATTTATACTGAGTCCCTTCCCTGTACTTAGAGAACCCGCCCAAGCCATCTGCTCTCAGTTTAGTCCTGCTCTTCTTCCTATCTTGCTTGTGTTAACCAGAAACTCACTGGGAAGACAGAGTGGAGCTTGGCTCCAACAAACAGCCCTGACAGTAAGTGTACACTATATTACTGTTTATTGCATTGCTGTTCTGTCATTTAAAGGGGTTGTCCAGGTTCAGAGCTGAACCTGGACATACCTACATTTTCACGCAAGCTGGCTCTCCTTTTGCCCTATGCTGGATTGTGCAGAGCAAAGGCATTCTATGGAGTTCCTGTGACGTACCGGGCTTTCCATAAAGACTGCTAAGCAAAGGCATCCGCCCAGCAGTGAGCCCGATGAATTCACCGGAACTAATGGGCAGCTTTAGCTTTGCCCTAGCCTGTAAAATGGCTAGGGCAGCACTAAAGACCGACTATCAGATTCACTGCTGGGTAGAAGCCTCTGCCTAGCCGTCTTTATGGAGAGCCCGCCTAGTAATGTGTTTATTATAAACAAAGAAGCCCTCACCCTATGCTATACAGCGCAGGGCAAGGGAGAGCATTGGAGCATTTCATGGGCATCAGGGGGGCTTCCTTGGTGAAAATGTGGGTATGTCTGGGTTCAGCTCTGACCCCAGGCAACCCTTTAATAACAGACAAGGGATGGTACTGGGGACATCAATGCAGTTAACAGTAAATGCTAAACACAGGCATACTATACACTTACTGTCAGTGCTGATTTCTGCTCTCCTGCTCCTCTCTATCTTCCAGTATGATTTTGGTTAGTGCAGGGAAGGAAAAATAAAGGAAATGAAGCCCCTAAAATGATGGAGAGTGCATTGCACATGCTCTCCATATACCGTACTTCTATGGGAATTCTGAAAAAAGCCAACCGAGAGTACAGGAACTCCCATAGAAGTTAAGACAGGGAACTAAGGGAGAGGAGCCGGACTGCAGCCTTCAGTATTAACGACGGAGGATATAGATAGGGACATTTAGAACAGGGAAGGGACTCTTGGTACAAATCATTGTAAACTCCTTATGAAAATTTGGTTAGTTACACATAGGGAGACTGTGACTGGGGCAGAGAAGGCAGAGGCAGGCTGAGAAGCCAACTTCTGCCTTTTAAAGTGTCGTATTCTCTAATAAAATATATTTAAAAATTATCAACATAAATGTCATTCCCATTTTTTAGGGGTTGAAACAACAACTACACTTTGTTACTCAATGAATTGGTCACATTTGAAGTCTGTAATTCTTGTTCAAGTTGCCATGGAGATGCATACTGTTTTGTTAACGCCAAATGAGATCCCTCACAAATATATCATATTTATTTGTAATAATGTGTCAAATCCCACTTGATCTCCACTGCTATGTCTCAGGGCAATATTGGAATCCAGAAGATAATTACACTTCAAGATATTAACAGTGATATATAACCAGGATACGGGTTATTGGTCTGCAAAATCCAGTTATTACCTCTTTTTGTCAGAAACATTTCTTATAGCTCAAGGACAAGAACTTTACATTTACTTACTGGCAAAAAATGGGTACATGAGGACGTTATTGTACATATTGCAACTTGTGACAAGATGCTCGAACAGGAAAAACTGTCACTAAATCTAGGTTATTTATTTGTAACTCTGCAAAACTAGGTGATTTTTTTTTTTTTTGTCTTCAAACCATATTGACTAGAACAGAAATGGATTTAGGCTATTACATTATTACATCTTATCTTCATTTAGAGCCACTTAATGGAACACTTGAAGTCATGATAGAGACTAGAGATGTAAAAAGATGTAGAATATCTGTTGTTAGGGCAAGACATTCTTCTCCAGGTTATCATTGGAGAACTTCAGATTATTTTCTGTAAAGTTAGTATAAATTGTTTTTGAGAATATTGTATTGGTAACTGGAAAATACTGAACAGTTGCATTAGCTGTCAATGTCCATGCTTCTGCCATCTTTGTCCAGAAAGTATCATGTTGGAAGTCCACAGTAGCCTCTCTTATTTCTTATGTACCATGTCAGTCATATGTACCAAAGAAAAAGGTATGCCTTAGACCTCTAGACAGTTTTTGTCTCTAGGTATTTAAACAACTATACATATACTGTATGTTTGATGTACTTCCAACCTTTTATGCATTAATATGTCCTAGGTTCAGGGTTGAGAGGTGTCCAGCGCCACTCCTCTGCCTGATTTGAATGCTTCTCTTGCATGATGGTTTCTGTGGCAACTTGCCACACAGCAATGACATCATCCTGCTGGGTGATCAAAACCGGCAGGCAGGATCCAAAATGTTTGTTACTTTGTTTCCATTCTGAGTGTCATTACAAGCATACAGTCCTGCTACATCAGTCCTGCCAACATTGCAGAATCAATGCTAACTCACCGAAGCATTGACCCTACTACAATTAAACCTCAACTCTGCTAGTGCTACTATTTGATGCCACTGCATCAGGTCTACAATCTGCCAACCCCCTTTTTTCTGCTCCAATACATGTATACGTAGATGCACAATACCTTTTATTTGTGAGGCTCAAGACCTGCTGTAACAGTGGCTGCTATGCACCGCTGTTCCCCTGCTTACCGCCGCGGTCCCAGGGGCCATGTTCATTGGTGGTCTGCTGTAAGTGCTTCCCCATTCACCTCTGTAGTCCTGGGCTCTATCTGTTTAGGTACTGTTGTTCTGGGATCTGCTCCACAGTTTCCTGTCAGCCCTCGCCACAGCATGCTTGCTGCTTGTTCACTGCAGCACTTCCTTAAGGGCTGGCGCGTGTCACTTCCTGTGCTTTATGGGTTAGATCATGTGATCTCGCTGACCAATCTTAGCCCTCCTGCACATATATAAGTGGCTCAGCCACCCTTCCCAGATGCCTCAGTGTCAAGGTCCTTGGGTCCTGCTAAGGTTGCTGTATCTCTGCTTGTGGTCCTGTGTACCTGACTCATGCTTGTGTTTCTTGACTCCGCTACCTGTTTGATCTCTGCCTGCTTGCCTTTACTCTCCTGTTGCCGATCCGGATTGCCTGACCTGTACCTGTGCTGATTGCCCGGACCTATTGTTTGTTTTTCTTCACCTCTGCCTCATCCTTCAGTCCTGCACTGTTGCTCCTGGTTACGACTCAGCCTGCTGACTACATCTGTACCTCTGGTACCTTACTCGGGTACCTGCTGGTCTGCATGGACCAGATGCCTTGTTTTCCAATCCTCCTCAAGAGGTAGCGACCTGGTTTTCCCTTGGGAAAGTCTATTCTCACCATCAGGGGTACTGTGAAGATCGAGGGGTTCACTTAGACAACGCCCTTAGAGGAGATAGGACAAGTGGCGCAGTGGGTTCACTCACACTGGTTCATGACACCTTCTACCCTGGACAAGTGACTTTATCCACTTCACCAGGTGAGACTATAACATTGGGTCCTAACTAGTCTCTGCTTCCTAGTGCTTATCGAGATATAATAAATGATGCCTTAGCCAATCACTGGTTGCAGTGGCAATCTGCCTCATGCAGTGATTGGAAAGGTGGAAATGTTGCATAGAGGACATGATGGCTTGGCCAAACAAAAAATACCGGCCAATAATACCTGCAACTTTCACTCATAATCTAATCTGTTAGCACCACGATACTGGTCTTTTTTTTTTGTAGTTTAACTTTAAAACTAGAACAGGATCATATATCTAGCTGGTATACAGCCTAATATTTAGCTGTTGATGGCAAGGATTTATCTCATACCTACTTGGGTACTGAAAATAACTGTAGCTGTTACAAACTACGAGTAAGCACCGGCCTCCTGTCTGCCTAGTAGACCAGTGGTTTACTGCCCAGGTGTCAACCTGATGAAAAGGGACCAGAAATCACTGGGAACCTGGCAAGCATCACGATGGGAGTAGTGAGGGATTGCGGAGGTAAGTATGTCCTTTTTTTCTACTGTTTGTCATGATTTAGGGGTTGTTGACATCTAGCTATTAATGCACATTTAGCATATACCATAAATGTACATGAAAAAAATGGATATGCTCAGAAGGAAATGTAATTCTTGATGTTTTAATCTATCTCTCATAGAGTACAATGTTATAAAATCTATAATCATTATGTGTAATTTTTTTTTTTTTGTCAGACAGAATAGAGTGGTATGCTATGCTATTCTGCCTGTTTAAAAAGCATAGAAATATACATTTACTCAATTATAGACTATGTATACCTCAAGCTAAATATTTCGTGCACTCGGCATGAATCAAAATGAGATATAAACAATCCCTTATTTTGTTTATTTCATACCCCTCTGAGCTTTGAAAAATGGATTTGCTGGAAAATCACTTACATTGAATACCTTTTATATTCTAACATGATGCAACCCATCAAACTCAGAACAATAGACCCCCATACTATCATTATTGTTTGGTTCTTTGGTTTGCTTTAAGATTTAACTGATTTGGGGTTTATTACATTTTTATATTGTGGGGAAAAAACTGTAATTGGATCTTGCATTATTTTTTAACTAACCATTTATTTACTTGAATGGCTATCATTTTTTATTAGCAGTGTTAGTAACTAGACCCTAGTACATACATATTGTTGTTATTCATACTAATGCAAACAGCTATACTATAGCTTTATTTTGTACGAAGACATAATAGGACTCCCATAGAGGTACATTGGATCTACAGTACTGCCCTATGTCTCCAGTTTCATATGGAGGCATGGTAATTAATTTTATTTTATTTTTTTCTATTGGATTCCATATGGTTCCATCAAGCCAAATCCATTCTTATGCCCCTGACTTAAAGATTCAACTGGTGTGCCCATACTCCATATCCATAGTACAATGCTCATAGATTGCTATGATGTCATCCAGTTTCTCAGAAAAAGCTTCCCTTTATTGCAATTTTATTGCAAGAAGGCCAGTTGTCAACCAAAGTATGTGATAGGCTCCTAAATAGCACAGCTGCTTATTAATGATGAGAGGCCCGAACACATTGCTAAATTTGTGTGCTTGGCCGAACACCCGAGTATAATGGAAATCAATGGGAGACAACCAGGCAACCCCTGTTCGGAAGAGAAGAGGATGTCTGTTTCATAAAAAAAGGTTAGAAATTGATGGAAACCCCATCAAAATTGTTTGGAAACAGCATTAAGAGGATAGCTGGATGCATCTTAGACTCCTATTATGTGCGACATACAATAAACAACCATACAAAGGCTATATGCCAAAAGCCAGGTATGTGCAAGCCCTCAATCTATCCATGAGACAGAATTTTTATTGAAAACACCTTTATTGCAATCAATCAATATAGATACATGCTTTAGTGCTAGACAGCACTCAATAAATTAGATACTATCATCTTTGCGATCATGGCATTGTTATGTAACGCACAGTCTAACCTACACTATACATCACAATGAATGCTACACTATCACACCTATTCAATCACAAAACCTTCTCACAAAGCATTTAGACAGTGATGAGGGGAGGGGTGGGAAGGAAGGGGTAGTGAGGGGAAATCACATGCCCCCAGCTTTATTGAGAAGACAGAAAACAAACAGAGGGAGAGGTGGAAGGAGAGGGGTTTAGTCCTCTTCTTCGTCGTCGATGTCCAAGATGCTGTAATCCCGCAGCAGACTGTGTATTAGTCTGCAGCAGTCCAGGACGGACTTATTCTCCCGCCTGAGAATGAGCCGATTCCTGGAAAACCAAATAGCGTCCTTAAAGCAATTCATATGGCGCCAAGCCTTTTGGATGGCTCCAACAGTATGACTCCCAGGAAATTAGTCTGAGTCTTTGAGTTCATGTTCCAGGGCATCCAACAGGCCCTGTCCAAAGGGGCACTCCCAAAACAGGTGGTACGATGTTTCCTCCACGAAAGGACACCTGGGGCAGTACCGGGTTTTGCACAGGTTGCAGGCGTGCACAAATTACCGAATAGGCAGTCCTCCCTGTATGGCCATCCATGACAAGTCCTTGTGCCCGTTGCTTAACCTGTCTGACAACACATTAGTCCAGACTGTCTCTACTGTGTCATCATGGATCCCTGGAATTGACTCCACCACGTCCTTTTCTCTGATGAGCTTGTGGATGGTCTTCAGTTTCCACAAGTTGGGCTTGAGCCCCTTCAGTTGATGTTCCCTTACAAACTTGGTGATGTCTCCATAGAACCAGGGAGCGTGCCAGTTGTAAGGGATGGAGCTGTCCCACTTATCCCAGCCCTGGCCCCTCCAGAGGGGTAGGAGGAAGAAGCGAGACATAGCCTTTTGCTGTCCTCAGATTCCGACGAACACTGGCTTGGTTCTAGGTGACCCTGACTCCCTCCGTATTAAGCGCAGGGAGCTGGTGGTCGTGTTCCTCACTATTATAGGGTTTGCAGGTGTCATTCAGTCTAGGTACGTGGACATGCAACTTTCTATCACTGAGATCTTTGTGTGGGATGAGAAGACAGGGAGAGCTCAGGGCTTTAATAGGGGTCACCCTTTTGTTCCTTAGTTTTGGGTCAAGCCAGTCGGATCCTTATTTGTAACTTCTTATTTTCTGTTACACCATCCGTGACAGATGGGACGCCAGTTTTTCAAGTCACATCTCTCCCCCTTCCACTTATACAGGATCGTGACCATTCCTTCCCTCAATGATGGGGACATTCTACCCTCCACCACCATCTTCTCATAGAGTTCCAGCAGGTCCGAACAGATCAAATCCCCCAGCGCTACATAGAGCTCCGCTGGGAGACCGTCACTGCCAGGGGTCCTGCCAAACCAAAAGGATCTACCTGCAGAGACCACCTCCCCCACCGTCAGAGGATCATCCATGGCCTCCACACTTGCAAGCTTCTTTTCCTCATTGGGGTTCCTAGAGGCCGGAGTCTTCAGTCCTCACCATCGGGATTTCCCCTTGAGTCTTCTTGAAAATCTTCTCCTTGATCGCAGTCGGAGAAAATCTTCCAATAGTCGTCTTCGGGCTATCGAGAGCCAAGTAAGCACTGTCTAACATCGTACACCAAGACTATTAAGCCACAGGCCAAGAGGAGGTCAGAGACCAGAGCACTCTTGTTCCCTGGGGAATAGCCCTACACCCAATAGCAGCAGTGAGCTGAAGCTGAAATTAATAAACAATGCTCAAAGGCAGAGTGCAGGGGGTATCCACAAGAACCTTGGCCAGCAAGTCAAGGCAGACTGATAAGAACAGATTTTTTTAATTTTTTTTTTATAGCGTCAGAAGACGCCATATATTATGTAAATCACAGTATATAAACACTTTATCATCCTTCATCAACATATATTTTTTAATTTTTATTCTTATTTCTTATTTATTTATTTTTAAAAAAGAAAAAAAAATTGTTTTTTAAACAAACAAATTTTTGTCATCTATTATTTCCGACATAACTACCATCTATATCCCGATCTTTTTATACTTGCAATAAGAGCATCGCCCAAAAACTCATAGTCTTTATTCGTCAAATTAAATCTCCTATCCATACCCTCTTTTATTTCTTTTTCCACTTTATATCTTTCACAAAATTCTCCAGTGTTTTTATCATACTTGTTCAATGTTCTATAACGGCTCGTATCCAACTGTTCTTCATTATATTCTTTTCTTAACCACATAATTATTGAATTGATTTCTTCTGAGACTCCAAACTGATTTTTCTTCACTACTTCTTTTGGCTTCTCTTCCTCATCTTCTACTTCTTCTATATCGTCAACTTCTTCTAAATCTGATGGATCTTCAGACTCCTCAGACTTCTCTGCGGGCTTACCTGAAGCCCCTTCAAAAAAAGCTTCTATAACTTAACTTGACAAATCTTGCAAGACCATTGATTCGTCACTTTTTCCCCTTTTTTTTCCACTATTCTGCTTAGGACAATCCTTAAACTTATGTTCTAAACTTTTACACAAGTTACACCTTAACCTTCCTGGACACTCATTTGGCAAATGTGAATTGGCACCACAAATTCCACAACCATCCTTGGGGCAGCTGCCCCCTTCATGCCCATACTTGTCACACTGACGGCAATAAGCAGGCATACCTTTGAAAAAAATATGCCCATTTATCTTCCCTATCTTGAACCTTGCCGGCGGCAAACAGGGACAGTTCTTCTCATCCACCTTAAACTTTACCACAAATTTCCACTTGCTGGTCCAAAAGCCAAACTCATTATAGATTTTCCCTTTAGGTACAATATATTCACAGTAACTCTTTAGAAAGGTACAAACGTCTTCACCATCTACCAACGGAGAGTACATCTTCACAATTACAATTTTTTCTTGACAAGGAAAATTAGGTATTATCCTCACACCTTCCCATCTTGCATCTCTTAAAGAGCGCATCTTCTCAACATAAAAGTCACAAACCTCCTGGTTTAAGTATACAATGTCATAGATACCTCTTTTAGGATAGTCCATTATGGCCAAAATGTCCTGTTTTCGGATCTTCACAAGGTCCAACAGTAACTCCTACATGACGTACTGGAATCCCATTCTCTCATGATATCCGTCCAAGACGAAAAAACGCACTGTGTGTGGCACTTTCTCAAATTCCGGAATAGCTGATCCAGCTTCCTCCACCGGGACTCCTTGAGAGTTCGCCATCTCAACAAAGTTTCCTCCACCCTTCCGAAGAGACGTGAGGTGATCGCTTCCCGTTGCCTGGGGACTAGGCCGACTGCCCAAAAGCAGCAGGGGGGTGAAGTCCAGGCTATGAACCTGGACGATCCCCCCAGGCCGAGCAGCCGGGTACCCTAAGCACCTCCGGCCAAGACCAAGGCAGCACCTCTCGATTTTTATTTTTTTTTCCACTCAGATCTTAAGTCTTAAACTAGAATCTTCAACTTTACAAAGTTTAGACTTCTCATCAACCATCATCGTGGAATTCTACATTTCATTTATTTTTATATGATTAAAATACTATATATATTGTTATTTTACAACACAAACAATAAAACACAAAAACAAAATAAACCAAATATATTAACAAAACATATTATAATTTTCCCTCCTCTTTTAAACTAACCTTTTTAAGCTGCTCCCCATCCAAATCCAGCTTTTTCAATACTTACAATGAAAGCATCAACGACATAATTATAGTCTACTTCTGACAATTGAGACCTCCTCTCCAAACCCATCATAATTACCTCCTCTAGATTAAATCGCCTAAAATTATCTCTAGGAATAAAGTCAATACCCCCCATTACTTTAGAACGGTTCGCTTTCATCTGGGTTTCATCATATCTCTCTCTTAACCTTTTAATTCTTGAAGTAATATCTTTTGAAAACACAAACTGACTTTCCCTCACAATTTCTTTAGGTTTTTCAACCTGATGAACCTCATCTTCTATACCATCATCATCCACTAACTCCTCAGACCTCTCAACAGGCTCCTCTGACATCCCCTCAAAAAAAGCTTCTATTACTTCACTTGATAATTCTTGCAACACAATAGACTCATCCTTTTTCTTCTTTTTACCACTATTTCTCTTAGGACATTCTTTGAATTTATGTTCTAAACTCTGACACAAATTACATCTCGACCTCCCCGGACATTCATTTGGCAAATGCGTACTAACACCACATATACCGCAACCATTTCTAAGACAATTCCCCTTCTCATGTCCATATTTATGACATTGACGACAATAAACAGGCATCCCTTTAAAGAACATATCACCATTAATTTTGCCAATCTTGAATCTTGCAGGCGGTAAACAAGGGCAGTTCTGCCCATCCACTTTCCATTTCACAACAAATTTCCATTTGCTTGTCCAAAATCCAAATTCATTATAAATCTTCCCTTTTGGTACAATATACTCGCAATAGTTCTTTAAAAAGGTACAGATATCTTCACCATCTACCAATGGCGAATACATTTTAATAATTACCAGTTTCTCTTGGCAGGGAAAATGAGGTATCACCTTCATTCCCTCCCACCTTAGATCCCTTGAAGCACGAATCCTCTCCACATACATGTCACAAAATTCTTGATTCAGGTATACCACATCATAGATACCTCTTTTAGGATAATCCATAACAGCCAACACGTCCTGTTTCTGGGTCTTTAAAAGGTCCAACAAAATCTCCTTCATCACATATTGGAAACCTTTGTTCTCTCGATATCCATCCAGGACTAGAAAGCGCAGTGTGTGCTGAACTTTTTCAAATTCAGGAATCGCTGATCCATCCTCATCAACCAGGACTCCTCGCAGGTTCGCCATCTTGGCAAGTAAAACCTCCACACCTCCAAAGAGACGTGAGGTGATCGCTTCCCGTTGCCTGGGGACTAAGCCTCCTGCCCTATAGCAGCAAAAGGGCCCGCTCTTAAGGCCGAGCAGTCGGGTACCCCAGGCACCTTCCAGCCAAGATCCCGTGTATCCCTACACTTGATCTTAGCCAAAAGGCCGAGAAGAGATCCATGAGACAGATGACAGGCTTAGTCAGCAAATCTTACAATAGCAGCCTTGAGCACCATGAGATCTTCCAAACCAGCAATCATCTGACTGAGAACCAGTAAACCTCAAAGCTATTTTGCATCTGTTGGGTGGCTTGGGTGGACCTGCACACCTAGATCAATATCATTAGGACAACAAAAAGTTTTTGGATTGTCCTAACATAATATTCAATAACCTTTCTATACAATTTTGTCATGTAAAAACTCATTTGCATAAACATAGGCATATGGGAAAGACATGCAAATGAGCAGAATCTGCCTTGTTTTTCAGCTATCCTAAGACCATAAAAAACAATAGATGACGCTATTGAGTTATGAACAGCGCCCCCTCTTTTGGTTTCACAGTCTTATGACAAGTCTAATATTCTTGTCATAAGTCATTCTTCATCATTCTTGACTATGAAACCAATAGAGGGTGCTGTTCATAACTCAATGAAGCACCATCTATTGGTTTCATAGTCTTCTGACAAGAATATTAGACTGAGTCTTATGACAAGCTTATTAGTGTAGTCTTTTGCATGGAAAATTTGCGATTAGAATATTGGCGAACTACACTAGGATGATATCTGACACTGGGAAAGCTGCATAATAACTCAGTGATAAAATCTGACACTGGGAAAGCTGGGTAATAACTCGCGATCTACACTGAGTTATTACCCAGCTTTTCCAGTGTCAAATAGTATCACTGACTTACTACATAATTATTACAGAATAATCACTATATTGTTCTATATTAATTTTTTAGAATGTTACAAATATTCTAAAAAAACAAATATAGAGCAATATAGCGAATATTATCTCAGAAAATAGTCTTGTTATAACACTATGCAACTAATAGAGGGTGCTGTTCATGAGTCATGGTCTGGTCTCTGACCTCCTCGTCGCCCTAATGATATTGATCTAGGTGTGCAGGTCCACCCAAGCTATCCAACAGATGCAAAATAACTTTGAGATTTACTGGTTCTCAGTCTGAGAGCTGGTTTGGAATGTCTCATAGTGCACAAGGCTGCCATTGTAAGGTATGCTGCCTGTTATTTGTCTCATGGATAGATGAATGGCTTGTACATACCTGGCTTTTGGCATACAGCCTTTGTGTGGTTGTCTACTGTATGTCGTACATTTTTATGAACCAGACACCCTCTTCTCTTCCGAGCAGCGGGTGCCTGGGGTCCTCCTATTGATTTCCATTGTATTTCAGCACACAAATTATTCGGCCAAGCACTCGGATCTGCTGAGCATAGCGATGCTCGAGCCAAACAGCAGTTCGTCCGAGCATGCTTGCTCATCAGTACTGCTTATATCTCCCTCCACCCTTATAAATAGGTACTGTCGATTTGCCTGTCAGGAATCTTGGGAGGTTAGGTGACAATACCTGTGGGTACATTAGTGAGATGGCTTCATAGAGTGACGTTTAAAACAAAATAATGGCTACATGGTATTTTAAACAAATTGATAGTGGAACATTATTCAGGGAAAATATCCCCTTCCCACCAAAGTCAGTTTTCATTTTATCATGTTAGGGTTTATTTTTCATGGGACAAGCTTTACATTTTAATGGTACTCTTTCAAGAACCTGGGATTTTACAGTCTTGCTTTTTAATTTTTTTTTTTTACTTCCCTGCCTTTTTTTTTACTTTTTTCCCCCCATTCAGATAGCCATATGAGTATTAATTTTTTCTAATGGCAACATAATAGTGCATACAATGTACTGGGAGGCTGAAAAATAGTCCAAAAGGGGTGGAAAATTTGAATTGGAAAGAAAACAAAATTCCACCATAGGGGTTTCATTTTTATGGGGTTGTCAAATTCTAACCCCACTTAGCCTTTTTGAGTAAGGGCTTATTTTTGTGGGGTAATCTGTAGTTTTCAGTGATACCATTTTGGAGTGTATATACGGGACCTTTTTTAGTACATTTTTTGTGGGCACTAAATAGAAATGTATTTTTTTCAGATTATGCCATTCATCGTATGGGATAAATACATTTATATTTTAATAGTATGGCTTTTTGGTATGTGATAATGCAAATTATCTTTATTGTTTATTTATGTTTATTTTAATTATTTTTTTTTTTTTAGTTTTCTAATTTTTTTTTACTCTTATATTAAATCCTTTTAGAAGATTTCAACATGCAACCATTTGCTTGTCCCATCACTTGTCCCATACACTGCAATTAATTACATTTGCAGCCTATATGAATTTCAATAGATTTCTATGGAGTCTGCTGCAGGGCTCCACAGGGATGATACCTTTGGTCCTTCCCTTCCCTCTGTGATCCTTCCCTTTGAAGGATCTGAGAATACCACAGCAAATGAATGTCAGTGTGGGAAAGCTGTTCGGGGCCCGAGAGCGCTGTGCTACAAAGGAAAAATTATTTGGGTACAATAAATATACAAAAAAATTCCACCAAGGTTTTTGGGGTTTTGTTATTATGGCCTTCACTGTGAGCTAAAAATTACAAATAGCTCATTGCAATTATGGCAATACCAAATTTGTATAGTTTTTATTTAGTTTTATTTATCCTATCTAATAAAAACCTATGAAAACCAATTTTCTTTGTATCACCATTTTCTGACCAATAACTTTTTTATATTTCGATCTACAGAGCTCTTTGTGGGCTTATTTTTTTCAAGGACAAACTATAGTTTTTATTGGTACCAATTTTGGGGTAGATTCAACTTTTTGATCACTGTTATTTCACTTTTTGGGGGGACAAGGTGACAAAAAAAATGGCAATACACTTGTTTTTATTTTTTCTATTACAATATTCACTGCAAACAAAAATTTTGAAAATATTTTAAAAGTTTGACATTTCAGACGTGCCAATACCTGTAATTTTTTTATTGCTTATATATTTTTATATGTAAAATTGGAAAAGGGGGAGGATTTGAATGTTTAACATTTCTATGTTTTTTTTAACCTTTTACACAATATCTTTAGCCCCCTTAAAGGGCTTCTGTCACCCCACTAAACTGTTTTTTTTTTTTTTTTGTGTACTTATAATCCCTATACTGCGATTTATCCATACATAATGTGATTAATCATTTTGGTTCAGTAGATTTTGCTAAAAACACACTTTTATAATATGTAAATTACCTGTCTACCAGCAAGTAGGGCGGCTACTTGCTGGTAGCAGCCGCATCCTCCTATCATAATGACGCCCCCTCAGCATGTTGATTGACAGGGCCAGCGAACGGGATCATTCTCTGCTGGCCCTGTTTGCATTCAAAATCTGGCGCCTGCGCCGTACCTGTCTTCAATCGGCGCAGGCGCACTGAGAGGCAGACGCTTGCTCGGCCGCTCCATCCTCAATGCATCTGCGCCGGGTGTAGATGTGACGTCATCGGCGCAGGCGCATTGAGGATGGAGCGGCCGAGCGAGCGTCTGCCTCTCAGTGTGCCTCTGCCGATTGAAGACAGGTACGGCGCAGGCGCCAGATTTTGAATGCAAACAGGACCAGCAGAGAATGATCCAGTTCTCTGGCCCTGTCAATCAACATGCGGAGGGGGCGTCATTATGATAGGAGGATGCGGCTGCTACCAGCACGTAGCCGCCCTACTTGCTGGTAGACAGGTAATTTACATATTATAAAAGTACGTTTTTAGCAAAATCGACTGAACCAAAATGATTAATCACATTATGTATGGATAAATCGCAGTATAGGGTTTATACACAAAAAAAAAGTTTTGTGGGGTGACAGAAGCCCTTTAAGGGGCTAGAACTTGATATTGTTTGATCCCTTGTCCCATTCACCATAATACAGATTTATTATAGTAAATAGGATTTAGATGCTCTTGCCTGGTAAGCTGTGCCTCATGTATGGCTTTGGATGCAGTTTACCATTACAAGCTTAGGAACCTTCAGCAGGCTCCAGGCTGTCATAGTAACTGAGTCCCGTAGTTTCATTGTGTGGGCTCCAATTGCAAGGCAATGGGAGACGAATCCCACTACCTAACCTCATTAGCCCATTTTCAATATTTTTGTGGGGGAGGTATTTTTACAGTGAAATGTTAACTTTACATCTAAAATCAATATGATTATGGTGATTATATTGCTTTTGTTAAATTTTACTACTTAAAAAAAATAAATTAAAATTGGTTATCCCAAGATTTATGTAAAAGAAAGAAAAATATCATATAGTACATGACAATGTCTTTCTAACAAAGCTAGAACAAACCTTGCACTTTAGATGAATCCAGAGCTCCCCCATTCATAACTCTAAATGTTCTGCTAGATTTATTTTAGGTTGGCAGCTCTCTTCCTGTAACTGCCACAGCTTTAAAAAGCTTCAGAATACGTTTTTTTTAAAACATTTGCTGTTTTTAGAAACAAACTTTTTTTAAACTTTTATCTTAGTCCCCTGCTACTTCTGTATTGTAGTGTATTGTCATTTAAAGGCATGATATTTACCCTGGCAGAGGTATAATAGCTGTCCTAACATGGCTGGCCTGGGGGCCTACATTAAACCAAAATCGGTCACACAGGCAGCTGTGTGACACAGCTATCACCTGCCACATATGGAGCTGGCTCTGCTGCTCAATCCATTCCATATATTCTATTTGTCATTCTGCTGCATATGTACAGCATATGTTGGGAGGGGAATAGAACAATAAAAATTAGAGAAGCACTCTTACAGTGGTAATTTATGGTTATGGTTTTCATTTCCTGCTATGTTGTATCTTCTACCCTCTTCTTTATAATATATCTGTCTTTTAGCGATTTCTGCTTTCCTGGTTATAGCTGTGAAATCTGATTATTTTTCTGATTGCACAAATTGCTATTAAATTTGTCATTACTGTTACAGTACAGTATCATTTACACAAGAACTAATGAAGATTATTGAAATAAGAATTGGATGATTCTATTGAAGTATACAGGAGTCTGGTACCCGGATGAGGAAAATAAGAATATATACTATTATGATTGTGAAGCTTTATGCAGGACACTCATTTAAACTATTCTGACTCACATTGTGAATATAAATGTTTTATACCTGTAACCGTGTTACCATAAACAACTAACCTTTAAATCACTAAATACTCCGGACAGAAAAAACTAGAATGTGGCTAGCTTAGCTTACTAGCCTTGGGACCTTGGGGCCTTTGTCGTGCTCTTATTATTAGGGAGACCAAAAATATTAATGAGGAGTATTGTATAACAGGCAACACTGCTCTTGCTTTCTGGGAAGAATAGATGCAAGTTTGCATATGTTAATTCTGATGGTATTAGGCATAATACCTTTTTTTTTTGCCAAGCAAGCTAATGTGCATAACCTTGGATTTCTGGGAAAGAAATTCAAATTAGTTTTTATTGCAAAAAAAAAAAAAAGAAGAATGCTAATTGTAGTGCACTGAACATTTTTGGACATTTGCCGATTTCACCTACGGTATGCAAAGTTAAAACCTCTTACTTTCACCTAAAAGGGTTAACTTATACTGATTATTACTGTGTTAATGCATTTTATATATATGTTGTGATATATATCCTGTTCATTATCACTGTATTTACATGCTCTGTAGAAACGGTAAATTAATTCTGGGAGCCTGTAAAGGTTTTGATTGAGAAGCCGGTTAATTTTCCGCAACTGCCATAGGGTTTAAAGAAGACCATTTTTGGAGGGCAAAACCCAGACTTGCTTACCACCATGTTTTTGAGGGGGAAAAAAAACTGACTTGTTTACCACCATGTTTTGGAGGGAAAAATCCAAGCTTGTTTACCACTAAATAGAAGACAGCCTGACCTTTTAAATGTCTGTATTTAACTATGTTGTTATGTCTAAAAACTTGTTCTTCTCTGGAAAACCTGCTGTGTTTCTCCACTCCACCCCTCCTACTAGAAGGTTCAGTAAAGGTCTCAGTAAAAAAAAGAAAAATATATTTTGGTGCTTTTAAGGGTGTTTTAATTTGCCTTTATTTATTTAGTTCAGCTAAAAGTATGTCAGACAGAGAAGTGCCAGGCTCTGCACAGGGGAGTGGCAGAGGCGTAAATAATTCTGGCGCAGGCATAGGTAGCAGCAGAGTAAGGGGGCGTGACAGCAGGGGTTCCTTCCCGAGGCCTCAGGTCCGCATATCAGCTAGCGGTGGTGTCTTGACCAGCAACCCAGCGGTTCTTGATTGTTGACTCGATCTTCGACTTCTTCGCAAGTGGCAGCAGCACCAGCAGCCTGAGTCTAGAGTCGCTAAGGAGCAGCTTTCATCAGCCGCATAGTGAAGAAACTATTCACCAGAAGCAGCAGGTAGACCTGGAACAGGACCTGAACCAGCAGGTGGTGGCATACTTTGACAGCACCCTGCCAGCTGTCATAGAAGATCCACTGGACTACTGGGCAGCCAAACTAGATTTGTGGCCGCAACTGTCCGAGTTTGCCCTGGAAAAGCTGTCCTGCCTGATCAGTAGTGTGGCATCAGAGTGGGTGTTTAGTGAGCCGGGGACCATACTTTCCGCAAGTCCCCCGTCCACCCAAAATGTGTAGAGACTCACTTTTGTCAAGATGAATCAGGCGTAGATTGGCCAGGATTTCCACCTACCAATGCCTGATAGATTAGATTAGATCATCCATCTCCACACTATGTCACCATGCCACTCTGTGGTATCATGCTTCTGCTGTTGCTGGCATGTCCACACTATGTCACCATGCCACTCTGTGGCCTCCTGATACTGCCATCCTCCACACTATGTCGCCTTGCCACTTTGTGGTATCATGCTGCTGTTGCTGCCATCTCCACTCTATGTCACCTTGCCACTCTGTGGCCTCCTGATGCTGCCATCTCCACACTATATATCTTTATGTATCATATTTCAATAAAAACAGATTTACAGGTGGTAAAGATCCATGTGAAGTCCTGCGCTGCACTCGTAAGGGACCACGAGTGCATGATTATGTTCAGTGTACCTGAAATCCAACTGCGCATGCGCCAAACTCCAACAGAGTAAATCGTGCTGCCAATAGAAAAAATGAATGTCATGGGTATCGGTGACGTTAGCTGTTACCAATGGAAGGCAGCGATCCCAAAAGCAGTAGAATTACTCCCACCAATAAGAACAGCAGGCATCACAGACACCGACATCCACTGTTGCTAAGAAGAAAGCGATCTCAGAAACCGCAGGATCGATTCTTATCTGATTCATCCAATTAGCCTCCATAAATAAATTACAGAACAGAGGATGTGACCAACAACTAGAGGAGGACATGAGGGCGTTTTGAAACAAAGAGAAGAGGCAATATTCATAGGCATTCATCAGTCCTCAGATGAGGGGCCACAGCGGCCATACATACAGTACAGACCAAAAGTTTGGACACTCCTTCTCATTCAAAGAGTTTTCTTTATTTTCATGACTATGAAAATTGTAGATTCACACTGAAGGCATCAAAACTATGAATTAACCCATGTGGAATTATATACATAACAAAAAAAGTGTGAAACAACTGAAAATATGTCATATTCTAGGTTCTTCAAAGTAGCCACCTTTTGCTTTGATTACTGCTTTGTACACTCTTGGCATTCTCTTGATGAGGTTCAAGAGGTAGTCACCTGAAATGGTCTTCCAACAGTCTTGAAGGAGTTCCCAGAGATCCTTAGCACTTGTTGGCCCTTTTGCCTTCACTCTGCAGTCCAGCTCTCCCCAAACCATCTTGATTGGGTTCAGGTCCGGTGACTGGGGAGGCCAGGTCATCTGGCGCAGCACCCCATCACTCTCCTTCATGGTCAAATAGCCCTTACACAGCCTGGAGGTGTGTTTGGGGTCATTGTCCTGTTGAAAAATAAATGATAGTCCAACTAAACGCAAACCGGATGGAATAGCATGCCGCTGCAAGATGCTGTGGTAGCCATGCTGATTCAGTATGCCTTCAATTTTGAATACATCCCCAACAGTGTCACCAGCAAAGCACCCCCACACCATCACACCTCCTCCTCCATGCTTCACGGTGGGAAGCAGGCATGTAGAGTCCATCCGTTCACCTTTTCTGCGTCGCACAAAGACACAGTTGTTGGAACCAAAGATCTCAAATTTCCACTGGTCTAATGTCCATTCCTTGTGTTCTTTAGCCCAAATAAGTCTCTTCTGCTTCTGGCCTGTCCTTATCAGTGGTTTCCTAGCAGATATTCTACCATGAAGGCCTGATTCACACAGTCTCCTCTTAACAGTTGTTCTAGAGATGTGTCTGCTGCTAGAACTCTGTGTGGCATTGACCTGGTCTCTAATCTGAGCTGCTGTTAACCTGTGATTTCTGAGGCTGGTGACTCGGATGAACTTATCCTCCGCAGCAGAGGCGACTCTTGGTCTTCCTTTCCTGGGGCGGTCCGCATGTGAGACAGTTTCTTTGTAGCGCTTGATGGTTTTCGTGACTGCACTTGGGGACACTTTCAAAGTTTTACCAATTTTTCGGACTGACCTTCATTTCTTAAAGTAATGATGGCCACTCGTTTTTCTTTACTTAGCTGCTTTTTTTCTTGCCATAATACAAATTCTAACAGTCTATTCAGTAGGACTATCAGCTGTGTATCCACCTGACTTCTCCACAACGCAACCCCATTTATAAGGCAAGAAATCCCACTTATTAAACCTGACAGGGCACACCTGTGAAGTGAAAACCATTTCAGGTGACTACCTCTTGAAGCTCATCAAAAGAATGCCAAGAGTGTGCAAAGCAGTAATCAAAGCAAAAGGTGGCTACTTTGAAGAACCTAGAATATGACATATTTTCAGTTGTCTCACACTTTTTTGTTATGTATATAATTCCACATGTGTTAATTCATTTTGATGCCTTCAGTGTGAATCTGCAATTTTCATAGTCATGAAAATAAAGAAAACTCTTTGAATGAGGTGTGTCCAAACTTTTGGTCTGTACTGTACATCCCCAAAATATATAGTTATGGACAGCGTATCAAAAATAAGCCCATCCACACTGGAGAGGTAAAAGGGTCGCAAATAAATGCCCCCTGACGGGTCATTTTTTAAATGACAATCCAGTCACAAGGGCAAAGAATGCTTACCCTAACATTCAAACCAGTGATTAAGGCCAACCTATTATTGGAAAAAAAAATAACAACTCACCCTCTATGTCTATAATAGTTGCTGGGTATTTCCAAGGGGAATAATGGAGGGATGGACTAGAAATCAGTACAGGCGCAGTTGGAAGAATCGGTGGGCCAAAAGAAAAGATATGATTATAGACTTCACAAGGTGTGTCACCTGAAGAAGAAAAAAGTGAAATAAGTGATGTGAATAAAACCAACACAAGAATACATTATTGTTGGGCACTAAACTCATGTTGCAATATCTAATCCATATAGAGGAAGCATGGAGGACATAACTGGAAAATAAGACACTAAATGAAGATGCTCAAATTAAAGTCCATATTGAGTCCTTTTGGTTCCAGAGTATCTAATCTGTGGATCCATTTAAGTTCAAGTTTTTTTTTAAGTAAAGTCTCTCGATTACCACCCTGACGGGGTTGTGTGATCCCATCAATTATCTGGAACCTCAGTTGGGAAATGTTATGTCCAAATTTGAAAAAAAATGTTCAGGGACATGGAGTTCCAGAGCTGAGTTGCAAATCTTTTATTTGTGTTGTTTTAGTCTCTTTTTGACTTCTTGTGTGGTTTCGCCCACATATTCAGTAGTAATCCACAAGAGCATTGTAAAATATGGATTAAATGCAAGGAATTACATGTGTAAAATTGTTTAATATGATACCTCATACCTGTTCGAGGGTACACAAAGGAGTTAGCCTTAATCATGCTGCTATCATTGACATGTCTTTCCCAGATTGGGATCTGTAGTGCTGCTTACCTTGCATTTATTTACTACGTGGCTTGTGAGCATGCACACAGGACTATGGACTTTGGTTTCATACCGAATTAACTTATGAGGGATTTATTCTGAAAATGGTGGCAGCTAGTAGCTTAGTCTATACGGAGGACGATGTGGCATGGATACTGGGCAACACTACAGAAGATGACTCTTTTTTAAAAGTACCAACTATAGACCTTATAAAACGTAAATTAGAACAAGAAAAAAAAATTGCTTATATCACATGAACTCTATCTTTCTACACTATGGGAATATTATAAAGCTGAACGCATTCCCAGGGGACTTAGATCCCATCTTAGAGCAATCCTTCTACCAAATAACAAAGACTTTGGTGCCAAATTTGAGTTGATATCCAATCTGTATTCCATGGATATCATGTTATTAAATATGGAATACCTACAGATAGAAATACAGGACAACAAAAAACTTATTAATTTGCTAGACAATAAATATGCTCAGGTACTAAAATAATAATGTGAGTCAGTATGACATGCAGATGACAGGCGTCACCCTTAGGCTACTTTCACACTAGCGTTCGGGGCTCCACTTGTGTTCCGTTTGAAGGATCTCACAAGCGGCCCCGAACGCATCCGTACTGCCCTAATGCATTCTGAGTGGATGCGGATCCGCTCAGAATGCATCAGTCTGGCAGCGTTCAGCCTCCGCTCCGCTCAGCAGGCGGACATCTGAACGCAGCGTTCGGGTGTCCGCCTGGGCGTACGGAGGCAAACGGATCCGTCCAGACTTACTATGTAAGTCAATGGGGACGGATCTGTTTGAATTTGACACTATATGGCTCAATTTTCGAACAGATCCGTCCCCCATTGACTTTCAATGTAAAGTCTGGACGGATCCGTCTGAAGCTACTTTTACACTTAGAATTTTTTCTCCAATATAATGCAGACGGATCTGTTCTGAACGGATCCCATCGTCTGCATTATATGAGCGGATCCATCTGGGCGGATCCGCTCAGAACGGAAGTGTGAAAGTAGCCTAAAAATGACTGCACACTTCACCTATTTGGGCAGTCACTGGGCCAAAACTGACCAAATAACTCAAGTATGAACTCAGCCTTACAGGTCGATGTTAGCGCCAAGAAGAAGCGCACTCCTTTTACACCATTATCAGCTGATTCCACATAGATGTCTACAGTAGCTGTTCTATTCAACGCTTAAACAAGTAGAGCCCCCCAACAGAGTAAGGAGGGTGTCAGCAGTAAGTTTGTTTTGATGTCACTGATTATTTTGCCCTTCCTCTGATCCGTCAGAACAATAACCCACAAAAAACAGATCTTGTCAGTTAAGTATCCACCTTCACTCGGTCAGCATTTGGTCAGTAATCCATCTGTATTGCTAATGCCCCCAAAAACGGAGTGGATCCAAAACAGAGATGACATGAATGGAATTTTTGCATGTCTTCTGTGTTTTGTACCCACTCCTGCTTTTGGCTAACAAATCACAAGCTAAATCTGATAGGACCATACAGGCCTTACAGCTGCTACACAGACAGGATTCATTGTCCGTCTCATTTTTCCTTCCTTCTGACCGATCAGAAGAAGGGTCAAATAAATGACGATGTAAGCCAGGCCGAACGGCAAAATAGTGGCCCAGTCATGAAGTGGAAAGGGTAGGAACAGCATGAATAGTCCACAGAGTGGCCCTAAGACATAGTGGTGAGGTTGGAGCATGAGGAGGCCACAAAGTGGCCCAATGACAGAGTCTGGAGGTGGCGGCAGCATCAAAAGGAGACCACAGGTGGCGCAATGACAGTGTGGAGGTGGCGGCAGTATCAGGAGACCACAAAGTGACCCGGTGACATAGTATGGAAGTGCCAGCAGCATGAGGAGACCACAGAGTGGCAAAGTGACATAGTGTGGAGGTGGCAGCAGCATCAAAAGACCACAGAGTGGCAAGGTGACATAGTGTGGATGTGGCAGCAGCATCAAGAGACTACAGAGTGCCAAGGTGACATTGTGTGGAGGTGGCAGCAGCATCAGGAGACCACAGAGTGGCAAGGTGACATAGTGTGGAAGTGGCAGCAGCTTCAGGAGACCACAGAGTAGCATAGTATGGAGGAGTCCGCAGCATCAGGAGATCACAGAGTGGCAAGGTGATAGTGTAGAGGTGGCAGCAACATAAGGAGACAACAAAGTGGCAAGGTGACATAGTGTGGAGATGGCAGCAGCATCAGGAGGCCACAAAGTGGCAAGGGGACATAGTGTGGAGGTGGAAGCAGCATCAAGAGACCACATAGTGGTAAGGTGACATAGTGTGGAGGTGCAGCAGCATTAGGAGACCACAGAGTGGCAAGGTGACATAGTGTGGAGGTGGCAGCAGCATCAGAAGACCACATAATGGCAAGGTGGCTTAGTATGGAGGTGGCAGCAGCATCAGGGGGCCACAGAGTGGCAAGGTGACATTGTGTGGAGGTATGAGAGTATGCCAAACTAAGGGGACTGATGGGTATTGGTACCACCTCCATCTTGCCTGTTCTTGGAAAAACCCTTTTTGGGGCCAATAGTGGTAGGTCAGTGTCAAGATATTCAAGGGTGCAGGGGATTTTGCCCCAACTTCAAATTTGTAAAAAAAAAAAAAAAAAAGCGTAATAAAAATGTGTGGATATCTAAAAAAAATATAACATATAATATATAAGATATCTAAAAAAATATATAAAAATATACAGGCAAGGTAGGAACAAATTCGGATGAGCATAAGTACACTACATTCTGTCTCAAGTGCCTAAGAGACCGTATTCTGTAGTGTCATACACAACATAGTTTGGTGTAGTAGGGCAAGAGAGTTGTAACACATAGGTAAAATCTGTTTAAGAGGATACAAGTAAATATAATAAAAAATACTGTAGTATGGTATGCTTATTTACTCAATTCACGAGGGGGGCAGTTTACCAGGATAAGCATAATACACCTGTGAACAAAACACCCCCCCCCCCAGCCTGGATCGCTTCTAGAATCTTAACAGATGAAGGCAGCCAATCACACGGGTGCTTCTTTTCACTTGTCTCTATTGCAATACATGTAAAATCCGGCTCAACGCGTTTCGGGACAGGCACGTCCCTTCATCAGGAGCAATATTGCATTTTTGGCAAAAAAATACGTTTTTTAAAACCCCAGAAAATGAAGGGTGTATTTCTAGCTTAAATTGCACACTGACTAATCCAAATGTTGTAGATTGCCCAAAAAGTGTTTTTTTGGTAACAGAATATGAAAGCTGCATATATTAAACTTGAATTTAACACTTGCAGATCAGGAAAATGCAGTTTTTTGGCAAATAAGTGTGCTTTTAAAACCCCATAAAATGATTAACCCCTTAAGGACTCTAGCTTAACCCCTTAAGGACTCAGCCCTATTTCACCTTAAGGACTTGGCCATTTTTTGCAAATCTGACCAGTGTAATTTTAAGTGCTGATAACTTTAAAACGCTTTGACTTACCCAGGGCATTCTGAGATAGTTTTTTCGTCACATATTGTACTTAATGACACTGCTAAAATTGGGTCAAAAAAATTAATTATTTTGCATAAAAAATACCATATTTCAAAAAAATGTGGAAAAATTAGCAAATTTCAAAGTTTCAGTTTCTCTACTTCTCTACTGTAATACATAGTAATACCCCCAAAAATTCTGATGAGTTTACATTCCCCATATGTCTACTTCATGTTTGTAGAATTTTGGGAATGATATTTTATTTTTTGGGGATGTTACAAGGCTTAGAAGTTTAGAAGCAAATTCTTAAATTTTTCAGAAACCACCCAAAAATGACCCCATTCTAGAAACTACACCCCTCAATGTTTTCAAAACAGTTTTTACAAACTTTGTTAACCCTTTAGGTCTTCCACAAGACTTCATGGCAAATGGACATAAATTTAAAGAATTTAGATTTTTTTGAAAATTTTTCCAATATAATCTATTTTTTCCTGGAAAAAAACAAGGGTTAACTGTCAAACAAAACTCAAAATGGGTTTCCCTGATTCTGTAGTTTGCAGAAACACCCCATATGTGGTTGTAAACTACTGTTTGGCCAAACGGGAGGACATAGAAGGAGGGGAACACCATATGGGTTTTGCAAGGCAGATTTTGCAGGACTGGTTTTGTTTATACCATGTCCCATTTGAAGCCCCCTGTTGCACCCCGAGAATAGAAATTTCAAAAAAAGTGACTCCATTTAAGAAAGTACACCCTTCAAGGTATTCAAAACTGGGTTTACAAACTTTGTTAACCCTTTAGGTGTTCCACACGAGTTAATGGCAGATGGAGAAACAATTTAGAAATTTCTATTTTTTTGAAAATATTCCAATATAATCATTTTTTTCCAGGAATAAAACAAGGGTTAACTGCCCCAAAAAATTCTACATGGGTTGCCCTGATTCTGTAGTTTGCAGAAACACCCCATATGTGGTTGTAAACTACTATTTGGCTAAACGGCAGGACATAGAAGAAGGGGAACGCCATATGGTTTTTGGAAGGCAGATTTTGCTGGACTGGTTTATTTACACCATGTACCCTTTCAAGCCCCCTGATGCACCCCTAGAGTAGAAACTCCATAAAAGTGACCCCATCTAAGAAACTACAGAATAAGGTGGCTGTTGTTTTGGGACTATTTTAGGGGTAAATATGATTTTTGGTTGCTCTATATTACACTTTTTTGAGGCAAGGTAACAATAAAATGAAATTCTAAAATTGTTTCTACATTCGCTATTTAGTTTTGTGGAACACCTAAAGGGTTAACATAGTTTATCTAGTAACTTTTAAATACCTTGAGGAGTGTAGTTTCTTAGATGGGGTCACTTCTTTGGAGTTTCTAGTCTAGGCTACATCAGGGGGGGCTGGTGGTGGGGGCAAGTGGCAGGGGGGTCTGGGGTCTGAAAGATGGAACAAAGAAAGTTTAGATAAAAGTTATTTATTTTTATTTTTTTCCTAACTAACTTTTCCCTTCTATCCCTGCCTAACGGTGCCTCTCCCTCACTGACCCTAACCTACCTGGATGGCGATAGGTGAAGGAGGGTGATGGATGCCGATTGGGGGGACTCAGGAGCTGGTGCTGGACGTTGCTGCAGGGTGCTCATGCAGAACAGGAAGAGGAGGGGAGAGAGGAGCGCAGGAAGTTTGAATCTCGCGCCTCTCTCCCCTGCACCAATCAGCACCCTGGACAGCAGCATTCAGCACCAGGGCCAGCACCGGCTCTCCAAATGTTCGTACTGTGATTGGTGGTGTATAATAACGCCACCGATCGCAGTCTTTTTCCGGTTCATCGGGTCACCGAAGACCCGAATGGACCGGAAACGCAGCAAACTGCACGTCTGAATTGACCTGCGGTTTTCTGCGATCGCCGATACGGGGGGTCAAATGACCCCCCCTGGCGTTGTTACAGGATGCCAGCTGAATGATTTCACCCGGCATCGCGTTCCGATTAACACCCGCGGCGCCAGAATCGCGATTTAAAGTTAGGACTTACCGGTACATCCTGAGTCCTTAAGGATTCGGGAAATAGGGCGTATTGGTACGCCCTACGTCCTTAAGGGGTTAAATTGCACACTGACTAATCCAGATGTTGCAAATTGCCAAAAATATGTTGCTTTGCAATCCAAAAGCTCAGATGCAGTGCTGGTGCACTGAGCTTGCATAAAATGGTCGCCACTGCCGCCCACCTAACTAACAGAATTACATAGTAGTAACATAGTAACATAGTACATAAGGCCGAAAAAAGACATTTGTCCATCCAGTTCGGCCTGTTATCCCGCAAGTTGATCCAGAGGAAGGCAATTTTCTCCACTTTAGGGGACTATAAACTTCCTTCCCGACTCCAATCAGGCAATCAGAATAACTCCCTGGATCAACGACCCCTCTCTAGTAGCTATAGCCTGTAATATTATTAAGCTCCAGAAATACGTCCAGGGCCCTCTTGAATTCCTTTATTGTACGCAGGGTAAAACGATTGTGCCCTGCACCCACACAACTATTTCTAGGTAGATCGCTGAGTTAGATTCTCTCCTCTTCTCTCCCTGAAATCACAAGTCCAGCAGCATCCTCTCCCTACACTTCTAACACCAGAGTGACGTGCAGTACTATGTGACTCAAGCTTACATAGAGCCTGGGTCACATGCTGCTCTGGCCAATCACAGCCATGCCATTAGTAGGCATGGCTGTGATGGCTTCTAAGGTCAGACAGTTAACCGCTTGTTGATTGGCTGCTCTGCAGCCTTTCAAATAGCGCCAAGAAAGCGCCGAACACCGAACCCAAACCTTTACTGAAATGTTTGGGTTCGGGTCCGGGGTCCAAAAACCCTACCACCAAGCACTTGTTCTCGCCTACCACATCTATGCTTTTTGCTTAACTTTAATAGTTTAATTTATTTTCATTTTGAGGGATATCTTTTCCATGCACACGTCCGCAAAATGGGCCTGCATCCGTTCCGCAATTTTGCTGAACGGGTGCAGACCCATTCATTTTTAATGGGGCCGGAATGTGCTGTCCGCATCCGCATTTGCGGATCCGCACTTCCGCGCTTCAGTTTCCACAAAAAAATAGAACATGTCCTTTTCTTGTCCGTAATTGCAGACAAGATTAGGCATTTTCTATTATAGTGCCAGAGATGTGCGGTCCGCAAATTGCGTAATGCACATTGCCAGTGTACGTGTTTTGCGGATCCGCTAAACACTTACGGATGTGTGACTGGACCCTCATAGTAACATTATTAAAGGTTGCATTTTATCTTTATGTATATTCTAATGGATTGCCTTCCTTGCACAATGTTATAATATACTTTCTATGTTAGACAGTATATTATAGTGCATTTGTATTGTGCGGCAGTTGTGTGCGGTTCTGCTGTGATACTGCAGGTATATAGAGGGACAAGCGTTATTGGAACAAATCATTTCTACAGGTGTGATATACCAGTTATCCCCCAAAAAATCTGATTGAAGCAGGGTGTTATATACCAATATACATTCTTTATAGTGCATTTGGGTACTGCATAGTGCATTTGCGCATGCGCAAACAAGAAAATTATATTGCCAATATTTTGCATTGAAAAAAATAATCAATAGAGATCGCAAATTCTAATAATACGTCTGATATGTCACTGTCCATGTTGTGGGTCTATTTGTGCACTTCTAGTAATTCTTTCTTGGCTGCAAATGAGCTGAAGGTTTTTCAGGTTCACCTCACATTTAAATAATTGGGACCCACCGTGAACTTGTGGTTCGCAAACATTTGATCGCGTTTGCGCAATCGCGTTCGCGAACCAAACAGGCAGATGTTCGTCCATCACTAGCCAGGATTCAATTTCTTGAAGAAGGACCTGGAGCAGTTCCTCCCCTGTGTTCTTCCAGGCAAATGAGGTGCAGAACAGCGTGACACTGCCTTGCCCTGCACATGTGGTATGCTGGAGGGGCACTGTGAATTGTCCCTGCAGTGGAGGCTGAGAACACAGTGGAGGATGAGGAGGCAGAGGTGGACTTTGTTGCAGGAACATCGGCATGAGAACGTGGAGGCGGAAGCGCCATCACCTGGCCAAGTTGCTGGTGTGGCTGTGCAGAAACCACATTCACCCAGTGAGCCGGAAAGAACATGTATTGTCCCTGACCTTAGTTACTGCTCCACACGTCGGTGCTGCCGTGCACTTTGGCAAACACTGACAGGCTCAAGGACCAGCCCACCTTCTGTTCTTCATGTGTGTGCAGGGCTGGTACTGCCTTTTTGGCAACAAAATAATGGCCTGTGACTCTCCACCTCGACTCGGCACAAGCCAACAGTTCTCTGAAAGGTGCAGAGTCCACCACTTGGAAAGGGAGGGACTGATGCACCAGCAACTTGGACAGGAGCACGTTCAGCTTCTGTGTTGTTGGATGAGTGCACACATACTGTTGTCTCTTGGCAATCGATTCGATGATCGATTGCTGATGGAATGACTGACGAGGAGAAGGAGGCCGGGGAGCAGGAGCATCAGGACCAGCAGATAATGGGAAGGATAGACAGCTCCCTTTGGCTGAGGTGGTGGAGCCTTGACTGCCTGCAACTGGGTGCATGCCACTGGGTGACGCAGTGGTTGCTGCGGCAGGCTGGACCACCACATTGGAGCCACGATTCTGCCAGGCCACTTTATGGTGACGCTGCATATGTTGAAACAGGGCCGTGGTGCCAACATTGACACCCTGACCACTCTTTACCTTCTGCTCACAGATTCTACATATGGCCGTGTTCACCTCCTCTGGCTGCCTAACAAAAAACTACCACACTGCCGAGTAGGTGATTTTACCCCCAACACTATGCACTGACAGACTGCTTCCCCCGCTGCCTCCGTGAACCCGTACACTGCTACTTTCCAGGCAGGTAGGCTATGCAAAGCAGGTGGTTTACCCCAGGAACAGTTGGCTCCCAATCTCCCACTGCTGCCACCCTGCTGACTCCCGACCACGCTAGCCAATTGCTGCCTCCGCTGCTGCCTCACGGGCAAGCTGCCACCCTCTTCTCCCAATGATGATGAAGACCATTAGTCACCCGGCTCTCAAGTACGATCAGCTACACCATTATCATTGAGTACTTTCTGCACATCACTGATATCCTCCTCAACCGTCTCTGAGTCAGGAGCCTGACCACTCCAAACACCAACTCCCACACCACTTTCCTCATCACTACTTGCCCACCTAGCGGAGAAAGTGGAAGATGTCTCCTCCACATATTGGCTGACCAGTAGCTGCTGACTGTTCTCTAGTATCTGAGCCCATAGCATACAATACTTGTCTGGCTGGGGGAACAGAAAAGAACAGAGGCAGGTTGAGGACAGGTGAGGGCACAGGGACTGGTACCGGGCCGTGCCAACTAAGGGTTGTGTCTGACGAACCCACTTACTCTAGGCTAGGGGTGTCTGATGTCACTTGCAACGAAGTGATGCCTGCTTCCACGGTCCCTTACTCTGCTGCGGCCTCTGCCTGCACGAGAAACATTTAGGCCTCTGCCGCTCCCCTGTGCAGGGCCTGGTACTTTTCTGCCTGACATATTGTTAGTTCAAATAAATAAATAAAAAGGAAATTAATACACCCCAAAAAAGTCTGTAATTTTTTTCACTTCACCAGACAATGGCTAACAAACCATTTTGTTCCCCACTAAAACACACAAAAAAGGGCTTTAAAACATATAACTGAACCACTGAACGGCAAATATATTTTTTCTTTTTCCACTAATACATGCCACAAAAGGCTTTAGAACATATAACTGCACCCTTTAAACTGCAAATATACACTCACCTAAAGAATTATTAGGAACACCATACTAATACAGTGTTTTTTTTTCCCACTAATACACGCCACAAAATGCTTTAGAACATATAACTGCACCGCAGAACAGCAAAAATATTTTTCTTTTACCACTAATACACACTACAATAGGCTTCAGAACAAATAACTGCACCGCTGAACGGCAAATATATATTTTTCTTTTTCCACTAATACACGCCACAAAAGCTTTAGAACATGTAACTGCACCGCCAAATGGCAAATATTTTTTTTCTTTTCCCACTAATACATGCCACGAAAGGCTTTAGAACATACAGTGGAGGAAATAATTATTTGACCCCTCACTGATTTTGTAAGTTTGTCCAATGACAAAGAAATGAAAAGTCTCAGAACAGTATCATTTCAATGGTAGGTTTATTGTAACAGTGGCAGATAGCACATCAAAAGGAAAATCGAAAAAATAACTTTAAATAAAAGATAGCAACTGATTTGCATTTCATTGAGTGAAATAAGTATTTGAACCCTCTAACAAAAAAAGACTTAATACTTGGTGGAAAAACCCTTGTTTGCAAGCACAGAGGTCAAACGTTTCTTGTAATTGATGACCAAGTTTGCGCACATTTTAGGAGGAATGTTGGTCCACTCCTCTTTGCAGATCATCTCTAAATCCCTAAGGTTTCGAGGCTGTCTCTGTGCAACTCTGAGCTTGAGCTCCCTCCATAGGTTTTCGATTGGATTAAGGTCCGGAGACTGACTAGGCCACTCCATGACCTTAATGTGCTTCTTCTTGAGCCACTCCTTTGTTGCCTTTGCTGTATGTTTTGGGTCATTGTCGTGCTGGAACACCCATCCACGACCCATTTTCAGTTTCCTGGCAGAGGGAAGGAGGTTGTCGCTCAGGATTTCACGATACATGGCTCCGTCCATTTTCCCGTTTATGCGAATAAGTTGTCCTGTGCCCTTAGCAGAAAAACACCCCCAAAGCAAAATGTTTCCACCCCCATGCTTGACGGTGGGGACGGTGTTTTGGGGGTCATAGGCAGCATTTTTCTTCCTCCAAACACAGCGAGTTGAGTTAATGCCAAAGAGCTCTATTTTGGTCTCATCAGACCACAGCACCTTCTCCCAGTCACTCTCTGAATCATTCAGGTGTTCATTGGCAAACTTCAGACGGGCCTGCACATGTGCCTTCCTGAGCAGGGGGACCTTGCGAGCCCTGCAGGATTTTAATCCATTGCGGTGTAATGTGTTTCCAATGGTTTTCTTGGTGACTGTGGTCCCTGCTAATTTGAGGTCATTAACTAACTCCTCCCGTGTAGTTCTAGGATGCTTTTTCACCTTTCTCAGAACCATTGACACCCCACGAGGTGAGATCTTGCGTGGAGCCCCAGAGCGAGGTCGATTGATGGTCATTTTGTGCTCCTTCCATTTTCGAACAATCGCACCAACAGTTGTCACCTTCTCTCCCAGCTTCTTGCTAATGGTTTTGTAGCCCATTCCAGCCTTGTGCAGGTCTACAATTTTGTCTCTGACATCCTTGGACAGCTCTTTGGTCTTTCCCATGTTGGAGAGTTTGGAGTCTGCTTGATTGATTGATTCTGTGGACAGGTGTCTTTTATACAGGTGACTAGTTAAGACAGGTGTCCTTAATGAGGGTGACTAATTGAGTAGAAGTGTCTAACCACTCAGTGGGAGCCAGAACTCTTAATGGTTGGTAGGGGTTCAAATACTTATTTCACTCAATGAAATGCAAATCAGTTGCTATCTTTTATTTAAAGTTATTTTTTCGATTTTCCTTTTGATGTGCTATCTGCCACTGTTACAATAAACCTACCATTGAAATGATACTGTTCTGAGACTTTTCATTTCTTTGTCATTGGACAAACTTACAAAATCAGTGAGGGGTCAAATAATTATTTCCGCCACTGTATAACTGCACCGCTAAACTGCAAATATACACTCATTATTAGGAGCACCATACTAATACGGTGTTGGACCCCCTTTTGGTAACCAGGCCAATTGGGTTCACCCTCCAAGTAGCGAAGGGGATGGACTGGAACGGGCCCAGCAGGAACCCTTTCCGGACCTTGTCCTGCAATAAGGTGGCCACTGCCGCCGGCTCCTGGGTAGCCGACAGCAAGTTCCTTCCCTCCCAGGAAACTTGAGGGAGGGCAATGAAACCCGTGTGGAAACCCCTCTCGAATCCGGCGAGAAGGAACTGGGCTAACTGGCGCTCGGGATGGTCCTGCAATAGAACGCCCAAGAGCTTGATGTTGATGTCGGCCAGTCATAGCTTCTTGTGCTGCCTTTTCAGGCAGCTGGGGCGAGGATGGGCCCTGAAACAGAGAGAGCATATATGCTGCGCTGTACAACTATTGAACCCTCAACCTCCAGCTTTGAAGTTGTTGCACACCTGACTCTGACCCAAATACGTGATAGGCCTACCCAGCTTATCGGTTGAGGCCTGGAATCGCTGGGCGCTGGGCGGGACCTGGCAGGGAACCCTCCCGGGCCGGGGTGGGGAGGTTGGGGCACCAGTCTGCGGGGTGCTGGATAGACTGGCAAGCCGCGCAAGTGGGAGCCCTTAACCCAGCGAAATGACGATAGAATAACTCCATGTCAAGGTTCGCCCAGTCAGTGATGAACTGAAACTGGGCGAGGGCAGCGGCTGCCTTGGCCGAGAATGACCGGTGGTAGTCATAGAAATTGGTACCACCGTATTTGTACCCCAAGTCAGTGACCCAGTACAAGTACGAGTCCAGTTCCTCACGTCTGTGTGGCTGGACGGAGCAGATGGTGTCTCGGTAGAGGCTGAATGCTAGGACGAATTCTGGAATGGATAGCTTTCGGTTCAAACGGGCGTCCTTGGCCCTGAGAACCACTGATACTTCCCCACAATTAATTATTTTATTCTCAGACACGTCCTGAGACGCGATGAGAATAGATGCCAAGTTTACATCTTTCCCTGTCAGGATATCCCTTTTTAAGTTCTCCGGGATAAAGTGCGAGGGAGCAATCTGAGGGCTGGTACGGACCGTACCTGGCGCCGCGTCCTGGGATGTTTAAGGAATGGAAGGTGGGGCTGGAGATGGTGGTGCCGCCGGAGGCCGGGACTCCAATTCCCCCATTCTGGCTTGGATATTAGCCACCGAACTGGCCAGACTGCCGATGGTGGACTGCAACTGCAGCAGGGACAGCTGGATGGAGGAGAGAGAGGGCTGGTCATTAGAACCCTCTGGCTCCGTCATCAGAAGATGGTAGAGTTCCACCTTCCTAGCAGACGCGGGATGACGGATTCCTCTCCTGTTAAGCTCTGCGATGAGTTTCGGGATCGTCCAGCTACGCAGGGACGGGTTACTGACGCGTCCCGACAGCGAAGACCCGAGTAAGGACAGGTTATCATCCGACTCTGTAGCTTGGGACATCTTAAACTGCATGGGAAGAGGTAAGCATATACACAAGTGATTTAAAGCTTCCCCCCGAAAAATATATATATATTTTTTTTGAGCGGTGGCCGAATGACCGAGCGAGAGCAGACAGGAAACGGAAATGAACATGGAATAGGAAGGATCACCACCTACCCGAATCAACGGATAGCGCTCCCAACTCTCCAGCGATACTGGAGACCGTGATAAAGGAAAGCTCTGCGCTGCGGCCACTCGGCTGGACCTTACCTAAAGTTGCACTGTAAAGTGACTGGGCACGGAGGAGCCCAGCGACCCATTGAGGATGGTTCGAAGTTCCGGTGGCCTGAGGCCCTGTTTACATGAAAAAATAACCCTGTGTTGGTACGAGACCCGGAGAGAGGTGCGAACTGGTGGCACTGGAATGAAGCGACGGAGAGCCAGGATGCAGCCTGGGCACCATGGCTGACTGCTGGATGACCCTGAACTGCTAGCCTCAGGGCCCGAAGTTGCGCAGCATGCAACAAAACCTGTGGAAAAAGGGAATCCAGACATGCAGGACATGAACCGGGGAACCAGGAGCCAGCCGGACCCTGCAGAAAAGACCCTGAGCGTTACAGGCGATGCATGGAACCTGAGCGATTCAGGAAAATGTAGAATCCTGAGCGGTTCAGGCTACAAGGAATTCTGAGAGAATCAGGCCGAAACATACACCTTTCGTTAAGATGAAGGACACCTGGGTGCGTCGGGCATTGCCTTGAACCTGAGTGGACCTGGCCACTACTTACCCACTGTGCGACCAGGGAAAATACAGCAGCCTGAGTGATTCAGGCCCAACCTAAACCTGAGTGATTCAGGGGAATAACAAGACTGTTTAAGGAAAAATATGCAACCTGTAAAACAACGCAAACACCTGAGCGATTCAGGGAATACCAGACCCCTGAGCGATTCAAAGAATACATGACCCCTGAGTGATTCAGAGAATACATGACACTTGAGCGATACAGAGAATACATGGCACCTGAGCGATTCAGAGAGTACGTAACACCTAGTGATTCAGAGAATACATAACACCTGGGCCATACCTGATACCTGAGCGATTCAGGGAATACATGGCACCTGAGCGATTCAGGGACTACATGACACCTGAGCGATTCAGGGAATACATGACACCTGAGCGATTCAGGGAATACATGTCACCTGAGCGATTCAGGGAATACGTGACACCTGAGCGATTCAGGGAATACGTGACACCTGAGCGATTCAGGGAATACGTGACACCTGAGCGATTCAGGGAATACATGACACCAGGGATTACATGACACCTGAGCGATTCAGGGAATACATGACACCTTGCGATTCGGGGAAAACATAACACCTGAGTGAATCAGGGAAACATAACACCTGAGTGAATCCGGGGAATACATGATACCTGAAAATACATGAGCGCAACATGGAAACTTGGACTGAGTAGATGGTGGTGAACTTAAAAAAAGGGCAGAGGTGGGGCCCCTGTGTGGCCTGAATAACCAGATGTCGTTAGAGATGACTGCTATTGCCCCCTTAAAATTTTATTCTATTTTTTTATTTCAGCAGTGCAGGGGTTAAGGGCAGCAACTGCCAGACAGACAACACCAGCTGCTGACCCGCAGTGACCGGAGAAGCGGCGCCCACTGCCTGAGCCTGCTGGGACAGAGGTATTGGCTGTCTGCAGTTGCCAGCCCCGCTGCCCTCGGGCTCCCTGGACCATCATGACCCCCACACTAACCCAGGGGGTGAGAGTGAACTGCTGGTGTGCGAGTGGCTGATCTGACTGTGCAGGATCTGTGGAGCCTCTCCCCCCTGCTGGAAGCACAGGCGGTGCCCAGGACCCTGCTAGAACCCAGGTCATGCCAGCATGGAGTCCCGTTTGCTGCCTGAACCTAGCTAGCCTTGGATAGTGGGTGCGGCAGCTGAACGCCGCCCCCATGACAGACGGACCCGCCCCCCGGTCGCAAAGTCTGTGCTGGCTGGGTGCCAGTGTACCTGGAGGGGAAGCCGACTGGCCGTGACATACGTGGCCGGCGACCAGTACCCCGAGCGAGGCCTAGTGCCCATCTCGGCTGCAGGGAGCGTTCGGGCAGGAGGCAGACGGGGCAAGGGGAGAAGCGCCTGTTGCTGGAGGTAGGCCTCGACCGCATGGATGTGCTGAAGCACTAACTTACTGCTGGCGCCGCGCTCTGGAACACGGAACCGGAAGTGGTGTCACAGACCAGCCGCGGTGAGAACCAAGCACAAAACGAGCACCCTCCTGCTTGTACCGTGAGGAATAAATAGGGGAGGGAGCTCCTCCCACAATTGCAGGCTGTACACAGCCTTTACTATAAATATATTTGTTTCCACTAATACACGCCACAAGGCTTTAAAACATATAACTGCACTGCTGAACGGCAAATATATTTTTTCTTTTTCCACTAATACATGCCACAAAAGGCTTTAGAACATATAACTGCACTGCTGAATGGCAAATTCGCTTTTTCTTTTACCACTAATACACACCACAATAGGCTTCAGAACAAATGACTGCACCGCTGAACGGCAAATATATATATATATATATATATATTTTCCACTAATACACGCCACAAAAGGCTTTAGAACATGTAACTGCACCGATAAGCGGCAAACATATTTTATTTTTGCCACTAATACACAACAAAATTTTAATTTTAGCACTTCACCACACATTAATTGTATCACTTCAACATACAGCTGCTAATAAACACTTTTTTTGTCCACTTATACAAGCCAAATAATGCTTTAGAACAGTTAACTCCACCGCACAAGGGCAAATAAGACGTAGAAATATTTCCTTGTAATAAACCCTGTTAATGGCTGTATCAAACAGCACTTGTACCCCAATAACCAGAACGGTTTGCTGGAATTACAGAGCTGTATAATGACAATGTAGGTGCCCAGTCAGTGCAGCAAGGTGTAATAGGATTGTTTGTATTAACCAGGCTGTAACCTCCCCTACTCAACCCTGTTCAGCATAAATGCTGCAGAATGATTCCTCCCTATCCTTTCCCTACACCTTGAATAATCTTTCCCTGCACTTGTAAATCAGTTTTTTTCAGCAGAATTAAGTTTTTTCTAGCACTGTCTCTAGTGCCTGCTGACGTCTCTCCCTGCACTAAGTACACTGGAAAATGGCAGAATCCAAGATGGCTGAGACTATTTATAGGGCTGTGACATCCCAGGGCTGTCTGGCTGCTGATTGGCTGCATGTATGGCATTATCAGTGATCCCGCATTCCCAGAGTTCCTTGCTCCATGTCCTCACATGTGCAGCAGCCATTTTAGGAAAAAATTAGATTCATTACCATGATTCACGAGGAAATTTGGCTTTGGTGCAAATCAAATTTTTCCTTAAATTTTGCTGATCGAATTCCACTTCGTCAGCTTCGATTCGCTCATCTCTAATCATAATGTTCCACACACGTGCATAACAAACATGGAAGAGTTAGAGGCAGCACGGGGTGCATTATTTAATTACCACATCTTGCAGAGCTCTGATTGAGTTGACAATAACACAAGTGATGCTGGTTGATAGCCCAATTCCAATCATGAGTAGCACAAATTATGGATTACGCCCAGTATTTCTTTCATGAATATTCATCTGTATGGTTTTTTGATATTTGACCTCTTCTGCAGGTCATGGTATCCTCTATCTGACCTTTTGAAGGCTTCCCTAGGTCTAGAGGGCTCTGAGGAATCCCAGTGGAGAGTTTAAATTGAGTATTATGTGGTCAGTGTGAAGTTTGTTTTGCTTCCCTTGGTTTTGTTTAAACCTTGTGTAGTGGATTAGGGAATAAAACATCAATAATTTTATGGCCAGGCACAAGAATGTCAGTGTTTTTTTTCTCCTACTCTGCTATCTAAAAATTATTTTACCACCAAAATCTCCCTAATGAAAAAGAGCACCTTAAAGAGTACCCTTCCAAAGGCAAGTCAGCCAAGCAAGGCAATATATTATTGAGGCAGTCTGGTTCTTTGGATCTTCTGAAAGTGCTAGCTTCCCTCTCTCATTGAGAGCAGTGTGATCCTGATTGGGATATTTTAGTTATCTTGTCTCACTTTCAGCTGAATATTACTTTGGGAGTTTCTCTTAGGATCATCAGGAATTTATTTGGAAATGGTAAGATTGATTTGCTCATTCTTAATTCTAACAAGCTCAAATATTTTGCAATTACTTTCAGACAAGTAAAGAGATATCCACATGTGGGAAAAACCCATGTACTTTAGCTTTCTTTCCAAAAGGATAGAAAAACCCTGATTGTTTTACAATCCAGCTTTGCTGGATAAGAGGCCTCTGTGTGGGTATTATTTTTATTATGGAGACCGGTTAATGTTGCCCTGGGTTTTTGGGAAAGAAATATTAAAACTTAGCACATCTTATATATGCTAACATCATATAGGCTTAGGAATGCTCATTATAAATATCTTTCCCAGAAACCTACAGAGGCATTGCCTGGCTACAATGGTGCACACACGTACCATGCATACTAGGCACTCCCCCCGAACAATACGTATTACTGAGAAACACTGATTAGTATACTGGGCTCTCTCCTCCATTCTCCCCATCCTGGCAGGAAATAGGATCTGCCTACCTCTACCAAGAGAGGAAGAACCAGGTGGTTAGCCCCTTTTCTTGGCAACTGTTGCTTAATCAAATGGAATAATTGGCAATGCGTTTCATATTAAACTTTTGTATATACCCAGATACTCCACTTGGAGATGTAAGGCTAACATGCAGTTGTTTGGACATGGAAACCCATGTCGTGAAGCTCCACACACACAGCTTTTGTGCTAATTTTACTGACAAAGTAGATTTGGAACTATGCAGTTATTGAGTCAGCAGAGGATTGGTGACTAGTATACACCTCAGAACTCAGCCATTCTGCACTGTAACTTTACTTTGTCTGCCACTTGCTAGCCTAACCTGCTGTAGTTACTAAATGCTTCCACTTTGCAATAATACCAGTCACAATTGATTGTAGAATATCTAGGAGGGAAGAGATTTTACAAACTGACTTGTTGCAATGGTAGCATGCATTCTATCCTACCATGCTCATATTTAGTGAGCCCTCCAAAACAACACATTCTTTCACAAATGTTGGTTACGGCAGACTGCATAGCTAGGTTCTGGATTTTATATAACTGTGGCAATAGGACTAAATGCAACTCCTTAATTCAATGATTAATAATAAAATGCAGCATGTCTTTATTTACTTTTCCTCTTGATCAACATACTTTGAGATAAGTGGCACATGACCAGCTTTCAGATTTGTAAAGGAACATTTTCCCTAACTCTGTCACTTGTTGTTTATGCTATATTTTATGTGTCTGCATAAGAATGTATCAAATGTGTACCATGCAGTACCATGAGTCCTTATTGTGATTTGCAGAACAGTAGACATACCTGTATATTCTGGACCTAACCAAAACCACTATGCTCATACAAACATGACGTTGAAAATATTGTGGACAAGTTCACTGGTGATATTCTGATCAGTCAGTACAAATAACAAGATATTAAGTCCAGTGCAAGTAAAAGTAATTACTTTCTAGTAATGCCCCAAACTTTGTAAAAATTACAAAACTTTCACACAGTACTCACCTGCCATTCAGAGCATGCTCAGACTGCCAGAATGCCACTGCTTAATAAAAGAGGGAGGTGTCAATCCCCTCAATGCATACATGCTGCAACTGGGTAGAGTTTAATTGTCCACTTCTGCTTTCCCAGGACCCAGAGAGGCCAGTGCTTTTATCTATAGTGTGCAAGCACGGCCGCTGCTGCCTGATTGTGTGGTAGTTGTAACCCCTAGATACAAGCAGTGTATAATGCGATTGAAAAATGAACCAAGCCAGCAAAGAAGGCAATAAGGACAATCACAATACATGAATAAGTGCCTTGTATTAACTTTATGCATAGCAAAGTATTAAGTGGTTCTTCCTTTTTAATTTCTTGTAAAGTAGTTGGTTAGTGGTACATGGTGATACCTGGAGTTCCTAAAGAATGAAGTATTGTAACTATGCATGCGTACTTACCTTTAGGTGGGCTAGCAGGAGCCAGGAAACCAGAAAACTTCTAGCTTTGTAAGGCTAGTTCACATCACTGTTTATCTTTCAGTTTTTCTGATCCGTCAGACGAACAGGAAACAAAAAAACAAAAAAAATTAAAATGACTCTTTCTCCGTTCAAAAATAACTCATCTTTGACAGAACTGATTATAACTGATGCCCAAAAAATACGGATTAGTGCAAACTGATGCTAACTGAGATTTTCCAATTCCTAGGCCTGTTTATGAACATGTGCACTGCTAGTGTGTTTCTCACAGGTAGTCTACCGAGTAGTAGATATTATACCTCTCCCGTGTTCGGCTCCAGATCTCCCACTGCTTTCACCCTGCTGTCTCAAGGGCGTGCTACCACCTGATAATGATAAAGCCCCTTGTTCACCCAACTCCCACATGCGATTGGCTGCAGCATCATCCATGTATGTTTGCGAGTCATGTGTGTCACTCTCACCTGACTCTTGTACACATCCTTGACCTCTTGCAACATGTGCTCCTATATATGCTCCCATCATTGGTAGTTGCATGCCTAAAGGAGTGTGCAGTAGACCTCTCCCTCCTCCAAGTCTGTACTGGCTTGTAACTGCTGACTGTTCCCACAAAGGTCATCATTGCTGAAAAGCTGAGCAGAGCCGGCGGCATACATTACTTGGCTAACTGAGCAGCAAAACCAAGAGGCATGTTCAGGACAGGTTCAGTGCAGAGAGGCAGTTCCTGAGCCATGCCAACTAAGCGTGCTGTCAGAGGTACCCACCGATTGCTGGCTGTGTGTATCTGTTGTAACGTAAGATGATTGTGAAGAGTGAGTTAGCCATTACAGTACAGCTGAATTATTGTTTAAAGCACAAACAGTAGATGACAGTGGCACCTTTGGCCTGTTGCTGCACCTGCTGCTACCACTAGGAAACAGCATCAATTTTGCCACTGCCCATTCCTTTGGAGGGCCCAGGCAACTGTGGGTTGGCTGTAGTGTATAACAATTGTATTGTTAATGGTAGGCATTCAATTTAAAAAAAAAATTTGCACCACTTGACATATGTACAGGGTGAAATATATAACCATGGCCTAATACTAACGCTATGTAAACCAACAGCTAACAGAAGACATTCACTATAATCAATTTAGTTCCACTGTACAGATGTACTGGGCAAAGTATTTAACTGTGGACTAAATGAGACAAAGGTACTAATCTCATAGGGGACAGAGGGGTAAAACTTAACATTTAATGTAGGTACTTCTAAAATAGACGCTAGAGGATGGACCTCTCTAACAAACAAACATGAAACAGCCCTGAGGGCCTAGACTAAACATGCGCAGTATGGTGAACAATACCAAAAATATACAGGAACGTTCTCACCTGGATGTAGAAGTGGACCGAGGGTTCTCTCAGTTGTTGCTGGAGGTGGAGATGGACTTGTATTGGTAGGTCGCCATGCTGGAATATGCCAAGCGTATTCACCCCTGTATGTTGTTGAATAACAGGGCAAAAGCCCTAGAACACCCTATGTGAGGGACAGGGGCTATTACGCCCTACCTAGCTATACGAGGAACTTTCCCCGCAAGGGGCCTCCCCGTCCGGATACCTGACCCTGTGGGGGCGGAATCCCTAATAAACCCTATGTGGGTACTCCCGACGTGTCACGTTTTATTCCGTGAGTGAACTCTTCAGGGAAGAAATGAGTAATAACAAGACTAGGGATGGGGCTTGTATTACCAAAAAAAGATGGTAGAAGGAGGGTTTGCTAAAGGTCAGTCAATGTAATCATAGGTGAATGGACAGTCAGACAAAGCATCGGTGAATGACCGCAGCAAACCTCTTATCTAAAGTGCAGGTTCACCAGTGGTCAAAATATGACCACAGGATACGTGTGTACCAAATGGGCTGTCAGCAGAGATTGCCCACCTGTCAGCGCATTTTAAACTGTGTCAGAGATCGCGCCTGTTTCCCTGTGCCGCCCCACTTCCGGTCACGTGACTCCGGTGAGAGGAAGTCACGAGTCCGGTGGAACGCACGGAAGTGAGCATGCGTTCCAGGATGATGCGATCCGGAGGCGCCATGCAATGACGTCACACATCACGTGACAAAGCACATGATCGGGAAGCAGCCGACTGCAGAGCGCACACCACCAGAAGGCCACGCCCACAGACAGTGCACCATAGAGGGAGCAGTTATAAGTATCAACAGGGGGCGGGACTGGGCAATAAGCAACCACATTCTCACATAGTGAATGCGGACAATCATGGCAGCGATTGGGGCCCATAAATAGAGGGATCCCCTGGTAACAACATAATTAATACAGCAAAACCGAACTATTAGAGGCAGGCTTTAGCAGACACCAGCCCCAAGGAGGAGCAACTTGGTCTCTCTTTTGTCCCTACTAATTCCTTTAACCATTTTGATATCATCAAAGACGTAAACCTGTTTGTTTTGAAAGCTCCGTTGGCACAAGTTCTACAAATTACAGGAGAAAAAACTGCCGCGATTTGGGCATTCACTTGCCTCTCCTGTACGGATTTGATAAAGAACTTGACAAGCAGGAAGGTCAAGGACCCTTCACCAACTTTAAGCTGAAAAGCAACAAAATGCCCCCCAACTTAGGTGAGCTATCGTGTGTGGATGTTTTCCTCAACACGGTCTCGAAAGAGATTGAGAACCTACGTCCCTCACATTTCTCTAATATTGACCTGGTTCGAACCAGTGCTATTACAAACTTGGAGAACGATCACTCCATAGTGATCAAGCCCTCGGACAAGGGGGGTAACACTGTGGTTATGGACCATGGTCAATATACCGACATGTGCGAGCCCTTGCTGAGGGACTCCTCCACATACGAGGTCCTGTCACAGAACCCCGTTGGACAAATTTAGAGCACAGCTCAAAACTATCTTAGACGAAGCCAAGACCTTGCTAATTATCACAGACGATGAATATAAATTCATGTTACCTACCCATCCTCGCTTAGCAACATTTTATTGCTTGCCTAAGCTGCACAAGGGGACACATCCACTAAAGGGGCATCCAATTGTGTCAGAAACCATGGCCCCCTTGGGCTAAAATGAGCAGTTAAAACTTCGAATTTCTCTCTCCCCCTTTTCTAATTCCTTGTCTCCATGCTCTCTCTTGGCATCTTGCCAGTCAGCTCCTCATTGGGGCTGGTGTCTCCTAAAGCCTGCTTCTAATAGTTCGGTCTTGCTGTATTTATTATGTTGTTACCAGGGGATCCCTCTAACTATGGGCCCCAATCGCTGCCATGATTGTCCGCATTCACTGTGTGACAATGTGGTCGCTTAGTGCCCAGTCCCGCCCCCTGTTGATACTTATAACCGCTCCCTCTATGGCGCACTGTCTGTGGGCGTGGCCTTCTGGTGGTGATGCGCTCTGCAGTCGGCTGCTTCCCGATTATGTGCTTTGTCACGTGATGTGTGACGTCATTGCATGGCGCCACACACTCCGGATCGCATCATTCTGGAATGCATGCTCACTTCCGTGCGTTCCACCGGACACGTGACTTCCTCTCACCGGAGTCACGTGACCGGAAGTGGGGCGGCACAGAGAAACAGGCGCGATCTCTTGCACAGTTTAAAAGGCGCTGACAGGTGGGCAATCTCTGCTGACAGCCTAATTGGATCACATGTACCCTGTGGTCATATTTTGACTCTGACAGGTATCACCCACTGGTGAATCTGCACTTTAGCTAAGAGGTTTGCTGCGATCATTCACCGGTGCTTCGTCCGACTGACCATTCACCTATGATTACATTGACTGACCTTTAGCAAACCCTCCTTCTACCATCTTTTTTTGGTAATACAAGCCCCATCCATAGTCTTGTTATTACTCATTTCTTCCCTGAAGAGTTCACTCACGGAATGAAACGTGACACGTCGGGAGTACCCACATAGGGTTTATTAGGGATTCCGCCCCCACAGGGTCAGGTATCCGGATGGGGACGCCCCTTTTCCTCGTATAGATAGGTAGGGCGTAATAGCCCCTGTCCCTCACATAGGGTGTTCTAGGGCTTTTGCCCTGTTATTCAACAACATACAGGGGAGAATACGCTTGGCACATTCCAGCATGGCGACCTACCAATACAAGTCCATTTCCACCTCCAGCAAAGACTGAGAGAACCCTCGGTCCACTTCTACATCCAGGTGAGAAAGTTTCTGTATATTTATGGTATTGTTCACCATACTGTGCATGTTTAGTCTAGGCCCTCAGGGCTGTTTCATCTTTGTTTGTTACAGAGGTCCATCCTCTAGCGTCTATTTTAGAAGTACCTACATTAAATGTTAAGTTTTACCCCTCTGTCCCCTATGGGATTAGTACCTTTGCCATATTGTTTTGGGAGTAAATAGATCTGGTCGTCGAACTTGGCCTTTTTTGTTTTTTTCTAGTGGACTAAATGAGCCGTAATCCAGGTCTACTCAGACGTTCTCATGAAGAAAATGGTGAATGGACCCAAAAGTCGCAAATAAGCACTGTTAAGATTGAAAAAAACTGGTGTACCTGGTTTCATAAATGAGCCCATTGGACCCTCAAATGCTGTGGTCTATTGTGACAGTGACATCTGGGGCATCTTTCCCAGGAGTGCTGTGCTCCCAAGGACCAAATGGCTTCCAAGTACAGAGATCAGGGAAGCTTTTATACTCTATAATATCCTGGGTCTCTCTGAAGGAACCTAGGTTGTTAAAATTGGTGACAGGGATCTATAGGAACATATTAAATCTCCCATATACTGCAGAGGTAATTCATTGTAGTGTAGGGAAGGAGTCATGTGAAAGAGACATAAAAAAGGTAAAAAATAATATAAAAAATAATATTAAATTTCAAAGGGTCAACCGCCTTTCCCCATAATAAAAATAAACAATATAATATCAAGTTCATAGGGGTTGCTGTGTCCCAAAAATGCTTTTACTATTAAAAAGCATTAGTGTTGAGCGAGCACCAAAGTTCTCGTGTGCTCTGGCCAAACATATCAGTATGCTCATGTGTTCTACCGAGCACCCGAGCAGAATGGAAGTCAATTGGAGAACCCCAGGCACCCTCTGCTTGGAAGAGAAGAGGGTGTCTGGTTCATAAAAAAAGGTTAGAAACTGATAGAACCCCTATCAAAATGGTTTGGAAACAGCATTAAGAAGATAGCTGGATGCATCTTAGACTCTTATTATGTACGACATACAATAGACAACCACACAAAGGCTATATGTCAAAAGCCAGGTATGTGCAAGCCATCAATCTATCCATGAGACAGATAACAGCCAGCATACCTTACAATGGCAGACTTGTGCACTATGAGATATTCCACACCAGCTCTCATCTGACTAAGAACCAGTTAACCTCAAAGTCATTTTGCATGTGTTGGATGGCTTGGGTGAACCTGCACACCTAGATCAATATCATTAGTTTTCTGATTGTTCTAACATAATATTCAATAACCTTTCTATACAGTATTGTCATGTAAAAACTAATTTGCAGAAACATGGGCATATGGGAAAGACATGCAAATGAGCAGAATCTCTCATGTACAGTGCCCTCTATTAGTTGCGTAGTGTTATGACAAGACTATTCATTGAGATTAATGCTGTTGTTTTAATGCTGTTGTCTAAATGCTTTTGCCAAACCATTTTGATAAGGTTTCCATCAATTTCTAACCTTTTTTCTTCTTTTCTGAGCAGGGGGTGCCTGGGGTTCTCCCATTGACTTCCATTGTATTAAATTGTATTCGAGCACCCAAATTATTCGGCCAAACACTCGGATCTGCTCTGCCGAGCATAGCAGTTCGGCTGAGCATGTATCCCATACGGTGAATAGAAAAAAAAATTCACTACTTTTTCATTGCTTCACCCCCATAAAAGTGAATAAAAAGTAATTAAGAAGTTATACACTCTCAAAAATGAAATCAATAAAAACTAAAAAAAAAGTTTTGGTTGTCAAAATCTGGTGATGCATAGACAATTTTTTAATTTTGTTTTATATTAAAACAAAAGAAAAGCATATAAATGTAGTATCATTGCAATCATACTGACCAGTAGAATGAAGATTACAGGTCAGTTTTACTGCAAAGAAACACCCTGCATTTTTTTCCAACTCCACCCTCTTTTGTGGGAATATTTGTCCAGCTTGCCACTACATTGCAATATTAAATGATGCGATTAGAAAGAACGACTTGGCCTGCAAAAAACAAGCCCCATGCGGCTATCTGAACAGAAAAAAAAAGAAGTAAAAGTAAAAAATTAAAATGCAAAAACAGAAAAATGCCCAGGGCCGAAATGGTTAAAACTCTTAACTCTAGCTGCTATACAACATGAGATATAGCGAGTAGTTCTCCTGGTTCTCTTGGCGAGTAGTAACTCTTGGCTATTGAAGTGCTTCCTTGTGAGGACATATTATTGGCAGTGAAATGGTTAATGCAGGCCTTCTATACACGGTGGAATATACAATTCAAATACTCCTTTCCTGTCTCCTTCACTTCATCATCTCTCACTACTGGAGGAACCAGATTGTAGGAGATAGAGAAGGAGTTATGCCACACTTACTGTTAAGCTCACTTTGTGTAAGGAAGGTACACATTATATAAATAAAGTCAATGTATTCAGACTTCCTTCTGCACCCCATCCTTTTGAGCTGGTTAGTCCTCTTGGTGGTTGTGCCCCGCATCTTGTGGTAGAAATACTTTTATGAGCAACAGAAGTTTTTGCTCATTGATCTAAAGGGTTTTTCCGAAATTTTTATACGGATGACCTATCTGCAGGATAGGTCACCAGTATCTGATCGTGGGGGTCTGATACCTGGGAACCTCACCGATCAGCTTTTTGAGAAGGCACAAGCGCTGCAGTGAGAGTCCTGGCCTTCTCTCAGCTTTTCCTAGGACTGTGACAATACGTTCATCTGTGATATGGCCTAGGAGCAGCTTAGTCCCATTCCTTAAGATAGGTCATCAGTAGTGTTGAGCGAAGCATTCAAAGCAGTATTCAGTCTGAAGTTTAGGAAACATTGATTCTCAACTAAGCTGATTTTCCTCATGCTTCGTAGTAATAAATCAGGTTTTCCAAAAATGTCGGCTGTGCATGTTAAAAAGTGAAAGTAAGAAGCCAGGGAACCAAAGATCACCCAAAATGTCTTGCAGTCAGCCAATCTGTAGATAGCCACCCCCTGTGATGTCACAACCCTGACTCTGAAGCAGACAAATAGGGGTAGTAAGTGAGGGAAGAAAGAAGTATCTTGAGTCTAGACCTGGTATGAAGTTCAATAGCTTTACTTGAATAAAATTTCAACAAAAAGAGTCTTCAAATGTTGTCTTGGTCCCAGCAGGCTTTAGCATTACAACTCTGGCAGGCAAACTCAACTCTGCTACATTGGTTGCTCTCTGGCTCTGCTGTACTGGCAGGCTAGCTGTATAACTTAGATTCCTCTTTATGCTGCAACTTCTCTCTTTGTAGTCTGTCTCTAGATTAGGCCAGGGAAATCTCCTCCTGGCTCTTGAGGCTTTAAGCTGTGGCCTCCACATCCAGCAGGACTGAAGGTGCTCTGGCTGGCTTGGCTTTGCTTGGTCTGGGCACATCCAGCAGAGACGTTCCCAGCACTTGCTTCCTTTCCCTAGCAGGGGGTATGTCATGTGCCAGAGGCCCAAGGCAGACCTTCAAGACGTCATGCAAACAGGACACGGCAAAACAGACCAAGGACCCACAGAGAACTTTATTACAAATGTAATACAAGCACATGACAGTACAGCAGGTAGGCAATAGTGGTAGCACTACCACAGAACCAAGTGCACCGGCAGACCAGAGGCAAAACCCAGAGGGCAGAAATCCAGCAAGCCCCATTCTTCACAGAGTCCCTGGTGGTGGGGATGAGCTGGGCTGAGGGCCCACTGGTCGCACCTCCAGGAAGGACTTGGCCCCTACCTGTAAGGAACCACACAGGTGTAAGCACCAGTGAAACAGACAACAACAGAACTGGAACCCATTCAACCACAGCACAGGGAACAGACAACAAGACGAACGGAAACTAGCTCAGAAGCAGATGCCTGGAACACAAGCGGAATGCAAGCATGGCGATCTCAGGCAGAGCTGAACACAGACTAGAGATACACAGACAAGAGATTCACACAGACTAGAGATCCTACTCAGGCTAGAGATTCTCCCTCTAGGACAGGATACAATCAGAAGCAGTTTAGCTTTCAGACCATGGTCTTGTTACCAGTAGGGTACCTCAGGGATCTGTTCTGGGACCTATATTTTTAATATCTTTATCAGCGAAATTGCAGAAGGCCTTGATGGTAAGGTATGTCATTTTGCTGATAACACAAAGATTTGTAACAGGGTTGATGTTCCTGGAGGGATACACCTAATGGAAAAGGAAAAATGTAATGTTAATAAGTGCAAGATAATGCACCTGGGGTGTAAAAACCCAAGAGCAGAATATAAAATCAGTGATAGAGTCCTAACCTCAGTATCTGAGGAAAGGGATTTAGGGATCATTATTTCAGAAGACTTGGGTGTATAGGGAGAGGAATTACCAGTAGAAAGAGGGAGGTGCTCATGCTGCTCTACAGAGCACTAGCGAGACCTAATTTGGAGTATTGTGCTCAGTTATGGAGACCATATCTCCAGAAGGATATTGATACTTTGGAGAGAGTTCAGAGAAGAGCTACTAAACTAGTACATGGATTTCAGGATAAAACTTACCAGGAAAAATTAAAGGACCTTAACATGTATAGCTTGGAAGAAAGACGGGACAGAGGGGATATGATAGAAACTTTTAAATACATAAAGGGAATCAACAAGGTAAAAGAGGAGAGAATATAAAAAATAAAAATAAAAAAAAGCTACAACAAGAGGAAATAGTTTTAAATTAGAGGCAAAGGTTTAAAAGTAATAACAGGAAGTATTACTTTGCATACAAAGAAAAAGAGAAAAGAAAGGAGGCAGTGTGTGGTACCGTTTGTAAAGTTGACACAATTATCACAGATCGTGCTTACCATTCAGGGTTGTGATGAGTCACAACACCTATGTATCGCGTTGCTGGAAAAATCCCATCCAGTGTTCGGGGGTATCTGCTGCTGCTGCCGGGTCTTTGCCCTTTACCGTGGGATACGGTTTCCAGGGATGAGGAGATTCACAAATAGAGGAAAAAAAATATACCCTTAGTTTGGCACTGCTACAGATGGACTCAGGACCAGATTGGTATAAGTAAAGAATATCTTTATTCTAAGTCTACACGTTTCAGGGGCGAACAGCCCCCTTCATCAGGACATTAAAGCATAAAAATACAGCGCATGGTGTTTGTTTCTGTCTTATTTATGTGTTGTGTTTGAGCGCGCTGTTCGGGCTCAGCGGGGCGCAGGGGGGGGGGGACAAGGGGGCAGGGCTTGGCAGTGACTCCGAGTCAGGGAGCTGCCTCCGATAGTATCTTGTCTGTGATCATGTAGTATGTGGGCGGTTTGCATAGCGATGTATGTGGGCGGTGGCATAACAGGATAACGTTTCTAAGAGTGACAGTGCAGGGAGATGCTTATCAGAGTGCCCATACTTCGGCTGCCGGTAGCATCCTCCTCTCATGTTTATGAAATTATGGCATCCCTGTTGTGGCTTCCTCAATTTTATTGATTTGAGGAAGGTTTTCCCACTTCAATGCTGTGTACCATCTTTGGTACCATCACATAGGAGGACAGGGGTTGCTGCAGACATGCTCTAGCTCCCCTGATCCCCGCCAGGGGTGCAGGGTGGAGTTGAAGCACACTCTGATGATCACGGCATCTAAAGGGTTAAACATTTGTGACCAGCATTAAGCCTCATGCAGACGTCTGTGGAACATGGTCCATGAGATACCAGACTGGCATTGCAGAAGAGCACGGTGACATCTGTTGCTATGATGCCGTGTGCTCCTGCAATGCCAGTCCAGTATCTCACGGACAGCATTCCACAGACATCTACATGAGGGGTGTCTGCTCTTTAAAACAGAAGACAACCATCATCCATTGCACCCGCTGCAGACATAAAGTTACTGTCGGTGGTATGAAAAGGGTTAACTTCCAAGCCTTTACACTGAGATTGAGCCACCAAGTGGGAAGAATAAGATTAGGCAAAGTCACAAATTGAGTTTCTTGGCGAACTTCGGCAAAGCTGCTGAATAGAATTTTTCAAAACTTTACTCATCTTTAGTCATCAGTATAAAAATCTCAAAATACGCGTTTATGCAAGAAACTAACACATATCTCTTAACATAGGACATAACATAGAAAATTCTGAAACAAACAAAATTGATATAAAAAAAATAGACCCTCAATTCCTTGTGTTCTCTCTTTCTTTACTTACATTCTATTTTATTTCCTATTGCAATAGAAACTTATATATAGAAATATAGTCCCTCCTCCTACCCCTCACAGTCTTCTGTCTCTCTGTAAGGCAACTTGCTGCAATTAGAGGCAGGGGGAGCTTCCCTCTCTCTACAATTTCTGCAAACAAAGGTATAACAATTGTTAAACCAGCCCCTTGGCTGAGCCATCTCTCCACCCAACCAAATGTGAAAGGTATTACTGTGTTGTCTGCAGGATTTCTAGAATACTGTTTGATGCATGCAGACAATCCTGATTTGATTATATAATTATCTTGTATTTTGAGGATTACTGTTTCTTTATTGGAACACATGTAAACTTTCATTTTAAGGAGGAGGGGAGGGGGAGGGGGGAGGGGAGGGGGAGGGGGGGTGCCAGAGAAAGGACCGACCCCAGGTGCCAAACACCCTAGGCACACCACTGACAGGAACCTTACAAAATTGTATCACATCCCAATGATGCAGCAATGGTGACATGCTGATTGTTTCATAACTTTTTCATAAACAGATCTAAGGAAAAAAATGTTCTACGTGAATAAATTGTTGGTGGCCCTCTTTACTTACCACCCTTGCTCCATTCCTGTTCCCCTTTTTGCCTCCCCCTTTACCCAAAAAAAAAATAATAAAAAAAAACAGAGACCTGATTCGGATTTTAATCTGCCACAGCAGCCGTTTTATTAACCAATAAATAACAATAATATTTAAACAATAATTTAACCCAGACGAGGGAGGTCCTAGAAGCCCGAAATATATTAATCCACAAACAACCTGGCCAGTCCACCTTGCCTCCAGCCGTAGAACACCAGCTCGTAGCCACCAACGGATGGACGCCTCAGAGAACCAACCAAGTGCCCAATCATGAGCGTCCAGCCCCACCATTGAGGCCTTCCCATTCTGAAGCACCAACCCATTCCACCAGCTTCGATGACCTCCCACCGCCTCAACTTCCATGACAAAATAAAACCAAACACGCCTAACAACCCATCCAGTTGTGTACCCCCAACTGCATTCTCAGTCTAAATCCACACTTTTGCCTCCAGGGAGGGAGGGTGGGCGCTTGCAAACTGCTTTCCGAAAATGGCGACCGGACCTCCTGATGCCCCTCTGTATAAAGGACCCCACAACTCCACCCCTATTGCCACACCTCTCTACACCCTTTGTAACGGGGTGCCGAAGGTGCACTCGGTCTCCCATCAGCTGCAGACCTGCTGCTTAGCTTCGGGAGCGAGGATCTGTGTTTGACCTCGTTCCCAGGGCGGCTTTGCTAGCTGGGAGGCTCCCTGCTTCTAGGTCTGCCTTGAGCGCCGAGCTGATCACTCGGTGCTCGACTGGTTGGTCTGTCGGTCATGTGACGCTGGCTACGTCACATGACCCTCACTCCCCACTATAAATACAGGCAGCCTGCTGGCCACAGTTTGCCTGTTAATTTAGGTTCCTGGCGTTTGTTGGATACCTGTACTTACCTGATCCTGTTCCCTGACGATCCTATGCCTGCTCCTCCTGTACTGCGCATCCATCCTGGTATTTTGACCTCGGCTTCTGCAATGAGCAGTACCGTGGTACGGTTAGGCGGACGACAAAATATGCAGTAGGTCCGGATATGGGTATAATAGTCTATGTTTTTTGTTCGTGACGCCAATTGCAGCGTGCACAGGGTACAGTCTCAGGGCCCTTTAAAGTGTTGCAACTCACGTACCAGGTTAGGAATGCCAGAGTGGTGTAATTTCTCTGTATAGTAATGGGTATAGTGTCAACGGTGTCTCCTACCTGGGTACAGCTGGTTTCCTGGATCCTGGCTCACTTGCAATAAGTGAGTGTGTTTCTAGTAGGAGTAATTGAGGGATTTGGTAGCAATGAATGAGATCCAGACTTGGAATATAGTTCAACTTGTCTTTACTGGAGGCAGCATTAATCCACATGAGATACAGCAATTGTCTTGCGTCCCAGCAGGTATTGGCAATATATGGCAGGGATTACTATCTCTTCGGCTGCTATCATATAACTGGAGAATATGGCAGAAATCTGTCTTCTGTTCTGTTTATCTTCTGCTGTGTATGGGACTGACTAGCTGAGGAGGGATTTGGCTTCTCCTGGTCTCTGGATAGTACTCACAGTTATGCTCACAGGGAATAGTTTTTCCTGGAGTTCTGGAGATGGCTACTTGCTTGTCACCAGTTGAGGCTGAAGGGCTCAGACTGGGAATGAAGATCTTTGGTCTCAACCGAGACAAGATCCTGGTTTGGGATCCCTATTTATGGGAGCTTCTACTTGCACAGCCTTCCCCTTGAAAGGAGAGCTGGAACACACTGGATCTAACTGTTTTTCCCTTCCCTTGCTGCAGGGTGTGGGGCAGAACAGAACTGGAGCGTTCCATTCTGAATGACCATAACATTAAAAATAATCCTACCAACGATGCGCCACCTGCTGGTAGACCTGAAACATTACAAAGAAAATATAACATTTAAAATGGTTTCAACTACACAGTGGTGAATGACATGAGGAAATCACATCAGATGACAATATTAATGCTCTTAGTAGATTGTAGCGGGGTAAAAGCGTTTAGTAACCCCACTCTGGGATGTTACATTCCCCCTTACTTTGAATCAAGCAGTCCTTGGCTTGTGCTAGGGATAAGAGGAATGAGCTCTGGGGGTACCCAAATTAATACAAATGGTTGCCTGAAATACACATAAGACAAACAAAGACAAACATAAAATGGCTACCCTGAGGTTCCTGCCGCCTAGAGTAAGGTGTCCAACATACAGTTTCCTTCTCTTGGTATAACCAGTGTACCTAAATACTGCACAAAGCAAACATTACTGACTGACTTTTGGGATATCGTCCACCAATACCAAAGAAAGCATGGGGTGTGTTTACTCTGTAGTCCCACAATGGTGTAATTAAATACTGGCAAATGGAAGGGTGGCTTTATCCTGTATTCCCTTTCCTGCACCAAAGCCTGGTAAATTTGGCTTAAAGCACGATCACTATGGTGACTAAGGGGTAGCTAAATTGTGGGTCTAAGGCTTGAGGTACCATACCTTAGGCAAAGGCTCAGAAGGGGAGGTATTTAGCGTCTCCATGCGCTTCTGGCAATGTCACAGGAGGAGGGTAGTATAATCACATGGAACTCCTGGAAGACACACCAAGAAGGGGGTTTAGAAGCCCCATTACCATTCCTGGTACATATAACAAGCGAGAAGGAGGGGTACCTTATTCCCCTAGCCATTCTCGAAGCAGCAGGGTTACCCTTGCTGGAACTGCCTGGGACTTACCACTTGATCCTACCCTGGGTACCTAGGATATATAACACCAGGTGTAGGCCATTAGAATTAAGCGTCCAGATAGGCAGTCCGTGTAAAGAGAATAGAGCTGTAAGGCAAGACACACAAAAGTAAGGTACTACTGCTCTGGCTAAAGGCAAAAGTTAGTGCAGTTTCACATACAGTGCATAAATTCACATTGCGGCATCTGTAAAAGAGTCCATACAATGGGCACAAATATTTGAACGTTGCTCAACCTGTAAAAATGTAAGCAAAATTAAAGCAATATTTAAACAGTACAAGTCACAAAGAGCTCAGGTACACGTTTGAGTCCTTTCTTTGGGTTCAAACTTGTAACATTGCATAACTTGTATCAAGTAGGAAAAAACACAAAAATCAAAAATAATTTGTAATCCAACGTGAAGTATGGTTTGGCTGATGGAGTCCATTAAGTCCAGGCACAAAAAGGTGAGATGGAAAAGGTCCAAAATGTCCACAATAAATAGTAGGCAATTATTCTTACCAGTCAAAATGTGTCCATGGCTTGGTTCCTATAGTCTAATGGTTGGTTCTCCTCATAGCAAGAGACCGCTTACAGGAAGCGCTGGGAGGCTTCATCTTGGTTGCTGCTGCTGAAAGTCCCTATAACGAGCAGGCAGCTGACCTTTAGTGGTCCGTTGAGATCTTCGCAAGGATAATCCAGAGTCTGCAGGAGTGGAGCTAGAGTCCAGGACTAGAGCTAGAGTCATTTGTCTGACTTGGTTCTGTAGACAGAGAAATCTCGGACACTGGCATCAGGACTCGAATTTGAGGTTGGAGAAACCTCTGAAGGGGGTCAAGCATGGAAGGCAATGGCAGCTCAGGTGATGTATCCTCTTCTCTTGGCTGCTCCTGAACAGGTTCCTGCAGGCAATTCTTCAGTCTGTTGTGATGGACACACTGAGTACCTTTATCCTGTCTCTGGACTTCGTAGACCTCTGATGAGGGGATGGCCACTATTGTCTATGGCTCATGCTCCCAGCGACTATCCAGTTTACTTACAGGGTGATTGTTTTTTAGCCAGACCTGGTCTCTAGGCTGTAAGGGCTCAGCATGTGCATGCATATCAAAGTGCTGTTTTTGTTGAGCCTTCTCTATTTTAGAGTCCACTATTTCTTTGGTGTCCTCTAGGCGTTTCTGAAGCTCTTTGACCCACTCAGATTGGGGAAGGAGTGGTTCAGCGTCCGGTACAGGGATGTCAAGGGCAAGCTCTGCGGGTAGACGGCCATGTCTGTCGAACATGAGGTAGTATGGAGTGTACCCAGTGGAGCAATGAGTTGTACAGGTACACTAGTTCAGGGAGGAGTAACGGCCATTCGGCCCTCTGGTGAGGCGGCACAGCCTTGAGCATGTCGATCAGTGTCTGATTCATTTTTTCACACAGTTCGTTTCCCTGAGGGTGGTATGCGGTAGTTCTCAGTTTTTTGCAGTTGTACAAGGCACAAAGTTCATAGAATAACAGACTCAAATGCAGATCCCTGATCAGTGAGTATTTTGTCAGAACACCCATATGGCAGAATGAAGCTCTTCCACATGGCAGCAGCTGTAGTTTTTGCAGTTAAGTCCTTTAGGCTCCTTTCACACCTGCGTTCAGGTGTCCGCTCGTGAGCTCCGTTTGAAGGGGCTCACAAGCGGCCCTGAACGCAGCCGTCTGGCCCTAATGCATTCTCAGTGGAGGCGGATCCACTGAGAATGCATCCGCCTGCCAGCGCTCAGCCTCCGCTCCGCTCAGTGAGCGGACACCTGAACGCTGCAAGCAGCCATATGGCTCAATCTTCAAGCGGATCCGTCCCCCATTGACTTTCAATATAAAGTCTGAACGGATCCGCTCAGGCTACTTTCACACTTAGAAAATTTTTCTAAGTTATAATGCAGACGGATCCGTTCTGAACGGAGCCAACGTCTGCATTAATATGAGCGGATCCGATCGAACGCTAGTGTGAAAGTAGCCTTACAGGTACAGCCACAACGAACTTGGTATAGTGGTCTATGATTGTCATAGCATAGACATACTCGGATCTGCTGGGTTCCAGTTTCACGTGGTCGATTGCCACGATTTCAAGAGGACCTTTACTCACTATTGGATGAAGGGTTTCGACACCAGGTTTCAATGTCACTTCTCATGCCAATACAGTAAAAACATTGTCTGATGGTGGCTTCTGTTTTTTGGGGATTCCAAAGTGCCCAGACCGGTTATGGTACATGTCCATCACCATCTTGGCACCTCTTCGAGGCACCACTATCTGGTGTAGGCGCTCACAGGTGACTGGATCAAGCGTTCTCCTGAGGAGTAGGTCTCTTTGTAGGAAGAGTAGTTTCCGTTGTCTCCAGAGGCGAACTAGCTCTGAGTCAGCTCTCCGCCGTCGGATTGTCTCCGGTATGCGCTCGCTGTAAAAATAATCCAACAGTTCTCCAATGGCTCTGCTCTCTGATTGTAGTTTAATCCAGAGCTCTTTCTCAACTGGAGGTGAGGGGTCACAGGTCTGACTTTAGAGGTTGGGCGCCTAGTGTGTAGGGCCTCCTGTCGGGAAAATCGGGAGTAGAATATTTGCACTTCCACATCTTCCCACTGATCATCAGTAGAAATTGGTTCTTTCTGGGCAGGTAGCCTAGGCAAAGCGTCAGCATTGTCATTAGATTTCCCAGTTCGGTACTTAATGGTAAAGTTGAAGTTCGCCAGTCTAGAGGCCCATCTTTGTTCTAGAGCTCCAAGACATACAGTGTTCAAGTGAGCTAGCAGATTATTGTCAGTGTAGACCGTGAAAGGTGTAGCAGCTAGGTAGCCCTTAAATTTCTCAGTGACAACCCAGTCCAAGTCTAGGAACTCCAGTTTGAACGAACTGTAGTTATGGTCATTCTGCTCTGGCTCTCGTAAAGATCTGCTTGCATAGGCAATGACTCTTTCAGTTCCAGCTTGTGTCTGAGATAGTACAGCTCCCAAACCTTTCTTACTTGCATCAGAATAGAGGCAAAATGGTAGGCTGTAGTCAGGGTAACCCAGGACTGGAGGTTCTGTAAGTTTTTCTTTCAACAGTTGGAAAGGAGCTTCTCTCTCTTTATTCCACTCCACTGGTATCTTGGAATTCTGACATCCTTTAGGGTGACCTTTCACAAGCTCCTGGATAGGTTCCACAATCTGAGAAAAGTGTGGGATAAATCTCAGATAGTAACTTGCAAATCTGAGGAAGCTCTTGACCTCTTTGACTGTTTTGGGAGCCGGCCAGCTTTGTACTGCTGCTATTTTGTCAGGGTCTGGTCTCACGCCTTCTGTACTCACAACATGTCCCAGATATTTCACTTGGGGCTTCAGTAAGTGACACTTTGAAGGTTTCACTTTCAGTCCATGTTGGGTCAGAGTCTGGAACACTTCCGCCAGGTGCTGTAAATGCTCCTCATAGGTCTAAAAGTAGATGATCACATCATCCAGGTACAACAACACAGTCTCAAAGTTTTTGTGTCCAAGACATCTTTCCATGAGTCTCTGGAATGTCCCAGGGGCGTTGCATTGCACAAATGGCATGTTGTTGAACTCAAACAGACCCATTGGGGTGGCAAAAGCATTTTTTTCTTTATCTTCTGGTGCCATGGGAACTTGCCAATAGCCACTGGTTAGATCCAGAGTTGAAAAGTAAGCAGCGGATCCCAGAGCTGCCAGGGATTCTTCAATTTGTGGCAGGGGTTACAAATCCTTGTGCATAATATTATTGATCTTACAGTAGTCCACACAAAAATGGATGGTTCCATCCTTCTTCTTTACCAGGACCAAGGGGGAAGCCCAGGGGCTGTGACTATCCTGGATGACATTAGCTGTCTTCATATCCTGAACCATCTTCTTCACTTGCTGGTACATGGCAGGAGGGATTGGTCAGTATCTCTCTTTGATTGGAGGATGATTGCCGGTTGGAATGGTGTGCTGTATTAAGCGAGTCTGACCATAGTCCAGAGAATGTTTGCTGAAGACTTGATGGTGTTGTTTGACTAAGTCCAGCACACAGTTGATCTGCTCAGCAGAGGTTGTGGTATCGCCAATGTGTAGTTCGGCCCACCAGGGCTGTACTGGTGGGTCTTTGGCTTCCTCCACTGTTTGGAGTGATTGTTGAGCCACGGCAGTGGGATAATCCAGGATATCCTGCGGGCAGATGTGGTATAGGCAGGCCACTGGATAGTGCTTTTTTATTTTCACAGCTTCATAACCCAGATTGACTAAGCGTATGGGTACCTTTCCTTGAGACACAATGATCAGGCTCCTGGTGGCTAGGACAAGGGGGTGATCCTGAAGATGTATTGGCTCCACAAGGGCCTAATAGTCTTGACTTTGAATACCGATGCAAGCCTTGCACCATATCAGAGTCTCTGCTCCAGGCTGGAGTTTGATAGGATAAGCATCCTTGATGCGGATACGGCAGATTTCGCCCCGTTGATTGCTGAATTATTGTTGGGCGGCAAGCACTCGAATGGTCTGGTGTATAACCCATTGAGTTTCATGGGGTGTAGTCAGTAGGGTTTTCTTTAAGGCTTTTAGCACTTCAGGGTAGCAATTGCTGAGTACATTCATTCCCAGGACCACAGGGCAATTGTCATCATCTGGGACCTGAATCACGACTACCCCTTGGCATGAGAGTTCAGTATCGTCAATCTGTAAGGTAGGTTCCCAATAACCTAGTATAGGCACTGGTTTGCCATTGGTAGCTATGATCTGGAGCCAAGATTCAGGAGGTTGTATCAGTTGGGCTCCGTTTCGGCATGTGTCAAATGCTGCTTGGCAGATGGTAGTCACTTGAGATCCGGTATCAATTAACGCAGAAAACTTCACTCCGTTGATGTCAACTTCCATCACGGGGCAGGCGCCCACATACCTTGGCATAAAGGCTGGATCTTTTGGGACCTAGTTTTCTTCCTCCTGAGGGGCGGTCCTCGACCTCAGGGCATACCCGTTTAACTGATGGCAGTCCTTTGCAATGTGTCCATACCTCTGACAATGCAGGTATCACTGTTCCCTGATGTTTTAATAACCGGGGTCTGGCAATCTACAGACTGGCTGACGTTGATACTCTTGTGGAACGGGTGTATTGCGGTCTCTGTTTGCAGAAGTCCCTTTCCCCACCTTGGGTTGCTGTTCTAGTCGCTCCAGCTGTTTCCTCATCCTCTCCATATTCGCAGCTAAGAGGGAGACTTGAGCAGTCAGAGCTGCTACAGTATCTGGAACGAGTGCCTCAGCTCCGTGCTCAGCTGTTTGGCTGTGAGTAGCAGGCCGTAGTGCGGACCCTGCCTTCTTGTTTTCAGGAGGTTCAGCTTTGTGACTTTCCCCTAGAATGCCAATAGCAAGTTCCTTAAAGTCCAAGAAAGGGGTATCTGGGTGCTGAGCTGAAAGCATCTTCAGCTGACGTTTGAGGGATTCATCAAGGACACCTTCAATAAACTGTTCCCTGAGGGTTCGATCTTGTCCCTTAGTTTCATGGGGTTCAATCTGAATAACAGCTCGCAGTGCTTCCTGCAGGGACAGGGCAAAGTCTCTCAAGGTCTCCTTTGACTGTTGCCGCTTTCCAAAGAAGCGCATTTTAAGTTCAGAGGCAATACTAGTCTCAAAGGTGGTACTGAGTCAGTCTAGGATCTGCTCAGCGGTTTTCCGCTCTGACTGGGGCCAGGACTTGACCTACCAGAGCGCAGCTCCCTGTAACTGGCCAATCAGGATTTCCTTTCTGATCCTGTGATACAGGAGATAGTTTAAACGTGGCTAGCATTTTATCACGGAATTCCCTGAGTGAATGGGGTTCTCATGAGTAACTTGGGAGCCAGGGTGCCCCAAAATAGTATGGCATAGTGAGAGGCATAATGCAGGCGGCTACAGCTGCTGCTGGTGAATCGCTGCGGTCAAAGTGGGTGCTATCTTTGTTGTCAGACATGTCCCTTGATGCCCAGTACTAGATTAGAGGGCTTAGTACTGGCTACAATGCAATTTTAAATGCAGGTTGCTATAGGTGACTGCAGCAGAATTGGTATGTGGCTCCTTTAAGAGTCGCTGCAACTGCTCAATTTCAGGACGTATGGTGCTCTGGCAGACAAATAACAACAATTTATTTATTTTTTTAAACAAATCTTTATTTAGATTTTCTTTCATCATCATGACCATTGCATAAAAAAAGACTTACAAGTGTACTTCAAGAACACAAAAAATTGAACGACATAACAGTACATCCTAGATCTGATACAGAGACAGCATGAAGACATGTATGAATTCACAGATAGCAGTGATGTTTTAAATGGGTGATACAACTTAAGTAACGTGGTTACTAAATCATCCAGGAAATTTGTCAATTGTGACAGTTGCGCGTCCCCCGAACTAAGCACGGCAAAGCAGATAGTCATACATTTTCAAACATCAGTCTCAAGATCCCTTAGTCTTATGTGTATACACCCAGGTAAGAAAAAATGAACTGAGTCCCATACCCACGGGCCAGAGAAGGAGCAGCGTAGAATATGGCTACGCAGGGGCAGAACCCATTCCACTAGTAGTGGTGCAGTGACCTTTCTGCCACTTCATCCATGGAGTCCAAACCTTCAAATATTTGTCGTGAGCCAGGGAACTCCAACTAGGAAGGGTTTGGGTTCCTGGAGAACTGGGCCGACTTCTCTATCGGCTACAGGCTCTATCGTAGGGACGGGCTGCACCTCAATGGGGAAGGGGCAGCTGTGTTGGGGAAGAAGATGGCTAGAAGGTTGGAGGAGTGTTTAAACTAGGGACTGTGGGGGAGGGTAATTATGTTATAGGATGGGAAGATAGTGCAGATAGAGACCGGGGGAGGAATGGAAGGAGGGACTAGAACAGTTCAGAAGGAAAGGTGTAGGGTAAAAAATATACATAAACCTCTCAAATGTATGTATACTAATGCCAGAAGCATGACTAATAAAACTGGTGAACTGGAATTAGTGATGTTTGAGGAGGACTATGACATAGTGGGAATAACTGAGACATGGCTGGATGATAGCTATGACTGGGCAGTTAATGTACAGGGTTACAGTCTGTTTAGAAAGGATCGTCGAAACCGGAGAGGAGGAGGGGTCTGCCTTTATGTAAAGTCCGGTCTAAAAGCCCACACTCCGTGAAGATATAAGTGAGGGACATGAACATGTGGAGTCACTGTGGGTAGAGATACATGGCGCTAAAAACAATAATAAATTACTAATAGGAGTTTACTATAAACCACCAAATATACCAGAGTCCACAGAAAATCTACTGGTAAATGAGATTGACAAGGCGGCAAATCATAATGAGGTGGTTATTATGGGGGACTTCAACTACCCAGATATAGACTGGGAAACTAAAACTTGTATATCTCATAAAGGAAACAGGTTCTTGGCAATAACCAAAGACAATTACCTCTCCCAACTGGTTCAGGACCCAACTAGAGGGACGGTCATACTGGACTTAGTATTAACCAATAGGCCAGACAGAACAACAGACATGCAGGTTGGGGGACACCTGGGAAATAGTGACCATAAAGTAATAACCTTCCAATTATCATTCAAAAGAGCGTTTCTACAGTGAGGAACAAAGATACCAAACTTCAAAAAAGCTAAATTTAGCCAACTAAGAGAGGCCATAGGCCTAACTAACTGGAACAAAGTCCTCAAAAATAAAAATACAGCCACAAAATGGGATATCTTTAAAACATCCTAAAATCTCATTGTGAGAGGTACATACCATATGGGAATAAAAGGTTAAGGAACAAAAAGAAACTAATGTGGATAAATAGAACTGTAAAGAAAGCAATAAATGACAAAAAGAAAGCATATAAAAGCATATTTAAAGGAAAAAAAATAGAACATGTAAAAAACAAATAAAAGCGGCCAAACTAGAGACCGAGAGATTAATTGCCAAAGAGAGTAAAACTAACCCTAAAATGTTCTTCAATTATATAAATGTTAAAAAGTATAAATCTGAAGGTGTCGGCCCGTTAAAGAGTAATGAGGGGGAAGTCGCAGAGAGCGACGAGGAGAAAGCAAAGCTGTTAAATATTTTTTTCTCCAATGTATTCACTGAGGAAAATAAACTGTCAGATGACATGCAGAATGTAAAAATAAATTCCTCATTAAAAGTATCCTGTCTGACCCAAGAAGAAGTACATCAGCGACTTAAAAAGATTAAAATAGAAAAATCGCCAGGATCGGATGGCATACACCCCCGTATCCTAAGGGAATTAAGTAATGTCATAGCCAGATCCTTATTTCTGATATTTGCAGATTCTATATTGACAGGGAATGTCCCACAGGATTGGCGCATGGCAAATGTGGTGGCAATATTGAAAAAGGGTCCCAAAACAGAGCCTGGAAACTATACGCCGGTAAGTTTAACACCTGTTGTGGGTAAACTGTTTGAAGGTTTTCTGAGAGATGCTATCTTAGAGCATCTTAACGGAAATAAGCAAATAACGCCATATCAGCATGGCTTCATGAGGGATCGTCATGCCAAACTAATTTAATCAGTTTCTATGAGGAGGTAAGTTCTAGACTTGACAGCGGCAAATCAATGGATGTCGTGTATCTGGACTTCTCTAAAGCATTTGACACTGTACCACATAAAAGGTTAGTATATAAAATGAGAATGCTCGGACTGGGAGAAAACATCTGTAAGTGGGTAAGTAACTGGCTCAATGATAGAAAACAGAGGGTGGTTATTAATGGTACACAATCAGATTGGGTCACTGTCACTAGTGGGGTACCTCAGGGGTCAGTATTGGGCCCTATTCTCTTCAATATATTTATTAATGATCTTGTAGAAAGCTTGCATAGTAAAATATCAATTTTCGCAGATGACACTAAACTGTGTAAAGTAACACTGAAGAGGACAGTATACTGCTACAGAGGGATCTGGATAGATTGGAGGCTTGGGCAGATAAGTGGCAGATGAGGATTAACACTGACAAATGTAAAGTTATGCACATGGGAAGGAATAATGCAAGTCATCTGTACTTATTAAATGGTAAAACACTCGGTAACACTGACATGGAAAAGGATCTAGGAATTTTAATAAACAGCAAACTAAGCTGCAAAAAACAGTGTCAGGCAGCTGCTGCCAAGGCCAATAAGATATCGGGTTGCATCAAAAGGGGCATAGATGCCCGTGATGAGAACATAGTCCTACCACAAATCGCTAATCAGACCACATATGGAGTACTGTGTACAGTTCTGGGCTCCTGTAAATAAGGCAGACATAGCAGAGCTGGAGAGGGTCCAGAGGAGGGCAACTAAAGTAATAACTGGAATGGGGCAACTACAGTACCCTGAAAGATTATCAAAATTAGGGTTATTCAAAAGACGACTGAGAGGAGATCTAATTAATATGTATAAATATATCAGGGGTCAGTACAGAGATCTATCCCATCATCTATTCAGTCCCAGGACTGTGACTGTGACGAGGGGACATCCTCTGCGTCTGGAGGAAAGAAGGTTTGTACACAAACATAGAAGAGGATCTTTACGGTAAGAGCAGTGAGACTATGGAACTCTCTGCCTGAGGAGGTGGTGATGGTGAGTACAATAAAGGAATTCAAGAGGGGCCTGGATGTATTTCTGGAGTGTAATAATATTACAGGATATAGCTACTAGAGAGAGATTGTTGAACCAGGGATTTATTCTGATTGCCTGATTGGAGTCGGGAAGGAATTTTTATTCCCCTAAAGTGAGGAAAATTGGCTTCTACCTCACAGTTTTTTTTTTGCCTTCCTCTGGATCAACTTGCAGGATGACAGGCCGAACTGGATGGACAAATGTCTTTTTTCAGCCTTATGTACTATGTTACTATGTTAGATAGTTCCTCCATTTGGCGTATCTCTTGCACTTGATCTGTTGGTGAGCCAGTACATTGGAATTAAAAGTTTTGCCGCTGCGACTAATGAAGCCAGCAGTGAGTGTTTTGTTAATATGAAATTGACAGTATGCAAATTGAGCAGGACCCCTATGGAGGTAAGTGGAGAGGGAAGGGCTAATCTCTTGAATGTGTCTAGAAATCATATCCCAGAACGGGGAAATCAAGGGGCAGTCCCACCATATGTGCAATAGAGTTCCCTTTGTTTCCTTAAACCTCCAACACCTATCTGACTGGGAGGAGTCCGTGGCATGAAGTTTGACCGATGTGTTATACCACCTGGTAACCAGCTTATAGGCATTTTCCTGAATCCGGATACATCTGGAGTACCCGTGAGAATGACATAGGATCCTATCTAACGTGCTAGAGTCAAAGGTGGTACTCCAATCCTTTTCCCATTGGGAGATAAATAGGGGCCTAGCGGAATCTTCACTATCTAGTATCTTATTGTATATCTTAGAAATGGTCCCTTTTTTGTTTGTCTGTTGAAGCAAGATCGTATCATACCAAGAGGGATCAAGACGATCAGGTGTGCAGGCTATGTACTGGTTACATACTTTCCGAAATTGTGAATAGTGCAGGGGAGACCATGGTATGTGTGGAAACCTCGACTGGAGGCTGTGGATGGGAGGGACCGTTCTTTGTTGCAGTATGTCTCCTATTGCCCCTGTGCCTAATGCCGCCCATAGTCTCAAGTCGTCCTGAAAACCTTTCATAACTAAGTATGGGATATAACATATGGGTGTAAATGGCGACAAGCAAGGAGAAGGACGAATAAGTGCAGACATCTTAGACCATACAGCTAAGACTCCTCTGAGAGGGTCAAGGTTGTCCCGGCAATTGCCACACCTCACTGCTAATTTGGGATCCCATAAACTCGCTAAGCCACCAGGACCTAATAAATGCCTGGCTATGTTGCATCCTAACTTGTTTGTCATAAGGTTGCTGATTTCAGAGTGCAATCTCAGTTGAATCGCCCTATAATAGGTGGGCGTGTCGGGAAGTCCAAAACCTCCCTTAAATATGGGTTTGGCTAGGATTCTATATGCCAACCTTGCTCTACGATTACCCCAAACAAAAGAGGAGAAAAGGCTGTGGACCCTTGCTAAGAAGGATTGGGGGAGAGGTATTGGTAGCGTCTGCATAGCGTATAATAGCTTAGGTAAGATATAAGATTTCAGCAGATTCTTCCTCCCTATCCAGGACAGAAAGGGGATTTTGATATCAATTGTTGTTTGATGTCTGACAGCAACGGAGGGACGTTCTGATGAAATAGTTGGTTGGAGTCCCTCGTCACTTTAATACCTAAATACGTTATGTGGGAGTCATGCCATTGGAAAGGAAAATCTCTCGTAAAAGAACTCTGACGCCGAACGGGGGATGTTAATACCTAAGGCTATGCACTTAGATAGGTTAATTTTAAAGTTGGACAAAGAGCCATATACGTCTAGCTGTTTTACAAGGACAGGTAATGCTTCTTCAGGCTTCGTTAAAAAAAAAGAAGCATGTCTTCTGCGAACGCGGCTACAGTATGAACCTCCCTGCCCACCTTCACCCCTTCAATAGCTGGGTCCTGTCTCAAAGCTTGGATAAATGTTTCCAAACACAATATAAATAATGTGAGCGATAGCAGACATCTCTGTCAGGTCCTGTTAGAAATCTTAAAGGCAGGTGATAGTATGCCATTAACCTGGACCTTAGCAGAAGGGCTAGAGTACAGGGACAGCACCGCTTCCACAAACTGAGAAGGGAGGCCAAATTTCAACAGAGTGGCCTTCATATAATTCCAGTCAACTCTGTTGAACGCCTTTTCTGCGTCTGTACTGAGGAACACAAGCTTCTTTCCATGTTTCAGAGCGAATTGTTGGGCCTGTAAAACTCGCAAGGTGCTGTCCCTGCACTCCCTCCCTCCCACAAAGCCAGACTGTTCAGGGGAAACAATCCCTGGCAGTAAGGGGGAGAGCCTGTTGGCCAAAAGTTTAGCCCACAATTTCACGTCTGCGTTTAGCAGAGAGATCGGTCTGTAACTGGATGGAACTTCCAAGTCTTTGCCCGGTTTTGGCAAGACAACAATATGGGCCTCCAACGCCTGTTTAGTCAAAGGGGACCCATTCAATAATGAATTGAAAAAAACAACCAATTGTGGACCCAAGACCGGAAAAAAATCCTTATAATAAGCCACTGTGAGCCCATCAGGGCCAGGGCTTTTCCCGGACGGCGTGGAACCAAGAATTTTCTTAACTTCCTCCAGAGTAACCTGGGCCAACAAGGACAATCTGGAGGGGTCATCAAGAACCGGTAGGGTCAAATGCTGCAAAAAATTCCCTATGTCGCTATCCCTTGCCAACCGCACGTCCACTGGTTCCTCAGGTCTAAGGTTATATAGGGTATGATAATAATCTCTAACTATCTTAGAAATCTGCTTAGTGTCAGTGGTAACTGTCCCCTCTTGCGCTCTCATGCATTTAATAAAGACTTGATCATCTAGTTTTTTTAATGAGAGCTGACATCATTTTTCCCCCTCTATTACCATGTACATACTGTTTGTGCTTAACCCTCATGTAGGCCTTAGACGCTTTAACATTTAGTAACTCCTTTAGTTCCTGCCTCAGAACTTTCAATTCCTCCAGATCCCTTTGTGGGACATTTCTAGTATGGCAATGCTAGAATCTGACATTTTACCCATTAGACTCTTTTTTATATGGGAGCCAAGCGCAATGAAGTCCCCTCTGATTACCGCCTTATGCACCTCCCAAACAATGGCACTAGGAGTGCTGGTATCTACATTAATGCTAAAGTATTCCTCTAACTTCTGGGATATGGACTTTACCTGAGTGCTTGAGTCCAGGAGAGTATGATTCAATCTCCAGGTCTACTCTCTGCTGCACAGGTCAGGAAAATTGAGAACAAAGGAGACCGCTGCATGATCAGAGACCGTGATATTATGGATTGTGGAAGATTTCACCTCAGGCAAACATCTATCAGAAATAAGGAGGTAGTCCAGCCTCTGGTATGACTTGTGGGGGTTAGAGTAAAATGTATAATCACGCCTGTCACCATGCACCGACCTCCAGACATCACTAAGATGGAGACCTCTGAGGTGAGTCTGGACTGATTTAAGAGCGCAAAAATAAATGGCTGATTTCCGAGTAGAAGTGTCAAGTAGCGGATTTAGAGCTAGATTTAGATCTCCGCCCACCAAAATGATGCCAGAAGCAAAAGCCCCGATTATACCCAATACATCTTTCAGCCAATTAGTCGGTTTTATGTTAGGCACATATACATTGCAGATTGTAACAGTGTGGTGACCTATCTCTCCTCTCAAGAGGAGGTATCTACCTCCTCTCATAATGAAGCCCCCTCCACTGTGTGATTGACAGGGCCAGGGAACGGGATCGTTCTCTGCTGACCCTGTTTGAATTCAAAATATCGCGCCTGCGCCATACCTGTCTTTAATCGGCGCAGGCGCACTGAGAGGCGGCCGCTCCATCCTCAATGCGCCTGCGCCGATGACGTCACATCTACACCCGGCGCAGGCGCATTGAGGATGGAGTGGCCGAGAGAGTGGCCGCCTCTCAGTGCGCCTGCACCGATTAAAGACAGGTACGGCGCAGGCACGATATTTTGAATTCAAACAGGGCCAGCAGAGAACGATCCCGTTCCCTGGCCCTGTCAATCACACAGTGGAGGGGGCGTCATTATGAGAGGAGGATGCGGCTGCTACCAGCAAGTAGCCGCCCTACTTGCTGGTAGCAAGGTAATTTACATATTATAAAAATAGCTTTTTAACAAAATCTACAGAACCAAAATGTATATTTAGCTTATGTATAGGGAGCTCGCAGTGTAGGTATTATTATTAACCAAAAAAAAAGAAAACGGTTTAGTGGGCTGACATTCCTCACGTACCAGGTGAGGAATGCCAGAGTCGTATAATGTCTCTGTGTAGTGATAGGTATAGTGTCAATTGTGTCTCCTACCTGGGTATGGCTGGACTCCTGGATCCTGGCTCACTTGCAATAAATGAGTGTGTTGCTAGTAGGAGTAATTGAGGGATTTGGTAGCAATGAATGAGATCTAGACTTGGAATATAGTTCAACTTGTCTTTACTGGAGACAGCATTAATCCACATGAGATACAGCAATAGTCTTGGGTCCCAGCAGGTATTTGCAATATATGGCAGGGATTACTATCTCTTCGGCTGCTATCATATGCCTGGAGAATATGGCAGTCTTCTGCTCTGTCTATCGTCTGCTGTGTATGGGACTGACTAGCTGAGGAGGGATTTGGCTTCTCCTGGTCTCTGGATAGTACTCACAGTAATGGGGAGAGGGAATGGTTCGTCCTGGAGTTCTGGAGATGGCTACTTGCTTGTCACCAGTTGGAACACACTGGATCTAAATGGTTTTCCCCTCCCTTCTGAATGACCATAACATTAAAACTAATCCTACCAACGATGCTGCCACCTGCTGGTTGACCTGAAACATTACAAAGAAAATATAACATTTAAAATGGTTTCAACTGCACACTGGTGAATGACATGAGGAAATCACATCAGATGACAATATTAATGCTCTTAGCAGATTGTAGCGTGGTAAAAGCGTTTAGTAACCCCACACTGGGATGTTACACTTCCACCTGACTATTCTTTGCGGACTCCTTTTAGTACTTCTCGACTCTCCTGGTATTTATAGCCCCAGCTTATCCTGACCATTCTTTCCCTCTGTACTGCGTTGTCCTCTTGGTTTTGACCTGGTCCGTTCACTATCCGTTATTTGTCTTGTCTGTCCTTCCCGCACGTATCCTAAGTTATGGACTGCCGTCCAGTTGTCCCCTGTCATCAGGACTCGTGAGGCAAGTCGGCAGGGCCAGGGGTGAGGGTAGAGTGCAGTGGTAACTATCCTCCCCCCTTTGTGTGTGTGTACGTGACTGTTACAGATTAACAGGCCCAATAACCACTGTATAATGAATCCTCTGGTGACCCTGACTGACCATTTCTCTAATCTGACACAGATGGTGCAGGAGCTAGGGGAAAAACTCTGTTCATTTGAGTTAGGGCAGGGTTCTTCCACTCCTCAGGCCTCCAGTCCGCATTTTGAGCCCCAGATTAAGCTCCTAGAACCCTTTTCTGGAGACCGGAAGAAGTTTCTCTCTTTTAAGGAGAGTTGCAGACTTTACTTCCGTTTGCGCCCCATGTCCTCTTGCCCCGAGAGTCAACATGTGGGCATTATCATTTCCCGACTACAGGGTGATTCTCTTTACCTGCTGGCGACAGTTGTTTAACTTCTGTGGAGGGTTTCTTTCAGGCCCTGGGTACCCTCTATAATGAACCAGACAGGGCTCTGGTAGCTGAGACGGCTCTAAAGGCACTGGTTCAGGGCAATCTACCTGCAGAGGATTATTGCACCCAATTCAGAAGGTGGTGTGTCCCCTCAGGATGGAACGAACCAGCCCTGAAGAGTCAGTTCAGGTCAGGTCTGTCTGATAATTTAAAGGGTCTTCTGGTCAGTTATCATCTTCCAGAGACCTTAGAGGAGATGATGACCCTTGTTGTCCGACTTGACCGAGGGTTAGAGAGAGACGATAGGAACAGCAGTTCTCTTCCCAGATGGTGGTCCAGCCAGAGGCCTACCCCAGAGATAACGCTGAGGTCTCCACCGAGGAACCCATGCAGGTTGGCATCACCCGAGGGAATCTTCGCCGCAGACGTGGAGAACGCTTTTACTGTGTAGATTCTGACCATTGGATCAACCAGTGTCCTAAGAAGGTCCTCTCTGTCAAGTCTCCTAAGGCAAGGCAACCTAAAGACCAGGTACACCCTGATTTTTCTAAATATAAGCTTTTGGCACCCATTAAGATTTCTCTGGGGGTAGATAAATGGCCGGATAAGGCATTTGTTGATTCTGGCTCAGCGGCCAGCTTTATTGACTCTGAGTACGCTGTAAGATTGGGTATTCCAATGTTTGCTTTGCCAACTCCTATCCATGTCATGGCTATTGATGCTACTCCTCTTATTGGTGGTACGGTGAGCTCATGTACCTCAGAGATTTCTCTAACCGTGAGTGTGTGCCACTCAGAGAGATGTTCCCTTTTAGTCCTGGAGAACCTACCGGTTGAGGTGATACAAGGGTTGCCTTGGCTCCGACTACATAACCCCACTATAGATTGGTCCAAGGGGGAGTTGGTGAGATGGGGGCCTAAGTGTGACTCGTGCTTGTCAGTGGTACAGGCTAGGGTCTCAGTAAAGTCTGATACTTTACCCACTGTTAGGGAATATTCTGATGTATTCTCATCACCAACCCCGGAGGTTCTACCCCCCCCCCCCCCATAGACCTTATGATTGTACTATAGAGCTAGTAGAGGGGTCAAAGTTTCCTAAGGGGCAAATTTATAATATTTCTAAGCCCAAACGCAAGGCCATTGAAGATTATATTAAGGAAAGCCTTGGTAAATGGCATATTAGACCTTCTGTCTCTCATATGGGGGCGTTTTTTTTTCGTTAAGAAAAAAGATGGTGGTCTTAGGCCATGTATCGATTACTGGAGATTAAATAAAATCACTGTCCAGAATAGATACTCCCTCCCATTGATTCTGGATTTATTTAACCAGGTTCTGGGGGCAACCTGATTTTCCAAGATTGACCTGAAAGGAGCATACAATCTAATCCGAATCAAGGAGGGAGACGAATGGAAGACGGCGTTCAATACTCCGGCAGGACACTTTGAATATCAGGTGATGCCTTTTGGACTCAGCAATGCCCCAGCTGTGTTCCAAAACTTTATGAATGACATTCTTAGGGAGTTCTTAGGTAAATTTGTTATTGTCTATCTTGACAACATTTTGATATTCTCTCCTGACTTCGAATCCCATTTGTCTCATGTTAAACAAGTATTAGATGTGTTGAGGGAGAATCAGCTATCCTCTAAGCAAGAGAAATGTGTCTTTGGTGTACAGGAGATTCTGTTTCTAGGGCATGTTCTGACTCCTCATGCCTTCAAGATGGATCCTGGTAAGGTACTAGCAATTAAGGAATGGGTAAGACCTTTATCTTTAAAGGCCTTACAACGGTTCTTAGGTTTCGCCAACTACTATCGTAAATTTATTATGAATTTTTCTTTAATTGCTAAACCGTTGACCGACCTTACTAAGAAAGGGGCGGATTTGGAGAATTGGTCTACTGAGGCCATTTCTTTATTTGAAAAATGGAATTCAGTAGCGCTCCCATTCTGATCCAGCCTGATCAGGAGAGACCTTTTATTGTGGAGGTGGATGCGTCCGAGGACGGCGCAGAGCAGTCCTTGCACAAGGTCCTGCTAGCCTCACTAACCTGAGACCGTGTGCTTTCCTCTCCAGGAAATTCTCTCCCACTGAGAGAAACTACAAAATAGGGAATAGGGAGCTGCTGGCCATTAAATGAGCATTTGAGGAGTGGAGGCATTTTCTGGAGGGGGCAAGGCATTGTGTAACTGTTGTCACTGACCATAAAAACCTTATGTTTCTCGAGTCTGCTAAGAGGTTGAATCCCCATCAAGCCATATGGGCTCAGTTTTTTGCTCATTTTGATTTTTCCATTACGTTCAGGCCGGGAAGTAAAAATGTGAAGGCGGACGCATTATCTCGGAGCTTCCATGCTTTTCAACCTACTGAGGTACCACCTTAATCCATCCTACCAGCAAAAATCTTCATAGCAGCTCTAACCCAGATTATCTCGGCTCGCATTAGGTCTGAACAACATCTGGCACCAGTATCCACCCCAACAGATAAGTTGTTTGTTCCCGTACAATTTAGTCTCCAGCTGTTGGGTGAGTGTCACGATTCTGCCTTTTGTGGACATCCGGGTGTTTAGGGCACTAAGGATCTGGTTTCTAGATCTTATTGGTGGCCCACTCTAACTAGGGATGTCAAGTCCTACGTGTCAGCCTGTGAGGTTTGTGCCAGGTGCAAGACACCTAGGACTCGCCCTGCTGGTAACCTACGACCCCTACCCATCCCCAGTAGACCCTAGTCCCATATCTCGATGGACTTTATAACTGATCTACCACCGGTGGAGGGTAAGACTGTGGTTTTGGTGGTGATCGATAGGTTTAGCAAGATGGTCTATTTCATCTCCCTGTCTAAACTACTGAATGCCAAAACCCTGGCGTCTATTTTTGTGAAATAAATTGTTCGATTGCATGGTATCCCGGAAAATATTGTTTCTGACAGGGGTGTGCAGTTTGTGTCCAAATTCTGGGGGGCCTTCTGTCAAAAATGTCAAATTTCATTGTCTTTTTCCTCTGCCTACCACCCTAAGCGTTATGGACAGACTGAATGCCTTAATCAGTCTGTGGAACAATTCTTGAGGTTGTATGTTGATGATGACCAGCAATTATGGGTTAAATTTCTTCCATTGGCTGAATTTGCTTTGAATAACCATGTCAATTCTTCTGCTGGGGTTTCACCTTTCTTTTGTAACCATGGTTTCCATCCCCGTTTTCATTCTGGGTCATCCGTCTCCTCCTCTAACCCTGAGGCAGATAGGCTCTCCTCTGAACTGTGCACAGTTTGGGCCCAGATTCAATCGAACTTAGAAAAGGCTCAAAGTTCTCAGAAACTCAAGGCCGATAGGAGACGTTCAAGGGGGGTGAATTTTCAGGTTGGGGATAAGGTATGGTTGTCCTCCAAGAATCTCTCTCTTAAGGTAGATTCTAAAAAGTTTGCTCCTTATTTTATTGGACCATATAAGATCACGGAGGTGATTAACCCGGTATCAATTTGGTTGGAGCTGCCCGAGTCATTCCACATTCATAATGTGTTCCATAAATCTCTACTTAAAAAATATTTTGAACTGGTAGTACCATCAAAAGCCTCGCCTCTGCCGCTTCTTGTTAATGATGCTGTTCGAGTATGTGGTGTCTAAAATAGTGGATGTCAGGAAGGTGCGTAATTCCTTGCAGTACCTGATGCACTGGAAGGGGTATGGACCTGAAGAGAGATCTTGGGTACCTGCCAGGGAGGTTCATGCTCCTAGACTTGTTCAAAAATTTCATTTAGAACACCCTGAAAGACCATCGCCTGAAGTCTTGGGTCTGGTGGCCCCTCGTAAAAGAGGGGGTACTGTAACGGGGTGCCGAAGGCACACTCGGTCTCCCATCAGCCGCAGACCTGCTGCTTAGCTTCAGGAGCGAGGAGCTGTGTTTGACCTCGTTCCCAGGGTGGCTTTGCTAGCTGGGAGGCTCCCTGCTCCTAGGTCTGCCTTGAGCGCCGAGCTGATCACTCGGTGCTCGAATGGTTGGTCTGTCGGTCATGTGACGCTGGCCACGTCACATGACCCTCACTCCCCACTATAAATACAGGCAGCCTGCTGGCCTCAGGTTGCCTGTTAATTTAGGTTTCTGGCGTTTGTTGGATACCTGTACTTACCTGATACTACTCTCTGACGATCCTTTGCCTGCTTCTCCTGTACTGCACATCCCTCCTGGTATTTTGACCTCAGCTTCCACCTGACTATTCTTTGTGGACTACTTTGGTACTTCTCGATTCTCCTGGTATTTATGACCCTGGCTTCTCCTGACCATTCTTTGCTTATCCCTCTGTACTGCGTTGTCCTCTTGGTTTTGACCGTTCACTATCCGTTATTTGTCTTGTCTGTCCTTCCCGCATGTATCCTAAGTTAGGGACTGCCGTCCAGTTGTCCACTGTCATCAGGACTCGTGAGGCAAGTAGACAGGGCCAGGGGTGAGTGTGTGTGTACGTGACCGTTACACCCTTCTAAACATTAACCCTCTACTTCCCGGGCTTTCATACCAAAATTATTTATGATGGCCTCTCCTTAAGCTAACGCTCTAGTACAGCTCTACTAACATTCATATAAGATGATCAATATGGTTGAAGGTATTTAAAAGAAAGGGAAATGTGTATCATGAAGTCTGCAAATGTGTATGCATATAGAACATTTATTCTCTGTAAGCATTTGTAATAGGAAGTAAAAGCAGAGTAATTGTAAAGAGCATTTCCCAAAAGCAAATGAAAGGAAAGAGTGAGAATCATTAGAGATGTGTAGCCACATACATTTCCTCTTCTTGTTGTTTAGACCACATAAGGAGCCTTTTCTTGTATATTCTAGAGCACATATTTGTTCTGGCAGCTCTTGTCAGCACCTTCGACCCATGTCTGTACCCAGAGGACCACATGAACCGTACAGGATAGGGGTGCAACATTCCTTAACTAGAAAGCTGGATGCGAAAGACTGTGGCAGAGCATGGAGACAAAATCTGCTTTCAAAACAATAAAAGGCTCCAGGCCTGTATTTGCATTATAGACATGATGCGAGTTTTCTGTGTGCAAGGATAATAAACTGGAGTCAGTGGGAATGTGCCCAAGAGGGTCAAATGTATATGAGGATTTTTCTTATTCTTTTTTTTTTTTATGCAAAAGTTTGTTCTGTTAAAGAAACCCTCATAGTTCAGAGCGTTGAATAAACCCAATATTACAGCAGGCGTTAGTGGATGACACCACAATCCTGAGAGAGATTAACTCAGCACTATTTTTATCAAAATAAAAACTAATACACATTAATCAAATTCTCACAATTTAGAACTTTTGGAATCTAGAAAGCATCATTGTACAACAGGGGTGAACAGTCTATGTGCCAGAGCCACCAGGCCCTTGATGCTATTATTTGAAGCCACCAACCATCCGAGCCTGTGTGTGCGAAAGGAATACCTGTGTGTGGCTACATGTAATTTCTATGTCAGGGAGAAGAGGTGTGGTACTACACAGTTCAGGAGCAGGCCCAGTAAGTGAAAAATAGTACATTTTATATCTATCTCTGTGTCCTCCATTTATCAGGAGAATAAGATCCATTGAGTATTTGAGTTAGATAGTTGGCAGTATGTGCATGTAATTCTCACTATTGTAGTTTATAGGAGGAGAAATACTGGTAGGCTGATACAGTACCGACCACACTACTGATTATCTTCAATATAGAGAGACACATGCATCCAATGATTGGATAAAAAGGTGACCCCATTTTGCTGATAAGTGGGGGTCCTGGAGATAGAACCTGCACATATCAGACATTTATGGCATTTACAAATCAGTTGTCAGAATCAATTACTTTCTGAATAAAATCAACCTGAAATAAAAGTACCTCACTTGCTCTGAAAAGTTGTGTTTGAAAAGTTGTGTATGACCTCCCCGACCTCCACCGTACATGTACGGTGGGAGTCAGGTCTTTAAATATGGTATTCACTAAGCAGCCGAGCGGGAACAAAAGCCAGCCACCATAGACACCTGTGTCACGACAAATGGTAGGGATAAGTGCAGCCCTAAACGCCACCCCACCTCTGTCCCTGCCTACTTGCATGGCCCATCCTAACCGACGGCGTACAACTTGGCGGCAGTCCCTCGCTTAGATATGTGCAGGGGCCTAAGAAGATAACAGAAGTACCGTAACAGAGTCAGACAAGCCAAAGTCAAAGCCAGGTGTCACGCAGGTACACAGGGACCGATCCGAAAACAAAGTTAACACACAATCCGGAGTCTGAAGCCAAGAGGCCACGTGATTTCCAGGGAGGTCACAAGATGGAGGTCATAAACAGAGCTGAGGTCCAAAACACACAGAAGGCACAATACGAAAATGAGGGTAGCAAGATCATTCACAGTCAACCTGTGGCCACCAGGCTGCCTGTTTAAATAGAAGAACAAGCTTTCAGATAGGAGGATGCCGGCCGCGCTGAGGAGGTGTGCGCAGCCGGGCTCCCCGCCCCCTGGTCCCCATGGAGATGAGGACTCAGGCCGCAACCTCGCTCCTGCACAGATGCGGAATGCCTGTGCCGCCGCAACAAGGAAGCACTTTGCCGGCTCCCTGTTACAACCTGTAGCTAATGTCTACAATGATAATTCATTGCAATTATTGGGACAAGCAATCTAATGACAGGATGTTCAAGTCCTCTAAGGGGACTTAATATAAGTGTTAAAAAGGTTTTAAAAATATTAAAAGTAATAAAAAAATAAAAATAGTAAGCACCATTAAAAAAAAAAAACTATAAAACTGGCATAATTGCATTGTATTTCCAATCCCATCCCATTTGGAATTTTGGGATTTTTTTTTTTCCAGTTTCCCATTTCATTGTATGTAATTAGATTTGAGCGTACACCTGGATGTTCGGGTTCGAGAAGTTCGGCCGAACTTCCTGGAAATGTTCGGGTTCGGGATCCGAACCCGACACGAACTTCGTCCCGAACCCGAACCCCATTGAAGTCAATGGGGACCCAAACTTTTCGGCACTAAAAAGGCTGTAAAACAGCCCAGGAAAGAGCTAGAGGGCTGCAAAAGGCAGCAACATGTAGGTAAATCCCCTTGCAAACAAATGTGGATAGGGAAATTAATTAAAATAAAATAAATAAAAATTAACCAATATCAATTGGAGAGAAGTCCCATAGCAGAGAATCTGGCTTCATGTCAACCACCACTGTAACAGTCTATTGTCATATATTTTGGCCCAGGCCCCCAGGCAGAGAGAGGAGAGAGGTCACGTAACAGAGAATCTGGCTTCATGTCAGCAGAGAATCAGTCTGCATGTCATAGCAGAGAATCATGCTTCACGTCACCCAACATTAGAACAGTCCATTGTCATATATTTAGGCCCCGGCACCCAAACAGAGGAGAGGTTCATACAACTTTAGGTTGCCTCGCAATATAATGGTAAAATGAAAATAAAAATAGAATTGAATGAGGAAGTGCCCTGGAGTACAATAATATATGGTTAAGGGGAGGTAGTTAATGTCTAATCTGCACAAGGGACGGACAGGACCTGTGGGATCCATGCCTGATTCATTTTTATGAACGTCAGCTTGTCCACATTGGCTGTAGACAGGCGGCTGCGTTTGTCTGTAATGACGCCCCCTGCCGCTGAATACACGTTCAGACAAAACCCTGGCCGCCGGGCAGGCAGGCACCTCCAAGGCATAAAAGGCTAGCTCTGGCCACGTGGACAATTTAGAGACCCAGAAGTTGAATGGGGCCGAACCATCAGTCGGTACGTGGAGGGGTGTGCACACGTATTGTTCCACCATGTTAGTGAAATGTTGCCTCCTGCTAACACGTTGCGTATCAGGTGGTGGTGCAGTTAGCTGTGGCGTGTTGACAAAACTTTTCCACATCTCTGCCATGCTAACCCTGCCCTCAGAGGAGCTGGCCGTGACACAGCTGCCTTGGCAACCTCTTGCTCCTCCTCTGCCTTGGCCTTGGGCTTCCACTTGTTCCCCTATGACATTTGGGAATGCTCTCAGTAGCGCGTCTACCAACGTGCGCTTGTACTCGCGCATTTTCCTATCACGCTCCAGTGCAGGAAGTAAGGTGGGCACATTGTCTTTGTACCATGGATCCAGCAGGGTGGCAACCCAGTAGTCCGCACACGTTAAAATGTGGGCAACTCTGCTGTCTTTGCGCAGGCACTGCAGCATGTAGTCGCTCATGTGTGCCAGGCTGCCCAGGGGTAAGGACAAGCTGTCCTCTGTGGGAGGCGTATCGTCCTGCGTTTCCCCCCAGCCACTCACCAGTGATGGGCCCGAGCTGCGTTGGGTGCCACCCCGCTGTGACCATGCTTCATCCTCATCCTCCTCCACCTCCTCCTCATCCTCGTCCTCCTCATCCTCCAGTAGTGGGCCCTGGCTGGCCACATTTGTACCTGGTCTCTGCTGTTGCAAAAAACCTCCCTCTGAGTCACTTCGAAGAGACTGGCCTGAAAGTGCTAAAAATGACCCCTCTTCCTCCTCCTCCTGGGCCACCTCCTCTTCCATCATCGCCCTAAGTGTTTTCTCAAGGAGACATAGAAGTGGTATTGTAACGCTGATAACGGCGTCATCGCCACTGGCCATGTTGGTGGAGTACTCGAAACAGCGCAACAGGGCACACAGGTCTCGCATGGAGGCCCAGTCATTGGTGGTGAAGTGGTGCTGTTCCGCAGTGTGACTGACCCGTGCGTGCTGCAGCTGAAACTCCACTATGGCCTGCTGCTGCTCGCACAGTCTGTCCAGCATGTGCAAGGTGGAGTTCCACCTGGTGGGCACGTCGCATATGAGGCGGTGAGCGGGAAGGCCGAAGTTACGCTGTAGCGCAGACAGGCGAGCAGCGGCAGGATGTGAACGCCGGAAGCGCGAACAGACGGCCCGCACTTTATGCAGCAACTCTGACATGTCGGGGTAGTTGTGAATGAACTTCTGCACCACCAAATTCAGCACATGCGCCAAGCAAGGGATGTGCGTCAAACCGGCTAGTCCCAGAGCTGCAACGAGATTTCGCCCGTTATCGCACACCACCAGGCCAGGCTTGAGGCTCACCGGCAGCAACCACTCGTCGGTCTGTTGTTCTATACCCCGCCACAACTCCTGTAAAGTGTGGGGCCTGTCCCCCAAACATATGAGTTTCAGAATGGCCTGCTGACGTTTACCCCAGGCTGTGCTGTAGTTGGTGGTGAAGGTGTGTGGCTGACTGGATGAGCAGGTGGAAGAAGAGGAGGAGGAAGATGAGTAGGAGGAGGTAGCAACAGGAGGCAAAGAATGTTGCCCTGCGATCCTTGGCGGCGGAAGGACGTGCGCCAAACAGCTCTCCGCCTGGGGCCCAGCCGCCACTACATTTACCCAGTGTGTAGTTAGGGAGATATAGCGTCCCTGGCCGTGCTTACTGGTCCACGTATCTGTGGTTAGGTGGACCTTGCCACAGATGGCGTTGCACAGTGCACACTTGATTTTATCGGATACTTGGTTGTGCAGGGAAGGCACGGCTCTCTTGGAGAAGTAGTGCCGGCTGGGAACAACATACTGTGGGACAGCAAGCAACATGAGCTGTTTGAAGCTGTCTGTGTCCACCAGCCTAAATGACAACATTTCATAGGCCAGTAGTTTAGAAATGCTGGCATTCAGGGCCAGGGATCGAGGGTGGCTAGGTGGGAATTTACGCTTTCTCTCAAATGTTTGTGAGATGGAGAGCTGAACGCTGCCGTGTGACATGGTTGAGATGCTTGGTGACAGAGGTGGTGGTGTTGGTGGTACATCCCCTGTTTGCTGGGCAGCAGGTGCCAACGTTCCTCCAGAGGCGGAGGAAGAGGCCGAGGCTGCGGCAGCAGAAGAGGCCGAGGCGGCAGCAGCAGAAGAAGCCGAGGCGGCAGCAGCAGAAGAGGTAGCAAGGGGAGCCTGAGTGATTTCCTTGTTTTTAAGGTGTTTACTCCACTGCAGTTCATGCTTTGCATGCAGGTGCCTGGTCATGCAGGTTGTGCTTAGGTTTAGAACGTTAATGCCTCGCTTCAGGCTCTGATGGCACAGCGTGCAAACCACTCGGGTCTTGTAGTCAGCACATTGTTTGAAGAAGTGCCATGCCAGGGAACTCCTTGAAGCTGCCTTTGGGGTGCTCGGTCCCAGATGGCGGTGGTCAGTAGCAGGCGGAGTCTCTTGGCGGCGGGTTTTCTGCTTTTGCCCACTGCTCCCTCTTTTGCTACGCTGTTGGCTCGGTCTCACCACTGCCTCTTCCTCCGAACTGTGAAAGTCAGTGGCACGACCTTCATTCCATGTGGGGTCTAGGACCTCATCGTCCCCTGCATCGTCTTCCACCCAGTCTTCCTCCCTGACCTCCTGTTCAGTCTGCACACTGCAGAAAGACGCAGCAGTTGGCACCTGTGTTTCGTCATCATCAGAGACGTGCTGAGGTGGTATTCCCATGTCCTCATCATCAGGAAACATAAGTGGTTGTGCGTCAGTGCATTCTATGTCTTCCACCGCTTGGGAATGGCTAGGTGGATGCCCTTGGGAAACCCTGCCAGCGGAGTCTTCAAACAGAATAAGAGACTGCTGCATAACTTGAGGCTCAGACAGTTTCCCTGGTATGCATGGGGGTGATGTGACAGACTGATGGTCTTGGTTTTCAGGCGCCATCTGTGCGCTTTCTGCAGAAGACTGGGTGGGAGATAATGTGAACGTGCTGGATCCACTGTCGGCCACCCAATTGACTAATGCCTGTACCTGCTCAGGCCTTACCATCCTTAGAACGGCATTGGGCCCCACCAAATATCGCTGTAAATTATGGCGGCTACTGGGACCTGAGGTAGTTGGTACACTAGGACGTGTGGCTGTAGCAGAACGGCCACCTCCTCTCCCAGCACCAGAGGGTCCACTAACACCACCACGATCATGTCCGCGTCCGCGTCCTTTACTAGATATTTTCCTCATTGTTATCGTTCACCACAACAACAGAAATATTATTTGGCCCAATGTATTGAATTCAAATTCAGGCCTTTTTTTTACAGACACCTAACACTATCTGGCTATCTATTTAGGTACCGTATTACACTAATACAGGCACAGCAGTAATCACAGATTTAGCTGACTATAAATTTGAGGCCTATTATTTAGGCGCTGGGTGACAGGTATACGTTTACGGACAGAATTAGACTGTTATATGCACAGTAGCGTGTGTGTGAAGTTATTGAGAATGACCCTATCTGCACCTTGAATCTAATATACACTTTTAGGGATAAATTTAAAGTAGGCCTGATACAGCAGAAACGACTAATTTAGAGAATTGCTAAATTGGGAATTGTATTTCAACCCAGAACAAAAACTGTGCTTTGACAGACACTAAATAACTTGCCCAGCCACAGCAATAACCACAGATTTAGCAGACTATAAATTTGAGGCCTATTATTTAGGCGCTGGGTGACAGGTATAGGTTTACAGACAGAATTAGACTGGGATATGGCCAAAAAATAACCACACTATTGATGGTTAAATGCACTTGGTGTGACAGCTTGACCAACCACACTATTGAGGGTTAAATGCACTTGGTGACAGGCTCAGCTTGCCCCTGATGTAGTATATGGCAAAAAAATAACCACACTATTGATGGTTAAATGCACTTGGTGTGACAGCTTGACCCTGATTTAGGATTTAGCCAAAAAACAACCACACTATTGAGGGTTAAATGCACTTGGTGACAGCTTGCCCCTGATGTAGTATATGGCCAAAAAATAACCACACTATTGATGGTTAAATGCACTTGGTGTGACAGCTTGACCCTGATGTAGGATTTAGCAAAAAACAACCACACTATTGAAGGTTAAATGCACTTGGTAGCAGCTTGTGCTGGCGCACCACAAGACGCAAAATGACCACCGATCACCCCAGAAAAAAGTGAATGAAAAACGCTCTGGGCAGCCTAAAAACAGTGAGCAGTTGAATGGCAGCAGTTCAATGATCCACAGCTGCAGATCGATCACTGAATGAAGTCTTTTGGAGGAGTTAATCACTGCCTAATCTCGCCCTAACGTCACAGCTGCAACCTCTCCCTACACTGATCAGAGCAGAGTGACGTGCGGCGCTACGTGACTCCAGCTTAAATAGAGGCTGGTTCACATTCTGCACTGGCCAATCACAGCCATGCCAATAGTAGGCATGGCTGTGACGGCCTCTTGGGGCAAGTAGTATGACGCTTGTTGATTGGCTGCTTTGCAGCCTTTTAAAAAGTGCAAAGAAAGCGACGAACACCGAACCCGAACCCGGACTTTTATGAAAATGTTCGGGTTCGGGTCCGTGTCACGGACACCCCAAAATTCGGTACGAACCCGAACTATACAGTTCGGGTTCGCTCATCTCTATATGTAACATTAAGTGGTGCCACTAGGAAGTATACCTTGTCCTTCAAAAAACAAGCACTCAAATGGCTATATAAATGGAAAAATAAAAAAAGTTGTGGCTTTGGGAATACAGGAGTTAAAAAATGAAGATGCAAAAACAGAAAATTCCAGGGTCTTTGAAGGGTTTTATAACTGGTGGAGTTGTTATGCTTGTTAAAAAAAAAAAAAAAATGTACAAACATGATCCTTTTTGGTGACGATAGTGATGCATTTTGAGCAATCAGAAATAAATCACTAAAAATGTTTTAAGTAAAAAATATATCTGTGCCATGTTAGCCACTAAATAGAAAATATAAACATTTGAATCCTCAGGGATTGATACCTTTTAATGGCAAACTGAAGAGATGATGACAAAATTGCAAGCTTTCGAGACTACTTAGGTCTCCTCCTCAGATATGCCTAAGAAAAAGACCTAAGTGGTCTTGAAAGCTTGCAATTTTGTCATTATCTTTTCAGTTAGCCGTTTAATCACCTTACATAGTTTATAACATAGTAACATAGTTTATAAGGCTAAAAAAATACATTTGTCCATCCAGTTCGGCCTGTTATCCTGCAATCCAGAGGAAAAAATAAATAAAATGTGAGGTAGAAGCCAATTTTCCCAACTTTAGGGGGAAAACATTCCTTACCGACTCCAATCAGGCAATCAGAATAACTCCCTGGATCAACGACCTCTCTCTAGTAGCTATAGTCTGTAATATTATTACACTCCAGAAATACATCCAGACCCCTCTTGAACTCTTTTAGTGAACTCACCATCACCACCTCCTCAGGCAGAGAGTTCCATAGTCTCACTGCTCTTACCGTAAAGAATCCTCTTCTATGTTTATGTACAAACCTTCTTTCCTCCAGACGCAGAGGATGTCCCCTCGTCACAGTCACAGTCCTGGGGATAAATAGATCATGGGAGAGATCTCTGTACTGATCCCTGATATATTTATATACAGGTGAAATTAGAAAAATTTGAATATCGTGCAAAAGTCAATTTTTCAGTAATGCAAATGAAAAGGAATTGCATTAATGCAGCTAAACATTAGAATTTTGTGAAAAGGTTCAATATTCTAGGCTCAAAGTGTCACACTCTAGTCAGCTAAATAGTCCATACCTCCTGAGTAAAGGGTAAAATTGTGACTTTGGGGTTTCATAAGCGGTAAGCCATAATCATCCAAATTATAACAAATATAGGCTTGTAATACCTCGCTTTGCATGTAATAAGTCTATCTCATATGTTAGCTTCACCTTTTTAAGTTGCATTACTGAAATAAATGAACTTTGCATGATATTCAAATTGTTTGAGTTTTACCTGTACAGTTATTAGATCTCCCCTTAGTCGTCTTTTTTCTAAAGTGTATAGCCCTAAGTTTGAAAATCTTTCTGGGTACTGTAGTCCCCCCATTCCATTTACTACTTTAGTTGCCCTCCTCCGAACCCTCTCCAGCTCTGCTATATCTTCCTTGTTCACAGGAGCCCAGAAGTGTACACAGTACTCCATGTGTGGTCTCGCTAGTGATTTGTAAAATAGCAGGACTATATACTCATCATGGGCATCTATGCCCCTTTTGATGCAACCCATTATCTTATTGGCCTTTGTAGCAGCTGCTGGTTTCTGCAGCTTAGTTTGCTGTTCACTAAAATTCCTAGGTCCTTTTCCATGTCAGTGTTACCCAGTGTTTTATCATTTAGGTGACATGTATTTTTCCTTCCCATGTGCATAACTTTACATTTGTCAGTGTTAAACCTCATCTGCCATTTTTCTGCCCAAGCCTCCAATCTATCTAGATCCCTCTGTAGCACTATACTGTCCTCTTCTGTGTTAAACACAGTTGAGTGTCATCTGCAAAAATGTATATTTTACTGTGCAATCCTTCTACAAGGTCATTAATAAATATATTGAAGAGAACAGGGCCCAATACTGACCCCTTTAGTACCCCACTAGTCACAGTGACTAGTGATGAGCATTCCGGACCATACCTGACATTTTGGTTTCAGTGTACCGAACCTGAACACAGATTTTGGAACATAGTTTAAATAAAGCTTGTTAAAAGGCTGCAGCACAGCCAATCAACAAGCGTTTAAGCTGCGGGCACTTGGAAGCCATTACAGTCATGCCTACTATTGGTATGGCTGTGATTGGCCGGCACACCATGTGACCATGCATGCATTACATGGTGCGCCACCATTCTGCTCTAACTAGTGTAGGGACAGGACGTTGCTACAGGCATGTGTCTGTCAATTCTGGGCTTGGGTAAATTTTTTGGGCTCAGTTATAGATCTCACACGTCCCCTACATGGGGACTATATATTAAAATAATTTTTCTCCTACTACAGTAAGATGGATGCCAAAGGGATGTTTTAAATGTTAATCCCTTTCAGACACATGATGTACTATTACGTCATGGAAGCCACTGCTTTCCCCCAATTTGACGTAAAAGTACGTCATGATGTTCAGGTGGGCACCAGAGCAGTGTGCGCCCAATCACTGCAGGGGCCCGGCAGTCCCTGGTAGCCGGGCCCCATCTGTATCTGCCAGCATCGCTGAAAAGGGAAAGCTGGCGGATTAACCCCTATTATGCCGTGGTCCGCGATGAAAGCGACATAGAAGGGGTTTGTGTCGGGTGAGGGAGCGCATCGAGTCCCCGCACTGCTGTGGCGGGGACTCAATGTGTCAGAAGGCAGCCCGACTCCGTGCAGAGGCTGCCCAATGCCTTCAGGCGCATCGGGACCTGCCTTCTACAGGTGCCAAGGAGATCCAGTCTCCTAGGCAACCTGTTTGTGTAGTTCTCACTGCAGTATACGAACAGGCAATGCATTACAACACAGATGTATTGTAATGTATTGCAGAGGGGATCAGACCCTCAAAAGTGAACATCAAAAATAAAGTAAAGAAAAAAGTTAAAAAAAAGTGTTTTTAATACAATTAATAAAGTAATAAAATTATTAAAGAAAAAAAATTTTTTTTTATAATAAATAACTGAAGAAAAACAAATAAAACACACATATTAGGTATTGCTCCATCCATAATGAACGGCTATATAAATATATCACATGATCCACCCTGTCCCATAAAAATTTAAACGGTGTAAAAAACATTTTTGTCACCTTACATCACAAAGAGTGCAACATCACGCGATCAAAAAGGCATATGTTCCACAAAATGGTATCAATAGAACCATCACCTCATCACACAAAAAATGAGCCCCTACCCAAATCGCCCAAAAAAAAAAAAAAAAAACTGTAGCTCTCAGAACATGGAGACACTAAAACATCATTTTTTTGCTATTATTGTGCTAAAATGAAATACATAAAAAAGAAATACATATTAGGTATTGCTACGTACGTAACAACCAGCTCTATAAAAATATCACATGACATAACCCCTCAGGTGAACAGGATAAAATAAAAAAAAGGTGTAAAAAATAAAGCTATCAAAAAGGTGTTTGCCCCACTAAAATAGTACCAATTGAACTGTCACCTCATCCCGCAAAACATGAGCCCCTACCTAAGACAATCGCCCCAAAAATTTAAAAAAAAAAAAAAAAAAAATATATATATATATATATATATATATATAGCTTTCAGAACATGGAGACACTAAAACATCATTTTATTTTTTCAAAACTGCTATTATTGTGCTAAAGTGAAATACATAGAAAATATACATATTAGGTATCACCACGTCCGTAACAACCAGCTCTATAAAAATATCACATGACCTAACCCCTCAGGTTAGCACAATTTTTGTGATGTAATTTTTTTTCACATTACATCACAAAAATTGCAACAGCAAGTGATCAAAAAGGCGTTTGCCCCCCCCCCCCCAAATAGTACCAATCAAACCATCACCTCATCCTGCAAAAAATGAGATTCTACCTAAGAGAATCGGTCAAAAAATAAAAAAGCTATCACCCTCAGACAATGGAGACATTAAAATATGATTAATTTTTTTGCTTCAAAACTGCTCTATAAAAATATCATATGACCTAACCCCTCAGGTGAACACCGAGGAAAAATAAAATAAAAAAAAACTTGTCACCTTGCATGACAAAAATTGAAACACCAAGCAATCAAAAAGGCATATGCCCCCCAAAATAGTACCAATCAAACTGTCACCTCATCCCACAAAAAATGAGTCTTTACCTAAGACAATTGGTCAAAAAATAAAACAGCTATGACTCTCAGACTATGGATACACTAAAATATAATTATTTCGGTTTCAAAAATGCTATTATTGTGTAAAACTTAAATAAAAAGGAAAAGGTAGACATATTAAGTATTGCCACGTCTGTAATGATCTGCTCTATAAAAAGGTTACATGACCTAATCCCTCAGGTAAAAGCTGTAAAAATAAATAAATAAAAACTGCGCCAAAACAACCAATTTTTTGGTCACCTTGCCCCATAAAGTGTAATAATGAATTATCAAAAAATCATGTGTACCCAAAAATGTTACCAATAAAAAGGTCAACTCTTTCTGCAAAAAACGAGCCCCTGCACAAGATGATCGGCAGAAAAAAAAGGAAGTTCAGAAAATTGAGATACAAAAACCTATTTTTTGTTTAAAATGCTTTATTATGTAAAACTAAAACAAACATCATAGGAAGTAGACATATTTAATATAATTGTGTCCGTAACAACCTGCTCTATAAAAAATAGTGCATGGTCTACCCTGTCAGATGAATGTTGTTAAAAATTAAAAATAAAAACGGTGCCAAAACATTTTTTGGTTACCTTGCCTAATTATTTTTTTTAATATAGAGCAATTAAAAATCATATGTACCCCAAAATAGTACCAATAAAATTATCCCGTAGTTTCCAAAACATGGACACTAGTGATGAGCGAGCATGCTCGGCCGAATACTTGTTCTCCTTCCCGCACGTTTCGCGTCTGCTAAGCAGCCAATAAACGTGCAGGTAAGTGCTGCCATCACTGTAATGCCAGTAGCCATGTTGGCTGCTGGAATTGCAGTGATTGTCTGTCTGGAACGCGTCATCGGGTGCTATATAGCACCCGATGACATGGGTTCGGCTTATTGCGAATCAGGGAGAGCTGTGCTTAGAAAGGACAGATAGTGTAGGGAGTTTGGGATTGCAATTTATTCAATTTTAAAATGTTTCAAAGACCCAAAAGTCATTTTAAGGAATATTGTGTGTGGTGGCAGCAATTTTATTGTGCAACATTTTACTCAAATATATATATTTGCTATATAGAAGGTGTCTGCAGTGAGTTGTGAAATCTGCGCAGCAATACCTCCTGTGTGTCAGGGGCAGAGATAGGAAAAATATTAGTGAAAATAATAATTATTTTTCCCACATTCCACATTTTTGCTGTCAAGGGTGCAATCCGTGAATTGTGTGATCTGCGCTTCAATACATTGTGTGGTTGTCAGGCCTAGATATAGGGAAAAATATAAATATAAACTACATCAGAAAACAGTGTCTGTACTGCAGATTCCAATAATCTGGGCTTAAAATAGTGTCCATATTCTGTGTGTTTCTGTGACATATGCTGTCCTGCATCCAAAAACTGTTTCTTTAGGGCGGTCGGACCAGTGTGAACAGTTGGTCGGTTGGATTGCTAAAGATAACGCTTCCAGTCGGTTAAGCACCCCTCCTCTCTTCCACCAAGTACAGTCTCTGTAGCCAAGAGTCTGGTTAATCGAATTCTCTCTCTGATCATCCTTCCTCCCACCATGGAGAGGCTAGCCAAACGAGTGATCCCACACTCGGATAATCCGAGGAACTCTATCCATCTACCTATTGCCTCCCAGTAATCGCGTCGGAAAGATACTAAACAAGCGCTTGTCACTAATGGTCTTCTAGTTCTTTTTCTCAGGCAAGGTTAGGACATTGGAATTAAGATCAAGTAATGACATATCTTGCAAACTACTTTTGTAAGCTATCTCCACTATATAGACGCAATGGATCAGGTGAATGCAGTGAAGTCTTTAGTTACAATAAATGAGTCAGAAACATATAGCCTGGGCACGATAGGAAGCCCAATCCGAGTCTTGCTCATGATCAAGAAAAAAAAAAGCTGTAGATGTTAGGACGTGGAGGAGCAGTTCTCTCACACAGCCATCCACGCCAGCAGCCAGGCTCCGCCCCCCCGAGGAACTCTGTCCAGCGCAACTATCACATTTGGCCCTCGCACCCAGCATGCTTGAAGAAGGACCTGCGATATTAAGCCCTGATTCCTAACTTCTTGAGCCTTCACAGTCTCAAGAAGATGATGGTGGTGAACGGAAATCATTCGTTCATGAGGTGGATGATGCTGAGACACAGTTACCAATCACTGAGGTTGTGATTAGGTCAAGTCAGGAGGATAAGCAGAGTCAGGAAGTGGAAGAGGAGGTGGTTCACGATGAGGTCACTGAGCCAACATTGGAAGGTGAAAAGCCGAACGAGGACAGCAATATAGAGGGGAAGGGATCTGCAGCACCGCTACAGGCTGGAAGAGGCAGTGGGGTTGCAAAAGGGAGAAGTCGTCCCACACCAAACAGGCCCGCAACCGTTACACAGAGCACCCCCATGCGCAAGTCTACCTTGTCAAGGAGTAGGTGTTCTGCAGTATGGAACTTTTTTGAGGAGTGGTAGTTGACAAAAGAGTGGTAGTTGACAAAAGAGTGGTAGTTTGCAACCTGTGCCGTATGAAAATGAGCCATGAACACTAGCAACCTCACCACCACCAGCATGATCCGCCACATGGCATCCAAGCACCCAAACAAGTGGGCCGAAAGCCTGGGTCCACAATCTGGTTGTGCGTTTCACAACACTGCCTTCTCTTCCCCTGTTTTACTGCTGGCCAATCCCCTGTCGAAGGCGCAGGTCCAGATGCCCCTCGCCCTGCACCTGGACCTTTGCATGAACCATCAGCAACAACATCCACTTCCCTGTCCCAGTGCAGCATCCAAATGTCCATAACACAGTCATTTAAGCGCAAGCGCAAATACCCACCCGCCCACGGGCCAAAGCTCTAAATGCGCAACTTTCAAAATGACTGGCCCTTGAAATGTTGCTATTTAGGCTTGTGGGGACTGAGGCCTTCCGCAGCCTGATGTCGGCGGCTGTCCCTCGGTAAACAGTCCCGAGCCACCACTATTTTTCACGGTGTGCCGTGCCCGCCTTACACCAGCATGTGTCCCAGAATATCACTCATGCCCTGACCAAAGCAGTTACTGGGAAGGTTCACTTAACCAAGGACTCATGGACAAGTGCTGTTGGCCAGGGACGCTACATGTCCCTGACCGCACACTGGGTGAATGTTGTGGAGGCTGGCAACCTCACCCTGAAGGGCGGCCTAGTGGTACAAGCAGGGAAAAGTTTTGGAAGATGGTGAAGGAAACATAGCAGACCGTGTCAGCGTCCTGGGCATCCTAAATGATCCCTCAATGTCTTACAACTGCTGGGTGTCCAAGCTGGACATGTGGCATGAACTTGCACTCTATGCCTTGGAGGTGCTGGCCTAGCATTTTGTCTGATCGTGTATTTAGTGCTGCTGGTGGCATTATAACAGATAAGCGTATCCGCTTGTCCACTGGCAATGCTGACAGGTTGACTCAGATAAAAATGAACAAGGCCTGGATTGGACCTTACTGAGCTAAGCTGAGCTGATGATGAACATAAAGGCAATTTCAATCTATCATTTATAATGTACTCAATCTACTGTAGTGTATTGCCATGCACCTTTTCCACCACAAAAAAAGAGTATATGGTTGAATCTTGTTTTCTCCTCCTCATCCAGATAGTCTATATTCCCTCCACTCTAGTTTTTTTTTATAGGGTCAGCTCAACTGCAGACCCTCAAATAAAATTTTATTATAGGGTCAGCTCACTAGCTGGCCATCGCCCGTAATATTTTAGAGGGTCAGCTCAGCAGCAGGCCCTCGCCCCTAATGTTTTAGAGGGTCAGTTCAGCAGCAGACCCTCGCTCCTAATGTTTTAGAGGGTCAGCTCAGCAGTAGGCCCTCACCCCTAATGTTTTAGAGGGCCAGCACAGCAGCAGGCCCTCGCATATAATATTTTAGAGCATAAGCTCACCAGCAGGCCCTTGCATATAATTATTTTTAGAGCATTAGCTCACCAGCAGGCCCTCGCCCCTAATGTTTTAGAGGGTCAGCTTAGCAGCAGGCCCTCGTCGATAATGTTTATAGGGTCAGTTCAGCAGCAGGCCCTCGCCCCTAATGTTTTAGAGGGTCAGTTCAGCAGCAGGCCCTCGCCCCTAATGTTTTAGAGGGTCAGCTCAGCAGCAGGCCATTGCATATAATGTTTTTCAGGGTCAGCTCACCAGCAGTCCCTTGCCCCTAATGTTTTAGAGGGTCAGCTTAGCAGCAGGCCCTCGACCATAATGTTTTAAAGGGTAATTTCAGCGGCAGGCCTTTGCCCCTAATGTTTTAAAGGGTCATCTCAGCAGCAAGCTCTCGAATATAATGTTTTACAGGGTCAGCTCACCAGCAGGCCTGCACCTAAAATCTTTTACTTGGTCAGCTCACCTGCAGGCACGCAACTCAAATCTTTAACAGGGTCAGCTCACCTGCAGGCCCAAACCTAAAATCTTTTACTTGGTCAGCTCACCTGCAGGCCCAAACATAAAATCTTTTGCAGAGTCAGCTCACCTCAGGCCCGCAACTCAATGTGAATGAGGCTTCCTTTATGTGATATACAGGTTGTATTGGATTGCCTCTTCATTTTAATTTTTTTAGCAGGACTTGCACTTTATATAGAAGTAAATATACAGGAAAAATGTTTTTAATACATTTTTCCTATAAAATTGATTTTTTTACTTTGATTTTCTGTGTAAAACCTTAATAAAATTGTAGGCCTGGTGATCACTTTAAGCCCTTTTAAGCTGCATCAGCAGCAGCATGGTGATAAAAATGAGTGGAAAGGTGACATGGTGTGGAGATGGCAGCATGAGGAGGCCACAAAGTGGCGCAATTACATAGTCTGGATAAAAGACTGAGGCCACAGATTGTTTCTATCTGCATCTTTCTAAACAATCTGTGGAGCTGTATCACGGTCACCTGAGATTAATGCAGACCAGGGCCGTGACTATAGGGAAAGCTACAGCTTTGGGGCCCTGACCCATAAGGGGCCCATCCAGGAGGAGGAGGACTAAAGGATTTGATCAGTTTAAGGCTTCTTATGCAGCAGCATGGTGATAAAAATGAGCGGCAAGGTGACATGGTGTGGAGATGGCCGCATAAGGAAGGCCACATAGTGGCACAATGACAGTCTGGATAAAAGACTAAGGCCACAAATTGCTTAGAAAGATGCATATGGAAACAATCTGTGGAACTATATCACTGTCACCTGCAGATTAATGCAGCCATCAAATTCAAGTTGGGTTTGTCGGTTACACCTCAGCTCACCAGCAGGCCCGCACCTAAAATATTTTACTGGTTCAGATCACCTGCAGGCACGCAACTCAAGTCTTTTACTGGGTCAGCTCACATGCAGGCCTGTGACTTAAATCTTTTACAGGATCAGCTCACATGCAGGCCTGCAGATCATTCTGCCTTGCTTTGAAGTAGTAGCCGTAGCCGTTTATCAGGCTCCCTCTCGGAAATTGAACAATGATTCCCCGTTACCGGTGGTCACCATGTTAGGAGAGTCAACAAAGCGGCAGCAGGGCCTCTCCTGTATAACGTTTCCTCATCCAAAATACCGCAGTGACATTCCCTGTAATTTTTTATTACTCATTCCAATAACAGGGCATCTTAAGAGTCTTATATTGTTATTTATCGTCACTACCTTTTCCGAGTGAGGAGTGGGTAATTCCCGCGTCCCTGCTGCCTTCCTTGGATGTTTCTGCTTTAATAACTTGACCCACCCTCTCCACCCAATCAGATTTCAGCCATTGACCTCCCTTGGATATGGTATCCCTTTCTTAAGCTCCTTCTCTGGCATCGAACTATGATTCCCTATTACCCGTGATCACCATGGTAGGCACAGAAAAGAACATCGAAAGTTGATAGGGCAGACATCCAAATGAATCATCGTCATCACGGGGATGTGCAATCGCCCAGAGGTTATCTAGAGTCACCAATGTCAGCAGCAGGCCTTGGCCCCTAAGGTTTTAGATGGTCAGATCAGCAGGCCCTTGCTCCAAATGTTTTTGAGGGTCACCAGCAGGCTATCAATCATAATTTTTCAAGGATGTGTATTATGTGTAACAAAGGGTGTTTTGGAGTGCCAGTTCCTTGTAATTTTTGGCTGCCCTTTCACTTAGTGCATAGGCTTTATGAGTGTAAGAGTCCCACTATCTTAACAATTGTACCACAATGTGAATGAGGCCCTCTTTTCTGTGATATACAGGCTGTTTCGGAGTGCCTCTTGCTTGAAATTTTATTGCAGCACTTTCACTTTATATACAATTGAATGTTCAAAGAAGGTGTCACGCTGCCTCACTTGGCTGTAATTCGAAGGTCTTGATCAGGATAGGATACAACAGCTTTTAGGTGATGCCAAACAACGGGGTTCCACAGGAGGTTAATCTCGGTTACAAAACCACCCCTCTGTAGATATAAAGGTTCAGGCACATAGAGAAGGTCCACCAATGTTTCCAATGGCAATAGCTTTTATTATACTCACAAAGGTATAAGATCAATAGGCATAAAACAGAATAAAATCTCTGTGGCTATAACACTGCGGTTATGTGAGGTATCACTATTTATTATAAAAGTAGAGAAATCTAAATTAGAAAATTTGGGAATTTTTCTAAATTTTGGGTACACTTAGAATTTTTTTTTTACAAATAAAGGTGAAATATATTGGCTTCAATTTATGACTATCATGAAGTATAATGTGTCACGAGAAAACATTCTCAGAATGGCTTGAAAAGTGTTCCAAAGCTATTACTACATAAAGTGACACGTCAGATTTTCAAAATATGGCAAAAGAGCAAAAACTGGCCTGGGGTAGAAGGGTTAAAAACTTGCCAGAGTGTCACAGACACACTCCACATAAGAATTTCCTCTCCCACAACAGTTAAGACGGATGAAACGGGGTGTTCCTAATTAAAAAAAAAAAATCATGACTTTCACAGACGCACTCCACAGAAGAATTTCCTCTCCCACATTAGTTGGATGGATGGAAAATGGGTCATCTTATTACAATTCTTGATTTTTTATTTTTTTTTGGGGGGGGGGGGGGGCGATATACTTCTCTACTTTGCCAATATAAGACATAGTAATCTTGATCCTGGAGGCGGAGGTCCCAGTGGAGGAGGAGGCGGATGTGGCGGTGCAGATGGAGGAGGAACCACTTTTTTGGGAGGCCCCAAAGCATTGGGAAATAGTTAAGAGGACGCACAAACTGCCCTTGATTACAACAATGGCTACGTAGGTGCGCCCTGTATACTTCTCTACACTGCCAATATAATAATCTTGATACCTCTCTACTCTGGCTAAGGTACGGACAAGTCCTGTGGGATCCATGCCTGGTTCATTTTAATAAATTTGAGCTTGTTCATATTGGCTGTGGACAGGCGGATGCACCCGTCAGTGGTCACCCCCCCTGCTGTGCTAAACACACGTTCAGACAATACATTTGCTGCAGGGAAGGCCAGCATCTCCAAGGCATAAAGGGCAAGCTCAGGCCATGTGCCCAATTTGGAGTTAAATGGCGTTAAATTGGGCAAACTTTCAGTCAGTATATGCAGACATTGGAACATCTACTGTTCCACCATGTTGCTGAAACACTGCCTCCTGCTAAGACAGTCCGTATTAGATGGTGGTGCTGTATATTATGCAGTGAAGACAACGCTTTTCCACATTTGGGCCATGCTAACCCTCCCTTGTGAGATGCTGATGGTGCCCCTGTTGCATTACCGATTTTCTCCTACTCCGTCTCCGCCTTGTGCTTCCATTGACCCCCGTTTTCAGATGGGAACGCCATCAGTAGAGCCTCTGCCAGCGTTCGCTTGTACGCACGCATCTTCCGTTCACGCTCCAGTGACGGAAGAAAGGATGGCACGTTGTCCTTGTGGTGGGGATCAAGGAGGGTGGCCACACAGCAATCAGCTCCGGTTAGAATGTGGGCAACTCGGCGGTATGTGTGCCAGGCTGCTCAGAAGCTGTCCTTGATGGGAGGTGAATCGTTTGTGTCCTCTGTACCCCTAGCCACGCTCCAGTGATGTCCGTGAGCTGATATGGGTGCCACTCTGTTGTGAACAGGGATCCTCCTCATCATCATCATCATCCTTCTAAACTGTGCCATGGCTGGACAGTTGTGTACCTGGCCACTGTTGGTGCAGGAACCCATCCTCTGAGCCACCTGTGGACGACTGGCCTGGTAACCGGGGGAATGATCCCTACTCCTCCTCCTCTTTCTCCTGTGTCACATCCTCATCTATCAGCTCCCAATGCATTTTTTCACGGAGACAAAGAAGTGGGATAGAAAGGCTGATGATGGCGTCATCACCGCTGGCCATGTTGGTGAAGTACTCAAAGCAGCGCAACATGGCACACAAGTTCCGCATGGAGGCCCACCCGTTGGTGCTGAAATGGTGCTGTTCCGCAGAGCGACTCACCTATGTGTGCTGCAGCTAAAACTCCACTCGCACAGTCTCTCCAGCATGTGCAAGGTGAAGTTCCATCTTGTGGCACGTCGCATATGAGGCGGTAAAAGAGAACGCCGAAGTTACGCTGCAGCGCAGACAGGCGAGTAGCAGCAGGGTGAGAACGCCGAAAGTGCACACAGACGGCCCTCACTTTCTGCTGTAACATATCGAGGTAATTCTTCAGGAACCTCTGCACCACCAAATTCAGCACATGCGCCAGGCAAGGGATGTGCTTCAAACCAGCTAGGCCCAAAGCTGCTCTGAGATTTTGCCCGTTGTCACACACCACCATGCCGGGCTTGGGGCTCAGCGGCACTAACCACTCATTGGTCTGTTGTTCCATGACCATCCACATCTCCTGTACGGTGTGGAGTCTTTCCCCCAAACATATCAGTTTCAGGCCCAGCCACCACTACATTTACCCAGTTAAGTAGATATAACGTCCCTGCCCATACTTACTGGTTCACATGCTGGAGGTTATGTGGCTCTTGCCACTGATGGCATTGCGCAGTCCACACCTGATTTTTTTTCTCCACTTGTTCATGCAGGCAGGGATGGCCTGTCTGGAAAAGAGGCGGCTGGGAACCATATACTGTGGGACAGCTGCCGTCATGAATTTTTAAAACTGTCAGTCTCCACCAGATGGAATGGCAGCATTTCAAAGGCCAGCAATTTTGAAATGCTGGCATTAAGGGTCAGGGCTTGTGGGTGGGTAGGGGGGTACTTCCTCTTTCTCTCCAGTGTTTGAGGGATGGATAGCTGAATGCTCCCATGGGACAGTGTGGAGATGTTTGTTGACAGTGGTGGTGATGTGTCTGCCACATCCTCTGTTTGCTGGGTGGCAGGTGCCATAGTCATTCCAGAGGGGGAGGAAGATGCCAAGACTGCAGCAGAAGAGGGAGCAGGACATGACCTGGATGCCATGTGAGGTCTAGGACCTCATCATCATCCACATCATCTTGCACCCACTCCTCACCCCTGCCCTCCTAGCCAGTACGTGCACTGCAGAAATCCCCAGCAGTTGACAAATGTGTTAATGTCATCATCATCAGAAACATGCTGCAGTGGTTCTTCCACGTCCTCATCCTCAAACACAAATGGTTGGGCATCAGTGCACTCAATCTCTGTCACTTCTGGGGCACGGCTAAGAAAACCCCGCCAGCAGAGTCATCAAAAAGCATAACATCCTGTCGCCTGCATGGACCAGAGGAAGGTTTTTCATGTGGGCGCGTACCTGGCACAGATTGACAACGTCTTCTCCCTGCAGCAGGAGCTCCACCACTACCAACAGCAGCAGCACCATGACCACATCCCCTAGTTGATGCTCTCCTCATTTTGTTACAGTCCCCCACAAAATTGGCTGACAGACAAACAATTGTATATGTATATCTGTGTCATGGATGCAAAAGAGGTGTTTAGCACAAAAAAATAGGTAGGTCTCCCCAACCCAATTAACCCTTTCACTGCTGGTGTTTGTGCGTTTTCATTTTTCTTCCATATATTCCTTGAGCCATAACTTTTTTTATATTTCCGTTCACATAGCTGTATGAGGGATTATTTTTTGTGGGACAAGTTGTACTTTCTAATTGTATGCCATAATTAATGATGCAATGTAGTGGGAAGCTGTAAAAAGAATCCAAATGGGGTGGAGTTGGAAAAAAAATGCAATTCCTCCATCGTTTTGCAGGTTTTGTTTCCAGGGTGTTTTGTTTGTGGAAAAAACTGACCCATGCCCTTCATTCTATATGTATATTCTATGTATAGGTTTTTTCATGTTTATTCATACCATTTTGGAATGTGTGTGACTGACTTCTTTGGGGGTAAGAGAAGCATTGAAAAAATTGCCATTTTGACCCTTTTTTCTCGTTACGTCATTCCCTGTATTGGAAAAATATTTTTATATTTGAATAGTATTTGCCCCAGTCCTCAGCAGTCCATTCACCATATTTTCTGCAGAAGATCAATCTGTCCCTGATGTTTTTTTTGGAGAGAAGTGGCTTCTTTGTTGCCCTTCTAGACACCAGGCCATCTTCCAAAAGTCTTCGCCTCACTGTGCGCGTAGATGCGCTCACACCTGCCTGTTGCAATTCCTGAGCAAGATCTGCACTGGTGGCACTCCGATCCCACATCTGAGTCCTCTTTAGGAGACGATTCTGGTGCTTGCTGGACTTTCTTGAACGTCCTGAAGCCTTCTTAACAAGAATTGAACCTCTTTCCTTGAAGTTCTTGATGATCCTATAAATTGTGGATTGAGGTGCAATCTAAATAGCCACGATATCCTTTTAACTGGCTAATTAACTATTATATATCCCTGTGACGGTGGCAGGTACAGTGTTTTAAACACCAAAAATAGGAAGGTAACACCAACTCAATTAACTGGCTGATTAACTATTTATATCCCTGTGATGGTGGCAAGTACAGTGTTTTTTTACCCCCCAAAAATTGATAGGTCTAACCGACCCATTTTACCGGCTGAAAAACTATTATATATTCCTGTGATAGTGGCAAGTACAGTGCTTTAAACAACAAAAAAAGGTAGGTTACACCGATCCAATTAACAGACTAAATAACTATTATATATCCCTGTAATAGTGGCAAGTACAGTGTCTTTTCATCCATTAAAATAGGTAGGACACACTGACCCAATTAACGGGCTGAATAACTATTATACATCCCTGTGACGGTGGCAAATACAGTAGTTTTTTAACCAATAAAATAGGTAGGTCTCACCGACTCAATGAACCGGCTGAATAACTATTATATGTCTCTGTGATGGTGGCAAGTACAGTTTTTTTTCCAACCAATAAAATAGGTAGGTCTCACCAACCCAATGAACCAGCTGAATAACTATTATATATTCCTGTGATGGTGGCAAGTAGTGATGGAGGAACATCGGCCGTGACGGTTTGTGAACGCAATCACGTGAATGGGATCAAATGTTCGCAAACCGCAAGCTCGTGGCGGGCACCATTCACTTTAATTGTAGGCGAACTTGAAAAGCCTTCAGCTCATATTTGCAGCCACCAAATACTTAGTAGAAGTGTACAAATACTACCACAGCATGGACAGTGAAATACTAGAGGGGGATCAATGACTAAAATTTCAACAAAAAATATGTATCTTAATCAGGGGACATTTTTATGCTTCTTAAAGGGAAATTCTCTGAAATGTGCCCTGTTGGAGCCTAGAAAAATGTTATTTTAGGCCACGGGAGTTTGGGCCTTAAAAAGTAGGCATTGACCTGACATAAAATAAATTGTGATTATGTGGCTCGAGGTACATTATGAAGTCACTGAATAACAATTTTATTGTAGCATACTGGCCAACTGGTATATTACACCAGTAAAAATTATGTGTTCCAATGTCATTTGTCACTTTTTGGAGCTGAGCTAATGCAGCTAAACCGCAAACAAATGCTGCACTACCCAAATGCACTATTTAGAAAGTATATTATTGGTATATTACACCCCTGCTTTAATAATTTTTTTAGGGGGCAATGGATATATCACACCAGTATAAATTATTTGTTCCAATGTCGTTTGGCACTATCTGTAGCTGTGGTAACGCAGTAAACCGTAGACAAATGCTGCACTACCTAAATACACTATATAGAAAGTATATTATTGGTATATACCACCCTGCTTCAATCTTCAAGAACCAAGTGGGTCTGGGTCAAAAAAATGTAAAAAAAAAAGTGAAAAAAGTAAAGATTAAAAAACACACATTTATCACTGAATAAAAAAATAAAAATATATACACTACACATATTAGGTATTTCCATGTCCATAACGACCTGATCTATAAAACGGTCATGTTACTTTCCCCGCACGGTGAACGCCATAAAAAAATAAAATAAATAAATATGAGGAAATTGAAATTTCGCCTACCTTACTTCCCCAAAAAGGTAATAAAAGTGATCAAAAAAGTTGCATGTGCGGCAAAATAGTACCAATCAAACCGTCACCTCATCCCGCAAAAAATGAGCCCCTACATGAAACAATGGCCCAAGAAATAAAAATAAACTTGCATAAATAATTAAAAAGCATACATATTAGGTATTGCCGGGTCCATATCGACCAGCTCTATAATAATATCACATGACCTAACCCCTCAGATAAACACCGTAAAAAATACAAAAACAATTTTTTGTCACCTTACATCACAAAAAGTGTAATAGCGATCAAAAAGTCATATGCACCCCGAAATAGCGCCAATCAAACTGTCATCTCATCCCGCAAAATGAATACCCTACACAAGATAATCGCCCAAAACCTGAAAAAACTATGGCTCTTAGACTTTGGAAACACTAAAACATGATTTTTTTAGTTTCAAAAATGAAATCATTGTATAAAACTTGCATAAAAAAGTATACATATTAGGTATCGCCGCGTACGTATCGACTGGCTCTATAAAAATATCACATGACCTAACCCCTCAGGTCAACACCGCAAAAAAAGCTATTTTTTTCATCTTATGTCACAAAAAGTGTAATAGCAAGTGATCAAAAAGCCATATGCACCCCCAAAATACTGCCAATCAAACCATCATCTCATCCCACAAAAAAGTTAGACCCTACCTAAGATAATCGCCCAAAAACTGAAAAAAACTATGGCTCTCAGACTAGAGACACTAAAACATGATTATTTTTTGTTTCAAAAATGAAATCATTGTGTAAAACTTACATAAATAAAAAAAAATTGTATACATATTAGGTATCGCCGCGTCCGTGACAACCTGCTCTATAAAAATACCACATTATCTAACCTGTCAGATGAATGTTGTAAATAAAAAATAAAAAAACTGTGCCAAAAAAGCTATTTCTTGTTACCTTGCCTAACAAAAAGTGTAATATAGAGCAACCAAAAATCATATGTACCCTAAACTAGTACCAACAAAACTTCCACCCTATCCCATAGTTTCTAAAATGGGGTCACTTTTTTGAAGTTTCTACTCTAGGGGTGCATCAGGGGGGTTTCAAATGGGACATGGTGTCCCAAAAAAACTGTCTAGTAAAATCTGCCTTCCAAAAACCTTATGGCATTCCTTTCCTTCTGCGCCCTGCCATGTGCCTGTACAGCAGTTTACGACCACATATGGGGTGTTTCTGTAAACTACAGAATCAGGGCCATAAATAATGAGTTTTGTTTGGCTGTTAACCCTTGCTTTGTAACTGGAAAAAAATATTAAAATGGAAAATCTGCCAAAAAAGTGAAATTTTGAAATTGTATCTCTATTTTCCATTAATTCTTGTGGAACACCTAAAGGGTTAACAATGTTTGTAAAAATCAGTTTTGAATACCTTGAGGGATGTAGTTTCTTAGATGGGGTCACTTTTTTGGAGTTTCTACTCTAGGGGTGCATCAGGGGGGCTTCAAACGGGACATGGTGTCAAAAAAAAAAAACAGTCTAGCAAAATCTGCTTTCCAAAAACCTTATGGCATTCCTTTCCTTCTGCACCCTGCTGTGTGCCCATACAGCAGTTTACAACCACATATGGGGTGTTTCTGTAAACTACAGAATCAGGGCCATAAATAATAAGTTTTGTTTGGCTGTTAACCCTTGCTTTGTAACTGGAAAAAAAAATTAAAATGGAAAATCTGCCAAAAAAGTTAAATTTTGAAATTGTATCTCTATATTCCATTAATTATTGTGGAACACCTAAAGAGTTAACATTGTTTATCAAATCAATTTTAAATACCTTGAGGGGTGTAGTTTCTAGAATGGGGTCATTTTGGGGTGGTTTCTATCATGTAAGCTTCACAAAGTGACTTCAGACCTGAACTGATCCTTAAAAAGTTGTTTTTTGTAAATTTCTGAGAAATTTCAAGATTTACTTCTAAACTTCTAAGCCTTGTAACGTCCCCCAAAAATAAAATGTCGTTCCCAAAATGATCCTAACATGAAAAGGAGATTTCGGAAATGTAAAGTAATAACTATTTTTGTAGGTATTTGTGGCGAAAGCCACTTCGCCACGGTGTTTTGGAGCGGGCTGTTTGCCCGCCTCCTGCCCCAGGATTATAGCCCACACTAACTTTGAAGGAGAAGATAGACCGGCCGCACAGCTTAAATCTGTGGAACTGTTTTGGGCAGAAAAGCCATGCTTGCGGCCGGCCAAATGTGACTTCCATGGAATTCGGGAAACCCTGCTCAGATCTAGGTGATTTTTGGATATGTTGTTCACCCAGATCAGAGCTATCCATGGATGTATAAATTATGGGGATATGTGGGGTTTTGGGGCGTTTTCTGTGTTTGGGGGAAAAATGTGTGCTTTCTGCATGTGAGTAATTAAGTTAGCCCATTACGTTTGATAATTGTATTTTGTGGATTGCGTCTCTGTGTTAGTTAATTGCGTCACAGACAATGCTCATTGTATTTTGTTGATTGTGTTACAGACAGAGGGAAGGGGATTTTGTGTACAAATGCTGGGAAGGTTCAATACTGTAAATGCATGTGATTGGCTAAAATATAAACTGTCACAGCCTTTTACAAGGGCCCCAGGGGGAATGTCCCTTGCTAGGAGACCTGCATAAAAGGCTGGAAAATAACCCATTGAAGAGCTCTGCTTGACCTCAAAACGAAGTGTCGTCTCGTTCTTGGGGGAATTGGATTGTATGCTGATTGCCAGGAGTGTAAGCCGATTGTATGCTTTTCCTGTTCCGCGGTTTCCAGGATTCGTGTAGTTTGCAGTTCGGCAGACTGGTGCTTGCAGTAGCTGCCTGTGCATGGAAAGGAGGATATCGTCTGAACGGAGTTGTGTGCTGAACGGTCCGCTACAGTATTAATATGTATTATAGAAGTAGAGATTTTTTTATAAATAAAAATGATTTTTTTTACTTTATTTTACCAGTGTTATGAAGTACACTATGTGATGAAAAAACAAGCTCAGAAGGTCCTGGATAAGTCAAATTGTTTTAAAGTTATCACCACATAAAGTGACACTGGTCAGATTTGCCAAAAAATGGCCTGGTCCTGAAGGTGAAAATGAGCCCGGTCCTTAAGGGATTAAAAGGACTTTTGTGGCCCTATTATCTAGCGTTTGGTGTCCCTAACAGTCTGTCCCTGCTCCACACAGCAACCTCTCCCTACACTGGCAAAAGACTGAATGTAAAATGGTGGCCAGATCAGATTTATTTATAAGGTAGGGGGTATGTCCATGTGCTGAAACGTCTCAATTGTCTGTCCTGTACCATCTGATGGATGTGTCAAAGTTCTTCACAATGTAAAAGAATATGGCGCAAGTGGACATCGCCATATGTTTGCATTTTCTGTGAATAGCGAACTAGCAAAGTTCGCCGCAAAACGACCTCCAGGCAAACCGCAAGGCCATATCTAGTGGCAAGTACAGTGTTTTTTCAACCAAAAAATAGGTAGGTCTAATCAACCTAAATATCTAAATATCCGGCTGAATAACTATTGATGTGATGGTGGCAAGTAAAGTTTTTTTCACCCAAAAAATATGTATGTCTCACCCACACAATTAACCGACTGATTATTATTAGAGATGAGCGAATCGAAGCTGACAAAGGGAAATTTGATCCGAATTTTAGGAATTATTCGATTTGCTCCGAATTTTCTCACACTTCATGGTAACGAATCACATTTTGTCCTAAAATGGCTGCTGCAATGTACTTAGTGCAGGGAGAGACATCAGCAAGCTAGGGACAGTTCTAGGAAAGACTTGAAAACTTTATATATATTTTGCTCAATAGAAGTTCAGGGAAAGAGCATTAGAAGTGTAGGGGAAGGATAGGGAGGAATTATTACACAGCATTGAAGCAGATCAGGGTTCAATAGGGGTGTTTACAGCCTGGGTAATAGGAACAATCCTACTTTTCTGCACTGACTGCCGGTCCAAATTGCCATTATACTGCTGCTCATTTCAAGTTTGCATTACCTCTGTAATTCCAGCAAACAGTTCTTGTTATTGGGGTCTTATTAGCCCCTGTGTGGTACAGTGAGAAAATTAAAGCCCAGTTTGGCGTGTTTTAGTGGCAAAGAAAAAACTTTGTTTGCCATTAACAGCCGCAGTAATATGTTCTAAAGCCTTTTTTTGACGTGTATTAGTGGTGAGAAAAATGGGGCTTATTTGATGTTGTGTGGTGAAGTAAGAAAATTACAGCCCTTTTTGGCATGTATTAATTTTAACAACCTCAACAGTCGGTCATTTTCCACTCTGTGGTCTCCTCATGCCTCTGCCACCTCACCACTATGTCACTGGGCCACTCTGTGGTCTCCTGATGCTGCTGCTACCTCAACACTCTGTCATTGGGTTACTCTGTTGGTCTCTTTTAGTGTTGAGCGTGAATTTTTGAATAACGAATTTTAATATCGAAAATCGGCACTTCGAGAATTTGCAAATATTTAGAATATATACGGCTGTATATTCGTAAATTTGAATATTTGTATTTTTTTTCCCCATATGAACATGAATCCTCCCTGCTTCTTGCGTGTGGGCCAATGACTCATTGGCCCACAAGCAAGAAGATGGAAAGAATCATTCATGTTCAGATGGAAAACTATTCTAAAAAACGAATATAGCACTATATTAGCTATATTGCTCAATATAATTTTTTTGGGAATATTTGCTACATTGGTATATATTAATTTTTTTTTTTTTTGCAGCATTTCACTGAGGCCAGGCACCTCGGTGACACGTATCTATCATCTATTATGGCACCTTGTGCCTTCTCACATATCCCCCCCTCCTTCTGTCCAAAGCCGGGAGCTTGGACATCTTTAGCCCCCAGACTGTGTACCCTTGACAGGGCGTCCGCATTCCCTTGCATCTTGCCTGGCCTGTATTCTACTGAGAAGAAGAAATCTTGAAGTGCAAGGAACCAGCGGGTAACTCGGGCATTATTCCCCCTCTTCTCTCGCATCCACCTTAGGGGAGCATGGTCTGACACTAACATAAACCTCCTTCCTAGTAAATAGTACCTCGGGGATTCTAGTGCCCATTTTATGGCCAGACACTCCTTCTCAGCGATGGCATAATTCCTTTCTGCTGGGGACAGTTTTCTACTCAGGTACATCACTGGGTGCTCTTCTCCATTCACTACCTGAGACATGATTGCACCCAGACCCACATCGGAGGCATCGGTCTGGACCACAAACTCACGGGAGAAATCCGGGGCTATCAACACTGGTTGCTTACACAGGGCCTGTTTAAGCTCTTGAAAGGCCCTTTCCGCTTCTGGGGACCACCTCACCATAGCAGACTTTGCGCCCTTTGTCAGGTCAGTCAGGGGAACCACTATTTCTGCGAACCTGGGGACAAACCACCTATAGTAGCCCACAATACCCAGAAATGCCTTGATCTGCTTCTTAGTTAGTGGACGGGGCCAATTCTGAATAGCTTCTACCTTGTTAAGCTGGGGTTTAATCTCCCCTCTCCACACTACGTAGCCCAGGTATCTGGTTTCCTCCATGCCTAGGGCACATTTGGCTGGGTTTATCGTAAACCCTGCCTTCCTTAGAGCATCAAGGACGGCCTGAACTTTTCTGAGATGGCTTTCCCAATCGCGACTAAAAATGACAATGTCATCTAAGTACGCCGCGGCATACTCCTTATGGGGCCGTAGTACTTGGTCCATAGCCCTTTGGAAGGTGGCAAGGGCCCCCTGCAAGCCAAACGGCATTCTTACATACTGAAAAGACCCCTCAGGTGTAGAGAACGCAGTCTTCTCCTTAGCCTCTTGCGACAGTGGGATCTGCCAGTATCCTTTAGTGAGATCTAAGGTGCTAATATACCTTGCGGGGCCTAGCCGTTCGACCAGCTCATCTACCCTGGGCATAGGGTAAGTATCAACTGTGGACACTTCATTAAGCTTGCGGTAGTCATTGCAGGATCTCCACTCCCCGTTTGGTTTTGGCACTAACACTATGGGGCTGGACCAGCCACTTTTAGACCTTTCAATCACCCCTAGCTCCATCATCCTACTAACCTCTTTGGAAATCACGTCCCGGCGGGCTTCAGGGATCCTATAGGGTTTTAAGTAGGGATGAGCGAACTCGAACTGTATAGTTCGGGTTCGTACCGAATTTTGGGGTGTCCGTGACACGGACCCGAACCCGGACATTTTCGTAAAAGTCCGGGTTCGGGTTCGGTGTTCGTCGCTTTCTTCGCGCTTTTGTGACGCTTTCTTGGCGCTTTTTGAAAGGCTGCAAAGCAGCCAATCAACAAGCGTCATACTACTTGCCCCAAGAGGCCATCACAGCCATGCCTACTATTGGCATGGCTGTGATTGGCCAGAGCACCATGTGACCCAGCCTCTATTTAAGCTGGAGTCACATAGCGCCGCCCGTCACTCTGCTCTGATTAGCGTAGGGAGAGGTTGCGGCTGCGACAGTAGGGCGAGATTAGGCAGATTAACTCCTCCAAAGGACTTGATTAACTGATCGATCTGCAGCTGTGGATCATTGAGCTGCTGATCCTCAATTGCTCACTGTTTTTAGGCTGCACAGACCGTTTGTCAGTCACATTTTTCTGGGGTGATCGGCGGCCATTTTGTGTCTTGTGGTGCGCCAGCACAAGCTGCGACCAAGTGCATTTAACCCTCAATGGTGTGGTTGTTTTTTGGCTAAAGCCTACATCAGGGTGAAGCTGTCACACCAAGTGCATTTAACCAGCAATAGTCTGTTCATTTTTTGGCCATATACAAAATCAGGGGCAAGCTGCGCCTGTCACCAAGTGCATTTAACCCTCAATGGTGTGGTTGTTTTTTGGCTAAAGCCTACATCAGGGTGAAGCTGTCACACCAAGTGCATTTAACCAGCAATAGTCTGTTCATTTTTTGGCCATATACTAAATCAGGGGCAAGCTGCGCCTGTCACCAAGTGCATTTAACCCTCAATGGTGTGGTTGTTTTTTGGCTAAAGCCTACATCAGGGTGAAGCTGTCACACCAAGTGCATTTAACCAGCAATAGTCTGTTTATTTTTTGGCCATATCCCAGTCTAATTCTGTCACTAAATCCATACCGGTCACCCAGCGCCTAAATACTAGGCCTCAAATTTATATCCAGCTAAATCTGTCCCTAGTGCTGTAGCTGGGCGAGTTATTTAGTGTCCGTTCAAGCACATTTCTTGTTCTGGGTTGAAATACAATTCCCAATTTAGCAATTTCATAATTTAGTGGTTTCTGCTATATCAGAGCTATTTGAAATCTATCCCTAAAAGGGTATATAATATTCAAGGTGCACATTGGGTCATTCAGAATAACTTCACACACACCCGCTACTGTGTATTTCTAAGTCTAATTCTGTCACTAAACCCATACCTGTCACGCAGCGCCTAAATACTAGGCCTCAAATTTATATCCAGCTAAATCTGTCCCTAGTGCTGTAGCTGGGCGAGTTATTTAGTGTCCGTTCAAGCACATTTCTTGTTCTGGGTTGAAATACAATTCCCAATTTAGCAATTTCATAATTTAGTGGTTTCTGCTATATCAGAGCTATTTGAAATCTATCCCTAAAAGGGTATATAATATTCAAGGTGCACATTGGGTCATTCAGAATAACTTCACACACACCCGCTACTGTGTATTTCCAAGTCTAATTCTGGCACTAAACCCATACCTGTCACCCAGCGCCTAAATACTAGGCCTCAAATTTATATCCCGCTAAATCTGTCCTTAGTGCTGTAGCTGGGCGAGTTATTTAGTGTCCGTTCAAGCACATTTCTTGTTCTGGGTTGAAATACAATTCCCAATTTAGCAATTTCATAATTTAGTGGTTTCTGCTATATCAGAGCTATTTGAAATCTATCCCTAAAAGGGTATATAATATTCAAGGTGCACATTGGGTCATTCAGAATAACTTCACACACACCCGCTACTGTGTATTTCTAAGTCTAATTCTGTCACTAAACCCATACCTGTCACCCAGCGCCTAAATACTAGGCCTCAAATTTATATCCTGCTAAATCTCTCGTTAACGCTGTCCTGTTGTGGCTGGGAAAGTTATTTAGTGTCCGTCAAAGCACATTTTTTGTTCTGGGTTTAAATACAATTCCCAATTTAACAATTTCATAATTTAGTGGTTTCTGCTATATCAGAGCTATTTGAAATCTATCCCTAAAAGGGTATATAATATTCAAGGTGCACATTGGGTCATTCAGAATAACTTCACACACACCCGCTACTGTGTATTTCCAAGTCTAATTCTGTCACTAAACCCATACCTGTCACCCAGCGCCTAAATACTAGGCCTCAAATTTATATCCTGCTAAATCTCTCGTTAACGCTGTCCTGTTGTGGCTGGGAAAGTTATTTAGTGTCCGTCAAAGCACATTTTTTGTTCTGGGTTGAAATACAATTCCCAATTTAGCAATTTCATAATTTAGTGGTTTCTGCTATATCAGAGCTATTTGAAATCTATCCCTAAAAGGGTATATAATATTCAAGGTGCACATAGGGTCATTCAGAATAACTTCACACACACGCTTCTGTGCATTTCCAAGTCTAATTCTGTCACTAAATCCATACCGGTCACCCAGCGCCTAAATACTAGGCCTCAAATTTATATCCAGCTAAATCTGTCCCTAGTGCTGTAGCTGGGCGAGTTATTTAGTGTCCGTTCAAGCACATTTCTTGTTCTGGGTTGAAATACAATTCCCAATTTAGCAATTTCATAATTTAGTGGTTTCTGCTATATCAGAGCTATTTGAAATCTATCCCTAAAAGGGTATATAATATTCAAGGTGCACATAGGGTCATTCAGAATAACTTCACACACACGCTTCTGTGCATTTCCAAGTCTAATTCTGTCACTAAATCCATACCGGTCACCCAGCGCCTAAATACTAGGCCTCAAATTTATATCCAGCTAAATCTGTCCCTAGTGCTGTAGCTGGGCGAGTTATTTAGTGTCCGTTCAAGCACATTTCTTGTTCTGGGTTGAAATACAATTCCCAATTTAGCAATTTCATAATTTAGTCGTTTCTGCTATATCAGAGCTATTTGAAATCTATCCCTAAAAGGGTAGATCATATTGAAGGTGCACATAGGGTCATTCAGAATAACTTCACACACACGCTTCTGTGCATTTCCAAGTCTAATTCTGTCACTAAATCCATACCGGTCACCCAGCGCCTAAATACTAGGCCTCAAATTTATATCCCGCTGAATTTGAATACAATACATTGGGCCAAATAATATATTTGTTGTTGTGGTGAACCATAACAATGAGAAAAACATCTAGTAAGGGACGCGGACGTGGACATGGTCGTGGTGGTGTTAGTGGACCCTCTGGTGCTGGGAGAGGACGTGGCCGTTCTGCCACATCCACACGTCCTAGTGTACCAACTACCTCAGGTCCCAGTAGCCGCCAGAATTTACAGCGATATATGGTGGGGCCCAATGCCGTTCTAAGGATGGTAAGGCCTGAGCAGGTACAGGCATTAGTCAATTGGGTGGCCGACAGTGGATCCAGCACGTTCACATTATCTCCCACCCAGTCTTCTGCAGAAAGCGCACAGATGGCGCCTGAAAACCAACCCCATCAGTCTGTCACATCACCCCCATGCATACCAGGGAAACTGTCTCAGCCTCAAGTTATGCAGCAGTCTCTTATGCTGTTTGAAGACTCCGCTGGCAGGGTTTCCCAAGGGCATCCACCTAGCCCTTCCCCAGCGGTGAAAGACATAGAATGCACTGACGCACAACCACTTATGTTTCCTGATGATGAGGACATGGGAATACCACCTCAGCATGTCTCTGATGATGACGAAACACAGGTGCCAACTGCTGCGTCTTTCTGCAGTGTGCAGACTGAACAGGAGGTCAGGGATCAAGACTGGGTGGAAGACGATGCAGGGGACGATGAGGTCCTAGACCCCACATGGAATGAAGGTCGTGCCACTGACTTTCACAGTTCGGAGGAAGAGGCAGTGGTGAGACCGAGCCAACAGCGTAGCAAAAGAGGGAGCAGTGGGCAAAAGCAGAACACCCGCCGCCAAGAGACTCCGCCTGCTACTGACCGCCGCCATCTGGGACCGAGCACCCCAAAGGCAGCTTCAAGGAGTTCCCTGGCATGGCACTTCTTCAAACAATGTGCTGACGACAAGACCCGAGTGGTTTGCACGCTGTGCCATCAGAGCCTGAAGCGAGGCATTAACGTTCTGAACCTGAGCACAACCTGCATGACCAGGCACCTGCATGCAAAGCATGAACTGCAGTGGAGTAAACACCTTAAAACCAAGGAAGTCACTCAGGCTCCCCCTGCTACCTCTTCTGCTGCTGCCGCCTCGGCCTATTCTGCTGCTGCCGCCTCGGCCTCTTCCTCCGCCTCTGGAGGAACGTTGGCACCTGCCGCCCAGCAAACAGGGGATGTACCACCAACACCACCACCACCACCTCCGTCACCAAGCGTCTCAACCATGTCACACGCCAGCGTTCAGCTCTCCATCTCACAAACATTTGATAGAAAGCGTAAATTCCCACCTAGCCACCCTCGATCCCTGGCCCTGAATGCCAGCATTTCTAAACTACTGGCCTATGAAATGCTGTCATTTAGGCTGGTGGACACAGACAGCTTCAAACAGCTCATGTCGCTTGCTGTCCCACAGTATGTTGTTCCCAGCCGGCACTACTTCTCCAAGAGAGCCGTGCCTTCCCTGCACAACCAAGTATCCGATAAAATCAAGTGTGCACTGCGCAACGCCATCTGTGGCAAGGTCCACCTAACCACAGATACGTGGACCAGTAAGCACGGCCAGGGACGCTATATCTCCCTAACTGCACACTGGGTAAATGTAGTGGCAGCTGGGCCCCAGGCGGAGAGCTGTTTGGCGCACGTCCTTCCGCCGCCAAGGATCGCAGGGCAACATTCTTTGCCTCCTGTTGCCACCTCCTCCTTCTCGGCTTCCTCCTCCTCTTCTTCCACCTGCTCATCCAGTCAGCCACACACCTTCACCACCAACTTCAGCACAGCCCGGGGTAAACGTCAGCAGGCCATTCTGAAACTCATATGTTTGGGGGACAGGCCCCACACCGCACAGGAGTTGTGGCGGGGTATTGAACAACAGACCGACGAGTGGTTGCTGCCGGTGAGCCTCAAGCCCGGCCTGGTGGTGTGTGATAATGGGCGAAATCTCGTTGCAGCTCTGGGACTAGCCAATTTGACGCACATCCCTTGCTTGGCGCATGTGCTGAATTTGGTGGTGCAGAAGTTCATTCACAACTACCCCGACATGTCAGAGCTGCTGCATAAAGTGCGGGCCGTCTGTTCGCGCTTCCGGCGTTCACATCCTGCTGCTGCTCGCCTGTCTGCGCTACAGCGTAACTTCGGCCTTCCCGCTCACCGCCTCATATGCGACGTGCCCACCAGGTGGAACTCCACCTTGCACATGCTGGACAGACTGTGCGAGCAGCAGCAGGCCATAGTGGAGTTTCAGCTGCAGCACGCACGGGTCAGTCGCACTACAGAACAGCACCACTTCACCACCAATGACTGGGCCTCCATGCGAGACCTGTGTGCCCTGTTGCGCTGTTTCGAGTACTCCACCAACATGGCCAGTGGCGATGACACCGTTATCAGCGTTACAATACCACTTCTATGTCTCCTTGAGAAAACACTTAGGGCGATGATGGAAGAGGAGGTGGCCCAGGAGGAGGAGGAGGAGGAGGAAGAGGGGTCATTTTTAGCACTTTCAGGCCAGTCTCTTCGAAGTGACTCAGAGGGAGGTTTTTGGCAACAGCAGAGGCCAGGTACAAATGTGGCCAGCCAGGGCCCACTACTGGAGGACGAGGAGGACGAGGATGAGGAGGAGGTGGAGGAGGATGAGGATGAAGCATGGTCACAGCGGGGTGGCACCCAACGCAGCTCGGGCCCATAACTGGTGCGTGGCTGGGGGGAAAGGCAGGACGATGACGATACGCCTCCCACAGAGGACAGCTTGTCCTTATCCCTGGGCAGCCTGGCACACATGAGCGACTACATGCTGCAGTGCCTGCGCAACGACAGCAGAGTTGCCCACATTTTAACCTGTGCGGACTACTGGGTTGCCACCCTGCTGGATCCACGCTACAAAGACAATGTGCCCACCTTACTTCCTGCACTGGAGCGTGATAGGAAGATGCGCGAGTACAAGCGCACGTTGGTAGACGCGCTACTGAGAGCATTCCCAAATGTCACAGGGGAACAAGTGGAAGCCCAAGGCCAAGGCAGAGGAGGAGCAAGAGGTCGCCAAGGCAGCTGTGTCACGGCCAGCTCCTCTGAGGGCAGGGTTAGCATGGCAGAGATGTGGAAAACTTTTGTCAACACGCCACAGCTAACTGCACCACCACCTGATACGCAACGTGTTAGCAGGAGGCAACATTTCACTAACATGGTGGAACAGTACGTGTGCACACCCCTCCACGTACTGACTGATGGTTCGGCCCCATTCAACTTCTGGGTCTCTAAATTGTCCACGTGGCCAGAGCTAGCCTTTTATGCCTTGGAGGTGCTGGCCTGCCCGGCAGCCAGCGTTTTGTCTGAACGTGTATTCAGCACGGCAGGGGGCGTCATTACAGACAAACGCAGCCGCCTGTCTACAGCCAATGTGGACAAGCTGACGTTCATAAAAATGAACCAGGCATGGATCCCACAGGACCTGTCCGTCCCTTGTCCAGATTAGACATTAACTACCTCCCCATAACCATATATTATTGGACTCCAGGGCACTTCCTCATTCAATCCTATTTTTATTTTCATTTTACCATTATATTGCGATGCTACCCAAAGTTGAATGAACCTCTCCTCTGCCTGTGTGCTAGGCCTAAATATATGCCAATGGACTGTTGCAGTGGTGGCTGACATGAAGCCTGATTCTCTGCTATGACATGCAGACTAATTCTCTGCTGACATGAAGCCAGATTGTCTGTTACGGGACCTCCCTCCTCTGCCTGGGTGCTGGGCCTAAATTTATGACAATGGACTGTTGCAGTGGTGGCTGACGTGAAGCCTCATTCTCTGCTATGACATGCAGACTGATTCTCTGCTGACATGAAGCCAGATTGTCTGTTACGGGACCTCTCTCCTCTGCCTGTGTGCTAGGCCTAAATATATGCCAATGGACTGTTGCAGTGGTGGCTGACGTGAAGCCTGATTCTCTGCTATGACATGCAGACTGATTCTCTGCTGACATGAAGCCAGATCCTCTGTTACGGGACCTCTCTCCTCTGCCTGTGTGTGTGCTGGGCCTAAATATATGCCAATGGACTGTTGCAGTGGTGGCTGACGTGAAGCCTCATTCTCTGCTATGACATGCAGACTAATTCTCTGCTGACATGAAGACAGATTCTCTGTTACGGGACCTCCCTCCTCTGCCTGGGTGCTGGGCCTAAATATATGCCAATGGACTGTTGCAGTGGTGGGTGACGTGAAGCCTCATTCTCTGCTATGACATGCAGACTAATTCTCTGCTGACATGAAGCCAGATTGTCTGTTACGGGACCTCTCTCCTCTGCCTGTGTGTGTGCTGGGCCTAAATATATGCCAATGGACTGTTGCAGTGGTGGCTGACGTGAAGCCTCATTCTCTGCTATGACATGCAGACTAATTCTCTGCTGACATGAAGACAGATTCTCTGTTACGGGACCTCTCTCCTCTGCCTGTGTGTGTGCTGGGCCTAAATATATGCCAATGGACTGTTGCAGTGGTGGCTGACGTGAAGCCTCATTCTCTGCTATGACATGCAGACTAATTCTCTGCTGACATGAAGACAGATTCTCTGTTACGGGACCTCCCTCCTCTGCCTGGGTGCTGGGCCTAAATATATGCCAATGGACTGTTGCAGTGGTGGCTGACGTGAAGCCTCATTCTCTGCTATGACATGCAGACTAATTCTCTGCTGACATAAAGACAGATTCTCTGTTACGGGACCTCTCTCCTCTGCCTGGGTGCCGGGGCCTAAATATCTGAGAATGGACTGTTCCAGTGGTGGGTGACGGGAAGCCAGATTCTCTGCTATGGAACCTCTCTCCAATTGATTTTGGTTAATTTTTATTTATTTAATTTTTAATTTAATTCATTTCCCTATCCACATTTGTTTGCAGGGGATTTACCTACATGTTGCTGCCTTTTGCAGCCCTCTAGCTCTTTCCTGGGCTGTTTTACAGCCTTTTTAGTGCCGCAAAGTTCGGGTCCCCATTGACTTCAATGGGGTTCGGGTTCGGGACGAAGTTCGGATCGGGTTCGGATCCCGAACCCGAACATTTCCGGGATGTTCGGCCGAACTTCTCGAACCCGAACATCCAGGTGTTCGCTCAACTCTAGTTTTAAGTTCAAATCCAGCTACAGTATAACCCTTAATAGTAAATAATCTTTATTGGTATTCATACAACACAAAAAAAGTCCTATAGTGTCCCTGCATAAAGATGTCCACCAAAATGATGAATATGGGAATAGATGACCCTAATAATAATACTAAAGCTCCTAAGGGTGGAGACCCCCCGTCCTCGAACCTCACTGGCAACTCCTAGTTGGCCCTATAATATGCGGACTGGTAATAAATATATTGGTGGACTAAATTGGGCATGGACAGAAAGGATATCTCAATATGCACAGTGTATGCAACACTGTCGGTTAAGATACCAAAAGGTACACGGTGCAGCTAACTAGACAAAACAGGAAACGACACCTAAGATGGCAAATGGATTAAATTAAATTAAATGGTTACATTGATGGATGTCCAGCGGAGGGAGGCCCAGCGTGGGACAACCCCGATACACCCATAGGACAAACCAAGGTGTCAAATGACGGTCAAGAGAAGGTGTCAAATGACGGTCATAAACAAGATTTAAAAGATTGGACCAGATGACCTTACTAGGAGGGACGAAGGGAGGAAAGAGACAGGCATCAACAGTCAAGATGTTTGGAACACGATATTGAGGTATCACGATGGAAATCTGTAGGGAAAGAGATAAACATACAGATGTATATCTATACACATATATCTATAGCCCGACACCAAAATAAATTGAGTGAGGGACCATCACCAAAACGAGGGGCCTCATTCAAGAGGGTCACTCACTGTATCCAGAGGAAGTATTTAATGCATATAGATGTAACCCCGCTCTTAGACAGCGCCTTACTGATACAATATAGCCAAATGATGTAACAAAAAACGATAAGCTGAAACAAATCAAGATGGCCAATAGATGAAGGGAAACGCTCATTGACCTATACGGTATAGCCTAAATGAGGCAAATGGGCATACCTTAAGACAAGTCAGACAGTCCCTGTGAATAAAGGGGCCATTCTTCCTGCATACCCTATATAACAAAAGCATGTAATCAGACACTTGTTCCAATAGAAACATAGTAGCCTGCTACACATATAGTGTGGTAGCTGGGGTTACTCACTGTTAGTGCCGGCAGAATGCTTATCCTCCCATGATAGATGATGGTAACTTCTCCCAGGGTCCAACAATTAGCCATGGAGAACCACCCCCTCTTATACTGAATCCCTCCCATTAGTAAATTGATGGATCGCTCCATGTGGCGGCTATGCTGTGCTCTGGACAGCCGGTGGTGATAATGTGCGTTCCACTGTGGAACGCACACCGCACTTGGGACTTCCGGTTGCGGCGCCCGGAAGTGACGTCAGACGACTTGCGCTGCAGACTGAAGCGCAGCTAAAGACTGAGAAGATACAAACTATGTGTGGCGTCCGATTTAGACGTCATCACCGGTGGACATGCGCTCCACAGTGGAACGCACAGCAGGTCGGGCCAAAGAAGTAGGTGCATAAGGAGTATACTTTGCTGATATTGACCATAATGTAATCAATATGGCACAAAAATATCCCTCATGATAGAGAGGAGATAGGGCATCTTAGACCGAGCCAGAATTAACCAGATTATTTCACCTGTTGAATGAGAGGAATAAGAGATGCCTAATGGGGAGTGGTTAAACCAAAAGAGACATAGGACAAAAGTAAAATCGCAGTCATGGATACGATAATGGATATGTCACAGATAGTTAAATCAGTGAAACCTATGCTAATTCACTGTCAATGATAATAACACATGGGTGCTTCGCGCACCAGGCAAAGTCTGTAGGGACACAACGATCAGCCAAACCCGTGGGTAGCAAGGGAATAAAGAAGGGGGTGTAAGGGAGAGGGAGAGGGGAGACAGGAGAGTATACCAGGGATAGACCATAGGGCCAGAAAGCAAAGATCGGTCACAGAAAACATGAGAATGTGAGTCTTTCATTGAGCCCGAGGGGGGATTGGGACCGGAGTCTATGGATCCATTCACATTCTTTTTGCAGAATTCTCCTATCCCAATCACCCCCTCGGGGGGATGGATGAACCACGTCAAGAACAGTGAAACGGAGGGACCTCAGGTTACCGTCATGGACCTCATTCACATGTGTCGCAATCGGGGTCACTTCCTTATTCTTCACGTCATTTACATGTTCGAGAATTCGCCTTCTGAATTCTCTAACTGTCTTGCCAACATAGTCCAGAGGGCAACTACGCTGGCATAAGTATACTAGGCCCTTTGATCTGCAATTAACAAAATCACGTATCAAGAAGGTCTGACCCGTTGTTGATCCAATGATAATCTTTGCTGTATTTACAAATTCACATGCTTTGCAACCGCCGCATCTATAAACGCCTAACGGCCGACGGTCCAGCCATGTACCCTCTTTAACAGGTGTTGTGAAGTGACTAGTCACCAGCCGATCTCTAAGACTTTTCCCTCTTCTATAAGAGACGGACGGGCGATCGGACACAACTTCAGAGAGATCGGGGTCCATCTTTAAGATGGCCCAGTATTTGTTTAGAATTTTCTTCACATCTTGATTGGCAGTGTCGAAGTTGGAGATAATTCTCAGCGGCTGGGGACTGTCTATTTTCATTTTTGGGGTAAGTAAATTACTGCGTACCTTGGACCGTGCGTGTTTAAACGCATCGTTAAGCACTACTTGTGGGTAACCTCTAGCAGCAAATCTAGCCTGGAGGTTCCTCGCTTCCCTAAAAAACGCTTTGTCACTGGAGCAGTTCCTCCGTGCCCGGAGGTATTGTCCTCTTGGGATACCCTGTTTGAGGGAAGTGGGGTGATAACTGCTCCAGTGAAGGAGGGAGTTTGTAGCCGTAGTCTTCCTGAATAAATTGGTGGATAAATGATCCCCTGTAATTGTTACCTTTACGTCCAGAAAAGTGATACTGGATGGATCATGTTCATAGGTAAAATGGAGTCCAATTTCATTACTATTAAGATCAGAGACAAAGTGTTTAAATTCCATCAAATCACCCTTCCAGACAACAAACACGTCGTCGATATAACGGGTCCAGAAATAGATATTTTTGGACCACCAGACATCCCGGTCAGGGAAAACGTGTGTATCTTCCCACCAGCCCAGGAAGAGGTTGGCGTAGGTGGGGGCACAAGGGCTCCCCATCGCCGCCCCCCTGAGCTGGTGGTAGAATCTTGAGTTGAATAGGAAGTAATTATGCGTTAGAGTATACTCAAGTAGCCTAACGATAAAGCTATTGTGCGAGTTGTATTGTAAACCTCTAGCGCCTAAAAAATATTCGATGGCTTTGAGGCCATGTAGATGTGGAATGGAACTATACAGAGCCTAAACATCAATGCTACATAGGATACAGTCCGGATCAAGGACGAGAGCATCAATTTTGTTGAGGAAGTCCATTGTGTCCCTCGTGTATGCTGGGAGGGACACAACGAACTCCCTCAACACCTTGTCAAGGTAAACCCCACAGTTCTGGGTGAGTGAGTTGACTCCTGATACTATAGAGCGGCCCTTTAATGGGCTAACCCCTTTATGAACCTTGGGGAGCCCATAAAAGGTCGCTATTAGGGGTTTGGTAGGTAACATAAACTCAAATTCAGGTGTCCCTATCACTTTAATCTCTAGACCAGCAAGCAGAATCTGTTTAAGATCAGCCAAGAATTTCTGAGTGGGATTGGAGGGTAAAATTCTATAGCCTTCTCTATCCTTGAGGAAGTCCAGGCACATCTGAATATAGGCTTCATTCTCGAGAATAACTAAGTTGCCGCCTTTGTCAGAGGGCTTGACTACAATACTGCGGTCTTTTTCAAGAGACTGTAAGGCCTGCATCTCTGTACGAGAGAGGTTGAAGGATCTTGGGCCTACACGAGCCAGCTGTTCAAGGTCATTCGTGACCATCTGTAGAAATATATCTACATGCTCGTAATTGGCTGGAGGGGGAATTTTCTTACTTTTAGGTTTTAGTTTTGTGAATGGGCCTGATCCACTGGTCCGAGTATGGACTCTATTCAGATCGACGAGGGTTTGAAGATCATCAAAATCGCCCTCATCTAAACCCAATCTAGTACAGGTATCTCTATTGGAGGTTCTAAAAAAACTTGTGCCACTTAAGTCTCCTACAGAAGAGGTGTAGGTCCTTAGTCCATGAAAATAGACTAAAGTTGGTAGTGGGCACAAAGGACAGGCCCTTCTTGAGGACCTCCACCTCAACCGCAGAGAGACCCCTAGTGGACAAGTTAACAATCTGAAGGTCTGTTACTGACCCTTGTCCTGTCGGCCCCGTAGCTGATAGGGCATCACGCTCTTCTCTAAAAAAGATGCCGTCGGTTGTGGTTGAGTTTGGGTATTGGAAGAGCCAGAGGGAGGCGAGGAGGAGAAGGTATTTTGGTAGCCTGGTCTCTGTGTCCCCCGTCCCCTGCCTCTGTAGCCACCGCCCCCTGCCATCCCTGACCACCACGTCGTCTCGTGCCCTGCCGCCCCGGATTGGAAGAACTACCAGATGGTTTAGAGTATGGCTCAGTGTCAGAGGAATCGAACTCTGAGGAGGAAAGTTCAGAACCCCCTACCGGTCCCGGTGTTATGGTGTAAGCTCGATTATCCCTAAATTCACTTAAGTCCCTCACGAATTGTCTGTGCTTGCGTTCTTTGATTAGGCCCTGAAAACGTTCAACTGAGGTCTGAAGGGAAGTTTCACGTCTGGAGAAATCAGGGTCCTCTTTTAATTTCAGGGCACTCTCTATTTGCTCATGTAGTTTTTTGGAGGTCACCTCAAACACACGTTTTTCTTCTTCAAGTAGTAAGTTCATCAGATTGAGTGAACTAAGGGTAAGCGTCTCCTCCCATTTAACTAGAAGAGATGGTGATGAAATTCTATCAGCCGGTTTAACACGAAGGCGTAGCCCCCGTGGTACAATTTTGTGTCCAATATAACATTCCAAAGATTTAATCTCCCACCATGACTTTATGTTTTCCTTATAGCAGTTGTAAAGATCGTTGAAGACCTGTTTACTAGTGGCTTGTTGACCTAGACCTGGTATCTCCCTATCTGAGAATATATCCCTTGCTTCAATAGCTAGGGCTTCGGTGAATAAAGTCCCTGAAAGAAAACTTGCCATACTCTAAACTTGCCAAATCAAAATCCAGCCTAAATGGATATATATAAATATATTGGGTTAGAGGTAAAAATTGCAAATCCAGCTACAGTATAACCCTTAATAGTAAATAATCTTTATTGGTATTCATACAACACAAAAAAAGTCCTATAGTGTCCATGCATAAAGATGACCACCAAAATGATGAATAGGGGAATAGATGACCCTAATAATAATACTAAAGCTAGGCCCTGTGCCCAGGGGCGACTCCTAAGGGTGGAGACCCCCCGTCCTCGAACCTCACTGGCAACTCCTAGTTGGCCCTATAATATGCGGACTGGTAATAAATATATTGGTGGACTAAATTGGGCATGGACAGAAAGGATATCTCAATATGCACAGTGTATACAACCCTGTCGGTTAAGATCCTATAGGGTTTTAAGTTCACCCTCACTTGGGGATCTGTGAAGATCTCATGTACTATCACATTGGTACGGCCAGGGGTTTCTGTGAAGAGATCCGTATTCCTCTGCAGCAGTTCCCTAAACTGTTGTTTTTGGGAGGGGGATAGGGTCTCTGAAATTTTAACAGCTTCGATGGTGGACCCCTGTTGAGCCACCAGGCAAGAAGCTTCAGGTGGGTCTCTCTCCTTCCAGAGTTTGATCAGATTGACATGGTATATCTGGTAGGGCTTTCTCTTCCCTGGCTGGTGTACCCTATAATTGACCTCTCCAACTATCTCGTAGGGACCCTGCCATTTGGCTAGGAATTTGCTTTCGACAGTAGGGACTAACACTAACACCCTATCTCCCGGATTAAACTGTCTTAGACAAGCGGACCTATTATATACCCGGGCCTGTGCCTCCTGAGCCTGAAGCATATGTTCCTTTACAATGGGCATCACCCTTGCCATCCTCTCTTGCATCTGTGCTACATGCTCTACTACACTTTTGTAGGGAGTGGCCTCACTTTCCCACATTTCCTTTGCCACATCCAAGAGACCTCTGGGGTGTCTGCCATATAGTAATTCAATGGGTGAAAAACCTGTGGAGGACTGGGGCACTTCTCTAATAGAGAACAGTAGGTATGGTAACAGACAATCCCAGTCCCGCCCATCCTTCTCTACCACCTTCCTCAGCATGGCCAATAGGGTCTTATTAAAATGCTCCACAAGGCCATCCGTCTGAGGATGGTATACGGAGGTTCGCAGCACAGTTCCCTCATCACTTTTGACATAAACGGGGTTCACTGATCTGTAAGAATCTCTTTGGGAATACCCGTTCGGGAGAAGACATGGAACAACTCCCGGGCAATATTTTTGGACGTGGGGTTCCGTAGGGGAACAGCCTCGGGGTACCGGGTAGCGTAATCAGCGATTACGAGGATGTACTGATGCCCCCTAGCGGACTTCACCAATGGGCCTACCAAGTCCATTGCTATCCTTTCAAAGGAGACCTCAATGATTGGTAAGGGAATGAGAGGGCTACGGAAGTGTGCTACTGGGGAAGTGACCTGACAAACTGGACACGATTGACAGAATTCCCTAATCTCTTGGTAACACCCCGGCCAATAAAATCGTTGTAGGACCCTCTCAAGTGTTTTGTCTGCAACCAGGTGACCACCTAACACATGGGAATGGGCCATGTCCATAACCATACGTCGATATGGTCCCGGGACTAGTAGCTGCTCTATCACTTTGTCCCGTATCTTGGTCACCCGGTATAATAGATCCTGATTCAGGGCAAAGTGTGGAAAACGTTGGTCGACCCCGGGCTCTTGCGGAACCCCATTAAGGACCTCCACATTCTCTAGTGCCCCTTTTAAGGTCAAATCTCGAAGTTGGGCCGTACCAAACTTTCCCCGGGATACCTCCAAGTCGGGGACATTTTCCTCTGGGGTATCCTCTTCCTCATTGTCTCCTAGCAGGACAGTCAGAGGAAACTCCTGGGTCGCCTCTGGACTCCCACCCACAGGGTTGCATGGGCCGGCGCGGTGATTCGGCATAACAACCTTTGCCCACAGGTCCCAGAACAGGGGGCAGTCGCAGCCAATAATAACCTCATGCAGTAAGCATTTCACTACTCCCACATGGTGGGTCAGGGCAGTCCACTCTGTTTCCAGAGTAACCTGGGCCACCGGGTAAACTCTGGTGTCCCCATGAATACATTTGACTCCCAGATTTTTCCCAGGGACCAACACATGAGGAAGAGAGGCCGAGATCAGGGTGACCAAGCTCCCTGAGTCCAATAGTCCTGAGACCAGAGTTCCATTGATGGTTAGTGTACACATCTGGGGTCCCTCCCCTCCCGTGGGTACGGCGCTGCAAGCTGGCTGCGCAAAGAGGGAACTGCGCCGACCCACAGAACAGTCCATGGGCTCCGTGGTGAGGGGACACTGGGCTACCATGTGACCTGGGGCCCAACATCTCCAGCAAATGATTTCCCGAGAGATTTCTCTGGGTATGGGTTCGGGCATCCCCCTGGCCTTGACACGACCCTCTCGAGTAGGCTTGGCCCCTAGTCTCTGACTATCTGAGTCCTTCCGGGCCCCCCAATATGTTGATTTCAGGTTCCCTGGACCGCCCAGGGACTTCTCCATGGCATGGAATCTCTGCACTAGTCCCACCAGGTCATCTGCTGTCTGGGGGTCACCCTGTGTAACCCAGCACTGAATGGGGTGAGGAAGGGAGTGCATGTACCGGTCCATGACTACACATTCCACCATTTCAACAGGGGAGCAAACCTCTGGCTGCAACCACTTTTGAACCAGATGTAGCAAGTCAAATAGCTGGGACCTCGGAGGTTTGTCCAGGCAATAGGTCCAGTACTGTGCCCTTTGGGCTCGCACCGCCAAAGTAACACCTAGCCGTGCCGGGATCTCTGCTTTTAATTTGGGGTCCTGCAAGGCAAGATCCTGCAAGGCAAGATCATAATAGGCCTTTTGGGGCTCCCCAGTTAAATACGGGGCCAGGACTTCAGCCCACTGATCCGGTGGTAGCTTTTCCCGGTCAGCAACCCGCTCGAACACCGCGAGGAAAGCCTCAACGTCATCCTCCAGGGTCATCTTTTGTAAAGCTTCCCTCACAGTCCTCCTGACACGATGACTATCATTCGGAGTGGGAGGAGTTGAACTCTCCCGGGTGCAAAAGGCATCGGTCAGAACGGCCATCTGCTGGATGAGCAGCTTGTTGGTCTCTTGCTGGGCTTGCATGGCGTCCGTATGTGCTTTCTGTTGCTGCAAGTTTGCCTGCACCAGGTGCTTAATCACTTCCTCCATGGCAGCTGGTGTGGGTTGGCTCTGTGTTGCAGCTTTGACCCAGGACATGTAATTCGACCGCGGGTTTATGCCCGCATCCGACACCACTTGTGGGGATCAACTCAAACAGTGACTTCAGGTGTCATTTAAACAATAGTCTTTTATTTTGTTCAAACACAGCTTTAACAAATGCTCGCTTACTTCAGCGGGTAAACACAAAGAAACAGTTCATATGAAATGGTCTAACTCACAGTCCTCTGTAGTTCCAGAGTTCCACCACCCGCTGGAGAGGGAGAAAAGGATTAGGCCACAGCAGGCTTATCCACAGCAACACACCACACAGCTTTACTCCCCGTCTGTTACACTTCCAGACTAGGAACCACACCCCCAGCTTTCCTGGGATTCCTGGCTTAAATAGGCCAGCCAACACCTGGCCTGGATACGTGGGAGTAGTCATCCCACCCTGCTCTTTGACTACTCCAATGAAACCCGGCCTGGATCAGCTGCAGCTAGCAGCTAAACTACCTCTAGCAACTGTCAGTAACCTAGGGTTACTGACGAAACATTACCGGTTCATTTCACTGAGGCCAGGCACCTCGGTGACACGTATCTATCATCTATTATGGAACCTTGTGCCTTCTCACAATATAAATATATATATATATATATATATATATAGGTACAAAAATTGGACTGCACTCCAAACAATTCGTGAAAAAAATCTGTGTTTATTCACCCATCTATGGCAAAGCGACGTTTCGGCTCCAACTGAGCCTTTCTCAAGCATTGGTGAACAGTGCATGGCAAGTATATAAAGGTGTATCCCATATACAATCAATAAAATCACATAATTGGTACTTTACAAATAGTATCTATATATAACACATACATGTGCAAAAACCACACATCATTTATATTACATCAAGTGACATGTGCTTAATCAAATGACAGAAGTCAAAATTGTGTCATATTACATAAAAATACCAAAGAGTACATGATTGATTGCACCTATAGCTTATTAACGTATCATTTATATATTAGCTAGAATAGTATCCATGTGCAGCAATACAAAGGACTAATGAATTTTACCCTGATAGAAGGATGGAGCCCACATATACTGTAGCGCCGATCGGCGCGTCCTGTGCAGTCCAATGCACATGTCCCAGCCTGCCCTGCGTCATCGGTGGAGGACACATCCAAGCGCCAGGCCGCCGCCTACTGATGACATCAGCCGCACCTTAGTGACGCCCATCGATGTCAGCAGAGGGCCGCGCCTGCGCAATGTTCTCATTGCCATATAACCACCATATTACTTTAGGGAATCCTGCAGGGGAATGATCTTTACTGTTCATCTAAATATCTAGTACACGTTCTGCAGTGTCAGTTGCTGTGGTCACTTACCACAATACAGCAGGTGGGATGCGTCACCATCTTTATCCAAAATGATGAACGTACCTCCGATGTTCCAACATAGGCCCCCGGCACGTCAGTGTCGTTGGCCCTGTGGGATCTTACCCAGCTTCGTTGAGCAACTATGAGGGTGCTCCTCATTACAGCAGAATGTTGTCCACATAAGGACAATATAAAAAGAATTAGATCACTTCCCCATTATTGCATATTTCAGCTGGATGGAATACACGTCTGGACTGCACAAAAATATAAAAATATATATATCAAACTAAAATAGTTTTTTCTGGGGCTTGTCATCCACTCTCAGGTTCATCCATCTTCCAAAGTACCTTCGGTATCAAATTTGTCTAGAAAGACAATAAGAAATGTGTTAGTGACTGTGTGAAACAAAATTGTGTTTTAAATATTTAATTTTTTCTGTATAAAACCAATGATTCAGTCCTACACAAAGGATAATACACAAAGTTCATAGATGGTGCATCAGGGCAAACTGTTGACCTCACGTAATCCCACCATATCTATAATCAATGTTTAAACCAGCAGGATGAAGACTTTTTAGAGTTTGGATCCACTGCATTTCCTTTTTCTGTAATAGAGCTATCCGATCCCCACCTCTCCGTGGCATTGGAACATGGTCTATGATCCAACACCTAAGATCTTTTTCTTTGTGTTTAAATAGCCCAAAATGTCTTGGGACTGGTAAGTCCTTACGGCCTTTCCTAATTGTATGGTGGTGGTTATTTAATCTGGTTTTCAGATCTGTAGATGTTTCTCCTACGTATAATAGTTGACATGGACAGGATAGCACATAGATAACAAATGGGGTATCGCAGGTTAGATGGAATTTTATGGGGAATACTTGTCCCGTCTCAGGGTGTACAAATGTCTTGGATCTCCGGATCAGCCCACAATTGACACAATGTAGACACGGATAACACCCCGTGCCCAATGGTGCCAATGTGGTCTGTATCACCCTAGATTTAGGGCCTAGATCGGCCCTCACTAGTTGATCTCTAATATTACGAGGTCTACGGTAGGCACACAGGGGAGAGGTTGCAAACTCAGGTATCTTTTTAAGGCAACTACCCAATATAGGCCAATGTCTTTTTATAATTTTGCTGATCGAGTCACTATACTCTGTGTACGTAGAGACAAATGTAATTTTTTCTGGTTTTTCCTTTTTGACCTTGCCCTGTAATACAGAATCGCGGTCCATAGCCAGCACCTTCTGTTTCTGTTCGATAAGTAATTTATTGGGATAACCCCGTTGTCTGAATTTAATGACCATGTTGTCAACCGTCTGTTCAAGGGCATCACTGTTGGCTACGATTCGTTTAGCTCTTAAAAATTGCGAGTGTGGGAGGTGTTTCACCATGCTACGGGGGTGGCAGCTTTCATACCTCAGTATCATGTTCCTATCTGTGGGTTTCGTATATAATGATGTGGTGAGCTTACCATTGGAAATCACCACGTTAGTATCAAGGAACTGAACTGAGGTATTAGAGTATGTCAAGGTGAATTGTAGTTCACCATCAATCCCATTAAGGTAATGGTGAAAATCAGACAATTGTTCCTCCGTACCTGTCCAGATGAGGAAGATGTCGTCTATGTATCGCCACCAGCCCAAAAGATACTGGGCATGGTGGGACCCATAGACGACATCTTCCTCAAAACGGCGCATAAATATGTTGGCATACGTTGGGGCCACATTGGACCCCATCGCCACGCCGCGTTTTTGGATATAAAACGTGTCCTGAAAAAGAAAATAATTGTATTCCAGTACTATCCTCAGGAGCGATATGACAAACGAGCTCGCCTCATGCGTCATGGATGACGCATCCAACATATTTTGTACCGCCGTGATGCCCTTATGATGGTTTATGGAGGTGTATAAAGACACCACATCAAATGATGCCAGAGTGATCTCGTTAGTCATATCCAAGTTCACAGAATTGAGCTTCTTCAAAAAATCAGATGTGTCCCTAATATAGGACTGACCCCTGTAGAGAAATTGCGTAACACTCTGTCTAGGAAAATAGATATGTGACAGAACACTGAATCCGTGCCTGAAACAATGGGGCGCCCGGGTGGGTCCACCATTGTTTTATGCACTTTCGGCAGGACATAGATCACCGGAGTGATGGGGTGGGAGACCGTAAGGTATTCCCTAAGGCCCTCATCTATAATACCTGCTTGTGTTGCATCTGTCAAACATTCGTCAATTAAACGCATGATATTAAATTTGGGATCATAAGATATCTCACAGTATACATTTTCATCACTGAGTTGCCTTAGGATCTCCTTAGTATATTTAGAGGTATCAAGTACCACAACGGCACCGCCTATGTCGGCCGGTTTTATCGTGAGCTCGGTATCCCTCTTCAATTCCGTCAATGCATGTATCTCAGCCGTAGTGAGATTGGGAAACCTGAAGCTCTCAGTGTGCGGAAGAGCCCTCAGGGCACCAATCTCATTTTTAACCGCTGAGATATACGCATAGACGGCTGGTTCATTTACAGTTGGATTAAAGTAACTTTTCTTTGACAAATTAAACATCCTGCATGTAAATTCACTGGACCTTGTTGTCTGTTCACCACCCTTCCCCTGGAACCACACTTTAAGTTTGATAGAGCGAAAAAAATTACATAAGTCAGACTCAACATCTAACCAATTAATCTTTGCATTGGGACAAAAGGATAATCCTTTTGATAGAACAGATACCTGTGCAGGTGTCAATAATTTAGAAGAAAGGTTAATTACCGCTATTTCTTCTTTTTTTGAATTTGAGTCCTGGTTTTCATATTGCGACTTCTGTTGGTCTCTTCTGTGCCGGCGGCCGCCTCTTCTGGTTCGTCTCTTCTTGTTGTATGGGAATCCTTACCAGTCCCAAGACATTTTGGGCTATTTAAACACAAAGAAAAAGATCTTAGGTGTTGGATCATAGACCATGTTCCAATGCCACGGAGAGGTGGGGATCGGATAGCTCTATTAAAGAAAAAGGAAATGCAGTGGATCCAAACTCTAAAAAGTCTTCATCCTGCTGGTTTAAACATTGATTATAGATATGGTGGGATTACGTGAGGTCAACAGTTTGCCCTGATGCACCATCTATGAACTTTGTGTATTATCCTTTGTGTAGGACTGAATCATTGGTTTTATACAGAAAAAATTAAATATTTAAAACACAATTTTGTTTCACACAGTCACTAACACATTTCTTATTGTCTTTCTAGACAAATTTGATACCGAAGGTACTTTGGAAGATGGATGAACCTGAGAGTGGATGACAAGCCCCAGAAAAAACTATTTTAGTTTGATATATATATTTTTATATTTTTGTGCAGTCCAGACGTGTATTCCATCCAGCTGAAATATGCAATAATGGGGAAGTGATCTAATTCTTTTTATATTGTCCTTATGTGGACAACGTTCTGCTGTAATGAGGAGCACCCTCATAGTTGCTCAACGAAGCTGGGTAAGATTCCACAGGGCCAACGACACTGACGTGCCGGGGGCCTATGTGGGAACATCGGAGGTACGTTCATCATTTTGGATAAAGATGGTGACGCATCCCACCTGCTGTATTGTGGTAAGTGACCACAGCAACTGACACTGCAGAACGTGTACTAGATATTTAGATGAACAGTAAAGATCATTCCCCTGCAGGATTCCCTAAAGTAATATGGTGGTTATATGGCAATGAGAACATTGCGCAGGCGCGGCCCTCTGCTGACATCGATGGGCGTCACTAAGGTACGGCTGATGTCATCAGTAGGCGGCGGCCTGGCGCTTGGATGTGTCCTCCACCGATGACGCGGGCAGGCTGGGACATGCGCATTGGACTGCACAGGATGCGCCGATCGGCGCTACAGTATATGTGGGCTCCATCCTTCTATCAGGGTAAAATTCATTAATCCTTTGTATTGCTGCACATGGATACTATTCTAGCTAATATATAAATGATACGTTAATAAGCTATAGGTGCAATCAATCATGTACTCTTTGGTATTTTTATGTAATATGACACAATTTTGACTTCTGTCATTTGATTAAGCACATGTCACTTGATGTAATATAAATGATGTGTGGTTTTTGCACATGTATGTGTTATATATAGATACTATTTGTAAAGTACCAATTATGTGATTTTATTGATTGTATATGGGATACACCTTTATATACTTGCCATGCACTGTTCACCAATGCTTGAGAAAGGCTCAGTTGGAGCCGAAACGTCGCTTTGCCATAGATGGGTGAATAAACACAGATTTTTTTCACGAATTGTTTGGAGTGCAGTCCAATTTTTGTACCTTCATTACTGGGTAAGCACCTGCTGCCGTCCTTGGATTTTGCACCCATATATCTGAAGGGTGGTGCCGCCTGTGGTTTTTCTTTTTTCATTTTATATATATATATATATATATATATGTATATATATATATATATATATATATATATATATATATATATATACACAATGTATGTAAAAAGTCTACCCACCCCTGATAAAATGTCAGGTTTCTGTGATGTAAAAAGACAAAGATAAATAATTTCATGAACTTTTTCCACCTTTAACTAGGTCACCTAGGTCACCTATTAACTGTACAAATTGAAAAACAGCATGGCACATTTTGACTTGGCAAGATCTGCCCACTCTTCTTTGCCAAAACACTCCAAATCTGTCAGATAGCGAGGGCATCTCCTGTGCACAGCCTTCTTCAGATCAGCCCACATATTTTCGGATTCAGGTCTGGGCTCTGGCTGGACCATTCTAAAAATGTTATCTTCTTCTGGTGAAACCATTCCTTTGTTGATTTGAATGTATGCTTGGGGTCATTGTCATGCTGAAAGATGAAGTTCATTTCATGTTCAGCTTTTTAGCAGAAGCCTGAAGGTTTTGTGCCAATATTGACTGGTATTCGGAACTGTTCACAATCCCCTCTAGCTTAACTAAGGCCCCAGTTCCAGCTGAAGAAAAACAGCCCCAAAGCATCATGATGCCACCACAATGCTTCACTGTGGGTATGGTGTTCTTTTGGTGATGTGCAGTGTTGTTTTTGCGCCAAACATATCTTTTGGAATTATGGCCAAAAAGTTTAACTTTGGTTTCATTAGACCATAACACCTTTTCCCACATGCTTTTGGGAGACTTCAGGTGTGTTTTTACAAATTGTAGCCTGGCTGGGATGTTTTTCTTCGTAAAAACAAAGTAAAGGCTTTCATCTTGCCACTCTACTCCATAGCCCAGACATATGAAGAATACGGGAGACTGCTGTCACATGTACCACACAGTACTTGCCAGATATTCCTGTAGCTCCTTTAACCACTTCAGCCCCGCTAGCTGAAACCCCCTTAATGACCAGGCCACTTTTTACACTTCGGCACTACACTCCTTTCACCGTTTATCACTCGGTCATGCAACTTACCACCCAAATGAATTTTACCTCCTTTTCTTCTCACTAATAGAGCTTTCATTTGGTGGTATTTTATTGCTGCTGACATTTTAACTTTTTTTGTTATTAATCGAAATGTAACGATTTTTTTTTGCAAAAAAATGACATTTTTCACTTTCAGCTGTAAAATTTTGCAAAAAAAACGACATCCATATATAAATTTTTCGCAAAATTTATAGTTCTACATGTCTTTGATAAAAAAAAAATTTTTGGGCAAAAAAAAAAAATGGTTTGGGTAAAAGTTATAGCGTTTACAAACTATGGTACAAAAATGTGAATTTCCGCTTTTTGAAGCAGCTCTGACTTTCTGAGCACCTGTCATGATTCCTGAGGTTCTACAATGCCCAAACAGTAGAAAACCCCCACAAATGACCCCATTTCGGAAAGTAGACACCCTAAGGTATTCGCTGATGGGCATAGTGAGTTCATAGAACTTTTTATTTTTTGTCACAAGTTAGCGGAAAATGATGATGATTTTTTATTTTTATTTTTTTCTTACAAAGTCTCATATTCCACTAACTTGCGACAAAAAATAAAAAATTCTAGGAACTCGCCATGCCCCTCACGGAATACCTTGGGGTGTCTTCTTTCCAAAATGGGGTCACTTGTGGGGTAGTTATACTGCCCTGGCAATTTAGGGGCCCAAATGTGTGAGAAGAACTTTGCAATCGAAATGTGTAAAAAATGACCGGTGAAATCCGAAAGGTGCACTTTGGAATATGTGCCCCTTTGCCCACCTTGGCTGCAAAAAAGTGTCACACATCTGGTATCGCCGTACTCAGGAGAAGTTGGGGAATGTGTTTTGGGGTGTCATTTTACATATACCCATGCTGGGTGAGAAAAATATCTTGGTCAAATGCCAACTTTGTATAAAAAAATGGGAAAAGTTGTCTTTTGCCAAGATATTTCTCTCACCCAGCATGGGTATATGTAAAATGACACCCCAAAACACATTCCCCAACTTCTCCTGAGTACGGCGATACCAGATGTGTGACACTTTTTTGATGCCAAGGTGGGCAAAGGGGCACATATTCCAAAGTGCACCTTTCGGATTTCACCGGTCATTTTTTACAGATTTTGATTGCAAAGTACTTCTCACACATATGGGCCCCTAAATTGCCAGGGCAGTATAACTACGCCACAAGTGACCCCATTTTGGAAAGAAGACACCCCAAGGTATTCCGTGAGGGGCATGGCGAGTTCCTAGAATTTTTTATTTTTTGTCGCAAGTTAGTGGAATATGAGACTTTGTAAGGAAAAAAGAAAAAAAAAGAAAAATCATAATTTTCCGCTAACTTGTGACAAAAAATAAAAAATTCTAGGAACTCGCCGTGCCCCTCACGGAATACCTTGGGGTGTCTTCTTTCCAAAATGGGGTCACTTGTGGCGTAGTTATACTGCCCTGGCAATTTAGGGGCCCAAATGTGTAAGAAGTACCTTGCAATCAAAATGTGAAAAAATGGCCTGCGAAATCCGAAAGGTGCACTTTGGAATATGTGCCCCTTTGCCCACCTTGGCTGCAAAAAAGTGTCACACATGTGGTATCGCCATACTCAGGAGAAGTTGGGCAATGTGTTTTGGGGTGTCATTTTACATATACCCATGCTGGGTGAGAGAAATATCTTGGCAAAAGACAACTTTTCCCATTTTTTTATACAAAGTTGGCATTTGACCAAGATATTTTTCTCACCCAGCATGGGTATATGTAAAATGACACCCCAAAACACATTCCCCAACTTCTCTTGAGTACGGCGATACCACATGTGTGACACTTTTTTGCAGCCTAGATGCGCAAAGGGGCCCAAATTCCTTTTAGGAGGGCATTTTTAGACATTTGGATCCCAGACTTCTTCTCACACTTTCGGGCCCCTAAAAAGCCAGGGCAGTATAAATACCCCACATGTGACCCCACTTTGGAAAGAAGACACCCCAAGGTATTCAATGAGGGGCATGGCGAGTTCCTAGAATTTTTATTTTTTTTTGCATAAGTTAGCGGATATTGATATTTTTTTGTTTTTTTCTCACAAAGTCTCACTTTCCGCTAACTTAGGACAAAAATTTCAATCTTTCATGGACTCAATATGCCCCTCACGGAATACCTTGGGGTGTCTTCTTTCCGAAATGGGGTCACATGTGGGGTATTTATACTGCCCTGGCTTTTTAGGGGCCCTAAAGCGTGAGAAGAAGTCTGGAATATAAATGTCTAAAAATGTTTACGCATTTGGATTCCGTGAGGGGTATGGCGAGTTCATGTGAGATTTTATTTTTTGACACAAGTTAGTAGAATATGAGACTTAGTAAGAAAAAACAAAAACAAAAACAAACAAAAAATTTCCGCTAACTTGTGCCAAAAAAAAGTCTGAATGGAGCCTTACCAGGGGGGTGATCAATGACAGGGGGGTGATCAATGACAGGGGGGTGATCACCCATATAGACTCCCTGATCACCCCCCTGTCATTGATCACCCCCCTGTAAGGCTCCATTCAGACGTCCGTATAATTTTTACGGATCCATGGATCGGATCCGCAAAACACATGCGGACGTCTGAATGGAGCCTTACAGGGGGGTTATCAATGACAGGGGGTGATCAGGGTGATCACCCCCCTGTCACTGATCACCCCCCCTGTAAGGCTCCATTCAGACGTCCGCATGATTTTTACGGATCCATGGATACATGGATCGGATCCACAAAACACATGCGGACGTCTGAATGGAGCCTTACAGGGGGGTTATCAATGACAGGGGGTGATCAGGGTGATCACCCCCCTGTCACTGATCACCCCCCCTGTAAGGCTCCATTCAGACGTCCGCATGATTTTTACGGATCCATGGATACATGGATCGGATCCGCAAAACACATGCGGACGTCTGAATGGAGCCTTACAGGGGGGTTATCAATGACAGGGGGTGATCAGGGTGATCACCCCCCTGTCACTGATCACCCCCCCTGTAAGGCTCCATTCAGACGTCCGCATGATTTTTACGGATCCATGGATACATGGATCGGATCCACAAAACACATGCGGACGTCTGAATGGAGCCTTACAGGGGGGTGATCAATGACAGGGGGTGATCAGGGTGATCACCCCCCTGTCACTGATCACCCCCCCTGTAAGGCTCCATTCAGACGTCTGCATGATTTTTACGGATCCATGGATACATGGATAGGATCCACAAAACACATGCGGACGTCTGAATGGAGCCTTACAGGGGGGTTATCAATGACAGGGGGTGATCAGGGTGATCACCCTTCTGTCACTGATCACCCCCCCTGTAAGGCTCCATTCAGACATCCGCATGATTTTTACGGATCCATGGATACATGGATCGGATCCACAAAACACATGCGGACGTCTGAATGGAGCCTTACAGGGGGGTTATCAATGACAGGGGGTGATCAGGGTGATCACCCCCCTGTCACTTATCACCCCCCCTGTAAGGCTCCATTCAGACGTCCGCATGATTTTTACGGATCCATGGATACATGGATCGGATCCACAAAACACATGCGGATGTCTGAATGGAGCCTTACAGGGGGGTGATCAATGACAGGGGGGTGATCAGGGAGTGTATATGGGTGATCACCCGCCTGTCATTGATCACCCCCCTGTAAGGCTCCATTCAGACGTCTGCATGATTTTTACGGATCCGTGGATACATGGATCAGATCCACAAAACACATGCGGACGTCTGAATGGAGCCTTACAGGGGGGTGATCAATGACAGGGGGGTGATCAATGACAGGGGGTGATCAGGGAGTGTATATGGGTGATCACCCGCCTGTCATTGATCACCCCCCTGTAAGGCTCCATTCAGACGTCCGCATGATTTTTACGGATCCATGGATACATGGATCGGATCCACAAAACACATGCGGACGTCTGAATGGAGCCTTACAGGGGGGTGATCAATGACAGGGGGGTGACCAGGGAGTGTATATGGGTGATCACCCGCCTGTCATTGATCACCCCCTGTAAAGCTCCATTCAGACGTTCGCATGTGTTTTGCGGATCCGATCCATGTATCCATGGATCCGTAAAAATCATGCGGACGTCTGAATGGAGCCTTACAGGGGGGTGATCAATGACAGGGGGGTGATCAATGACAGGGGGTGATCATGGAGTGTATATGGGTGATTACCCGCCTGTCATTGATCACCCCCCTGTAAGGCTCCATTCAGACGTCCGTATGCTTTTTGCGGATCCGATCCATGTATCCGTGGATCCGTAAAAATCATACGGACGTCTGAACGGAGCCTGACAGGGGGGTGATCAATGACAGGGCGGTGATCAATAACAGGGGGGTGATCAGGGAGCTTATATGGGGTGATCATGGGTGATCAGGGGTTTATAAGGGGTTAATAAGTGACGGGGGGGTGTAGTGTAGTGTGGTGTTTGGTGCGACTGTACTGAGCTACCTGAGTCCTCTGGTGGTTGATCCTAACAAAAGGGACCACCAGAGGACCAGGTAGGAGGTATATTAGACGCTGTTATGATAACAGCATCTAATATACCTGTTAGGGGTTAAAAAATTCGGATCTCCAGCCTGCCAGCGAGCGATCGCCGCTGGCAGGCTGGAGATCCACTCGCTTACCTTCCGTTCCTGTGAGCGCGCGCGCCTGTGAGCGCGCGCGCCTGTGTGCGCGCGTTCACAGGAAATCCCGGCCCTCGCGAGATGACGCATATATGCGTGACTCTGCGCAGGGCCGCCACCTCCGGACCGCACATCTGCGTTAGGCGGTCCGGAGGTGGTTAAAGTATAACTGTCATATTTTTAATATTTTATATTTTTTTGGAGTATTGGATTGTGGTGATTAATATTACCTTGGTGGTCCTATTTCAACTTTTCACTGTGTATTCAATTACCCCTTAATTCCACAGTTTAGTTCCATGTATTGTCTACTTTTACCTGTGCTTAAAATAGGGTTGCTAGGCATGGTCCGTCTAGGTGTTGAAGGATGGAGCATGCAGCGTGCAAGGTCACATTTCTGACAGCCAGGGACTGTAAGTAAATGACTAAAACCAGGTCCTCCCTAGCAGCTGATAACAGTGCCTGGGCTGTGTGCACTTCTCCCTATCCCTGCACTTGGCAGACGCTCCTTCCCTCAGCAGAGCTGGAGAAGTAGAGTTGAAGCAGCGCAGACCAGGGAAGGGAGATCTGCCATCTGCTCAGTGTATAAATGAAAGCAACATGTGGTAAGAGGACCCCTTTGTGCTGCAGGAGATTAACCCTTTACTGGGGAGGGCTCTGGTTACTGACACTTTTGGGGGGCTATTGTTACTGGCTAGTGAGAGCAGGTGGGATTAACCTCAGGGTGAGGGCAGTGGCGGCCATCTTAACTGAATAGTGAAATTGCAGTTTTATGCAGACTGGTTGCTAAGGGCTGAATCTTATTAAATATGGGGTAAGTCAGTCTAATAGTAACGGATTCTGGAATATCATGTTATTAATAGCTACATATATGAAAATTGAAATTAGGGTCTAAATGTGACAGTTATCCTTTAATGTTGCTGTAGGCCTCTTGGTAGCCTCCCAGACCAGTTTTCTTCTTGTCGTTTTATTAATTTTGGAGAGACGTCCAGTTCTTGGTAATGCGAAGAGAGATAGAGAGTTTGAGGGTTACAGGGATCCAATGGAGCGAGTGTCCAGGGGACCCGAAGTAACTGGAGGTGCCAGGAGATGGAGGGGAGGATAGGAGGGGGGGGGGGGGGCGGAGGAGAGGCTGCTACACAGTGTCAGCCCTGCAAAAGAGTATGCAGGTAAATGGAGAGAAGTATAAAAGGGTGACCTCCAAGGTGACCCTGTGAAAGCGCCAATCAATAGGGTGGGCAGGCTGCTGGGACAAAAATAGAGAAAAAAAAAGGGGGGTGGGGTGTAGGGGGGTAGGGCTAAGGAACCAAATATATGCAAGACAATGTGTGGATAATAAAAGGCAAGGTGTGGGATAAAATCAATGGGTGTAAATAAAAGAACAGAAAATTAAAAATAAAAAAATATAAAAAATATAAGGTATCACTTTAAAAATCGTCACGGTTCATGGCGAATAAATGTACATATAAATACACTACGGTGTAAGTATATCTAATGCCTTGGAAATTCTATTGTACCCTTTCTCATGACTGCTATCTTTTAACAATGAGATCCCTCTGATGCTTTGGAAGCTCTCTGTGGACCATAGCTTTTGCTGTGGGATGTGACTAAGAACATTTCAGGAAAGACCAACTAGAGCAGCTGAACTTTATTTGGGGTTAATCAGAGGCACTTTATGATGGCAGGTGCATGCTGACTCCTATTTAACATAATTTGCAATGTGATTGCTTAATTCGGAACACAGCTATATCCCCAGTTATATATATTTTTTCTTCCCTCCACCTGAAAGATTTCAGTTTGTTTTTCAATTGAGTGGTACAGTTTGTGAGTCACATTAAAGGTGGAAAAAATTCTGAAATTATTTATCTTTGTCAATTTTTTTTTACAGCACAGAAACCGAAACCTACACAGGGGTGTGTAGACTTTTTATATCCACTGTATATACACATACATTATGCTATCTCTATATTATTGTGGAAAGAAGAAAGGGTGAAGTATTAAAGGTTTTTTTCTGGGGAAATACATATTTTTTAATAGTCGGGATGAGTTAAAAATAAAAATATAAGTGTTACTCCCCTCATAGTTCCCCCTCTGCTGCCATACTGATATTCTTCTGCTCCATAATGCTCTGCAGTCTTGGTCCTGGCTTGAACACTGGAAAAAGCTGGAAATGCTGGTTCAGCTAATCACTGGCTAAAGCGGTTTAGTGTTGTGGACAGTGATTGGCTGAGCAAGGTCAAGCTTCCCTCCTCCCCCATTTGCACAATGAAGATAAACAACCACAGATCAACCATAATGACCAATTCAGAAGGCAGGAATCAGTGTACTGTAAAAAAAAAAAAAGAAAAAAAAAGGAACATTTTTCATTACAAATATATATTGAATATAGTGCTATATATTCGTAATGTTGAATATTCTTCATTTTATTTTATTTTTTCGAGTCAACCAAAATGAAGCACAGCTGCATTCGTTATGTGGGGACATTTAACCGGCAGTTCTATGTAACTCCAGAACACATGGTGCCTTCAGAACAGACTGCAAACTCTGCTCTGCAGAATGACAGTGTAGGTGCTCCACTTTGCCTGTCAGCCCCTTTCTTGTGAAGTCTGACCCGAGCTGTGTAACACTACCCCTCCAGGTGTAGACAAGCCTTGAATCTAAATGCTTATTCTGCAACATGACCTGCGATCGATGATCCTGGCTGTGCACTGGAGGCAGCCGCCGAGGACCCTGCCAGTAGCCGGGAACCGCGGCTGAGTCTTCACCAATGGGAAGGTGAACTAATCCCTGTTGGCTGAGCAGGTGACACTTCCACACCATGGCCAAGGCAAGCTGGCTCATTATTGCCTTCTGTGCTCAGACGGGCACAGGACAGATGGGTCCTGCCATTGGCCGGAGCACAGTGTGTGTGTGGTGCTGATTGTGTATGAGTGGGGAGAGTGGTGGTACCCATTCCTCCTCATAGATAAAAGGAGGATGAGAGAGCTGCTGCAAAACACTGCCACTCCTACTGCCCTCTGGCTTGGAGGAATCAGCACACAGTGAGGCTGTCTTGCCCACCGTAGAGTTCTGCCACAGACTTCATGTGCCCGATATAGAAACTGATAGCAGACTGATGAAGATGTCGTGTCTAGTTAATTTAGTACTCATTTTTAGTGTGGTTTCAATAAGTAAAAATAATGTAAATTTTTTTTTTTTAATTTACAAAATAGTAAAATAGTGCTTTTTTTGGGCATGTTATCGCATTCTTGCTACACACTTACAACATGCTGCTGTCAGAGGTGTCTTAGTTTATTTATGGTTTTGCGCTGGTCTGATGGGGGCCCATTCCTGGAAACACATTCCTGCTGCACAGCGCACACTTAGAACCTGCTGCTGCTTGCCTGTTCTGCTGAGTTATACCGAGCTATGTGTAGGCCTTAAACTCGACTGTTACCATCTACCTGCTGCTGATGCTTCTGCTGTCTGTCCTGACACTGATGAATTATGTGTGGGCTTTATACTTCACCATTACAAATACCTGCTGCAGTATGTCATGACACTGCTGAGTTATGTGTGGGCCTTATTGCGACAGTGTTACCATGTACCTACTGCTGTCTGTCCTGATCCAGGTGAGTTTGACCCTGGACTAAAGGAGCCTTACAACTAATTTATCAGTTAAATTATTCACCATAACATTATAAAAAACAAAATCACGCGCTATAACATCATTTAAAAAAAGGCTTCTAGGGCAACTTTTTAAGTTTGACAAGTAGCTCCCCCATTTCCTTCATCCTTTGAAGGTGCCTTTTATTCAGGTGCTTAACCTTCCTGTTGACCCTCATTAGCAGCTTGTCAACTTCCTTCATGTTTTTAAGGTGGTCACGCTGCATCTGGGCCATGCGTTTGATGGATTTCTTTATTACTGTTTGTAAAAAAAATATAAAATAAAGACTCGCTTTTATAATCCCCCAAACCACCCAATACATTGAAAAAGAGTTTAATAATTAAAAAAAAATCATTAAAAAATCACTAGGACAATCTTAAACAAGATTAAATCATAAGGGACAAACTATCTCAATACCTGACATTCATTTTCAGAAAAGCAAAAAATTTGGGAAATCTTATAACCCCCACTGTGAAAACAGACACCAAAATAAAGAAAAATTACCAAAAAGCTCAAACAACCCAAAATAAAAGAATACGTTTTTTTCCATGTAAAACATGCAAATCCTGTAAAATTTCAAAACAAAGAAAACCAATTAAGGAAATAAAAAGTGGACACAAAACATAAAATAAGCAGCTATCTTACTTGTCAATCTAGGGGGGGGTCATCTATTATATTCAATTTCCATGTGAAAAAATATATGTGGGTAGGACAAAATGCTCATTACAAACGAGAATTAGAGAACATACAAGAGACAATAATAAAAAATTTGAGTGCCACCCACTATCACGCCACTTTAGGGAGAAACATGATGGTAAATTTAGGGGTTCTATATTCGGCGGAATTGAGCAAATAAAACACGACCTAAGACTAGGTGATTATATAAAATGAATGTTAAGGAAGGAAAGTGAATGGATTTACAATCTCAACAGCCTTGCACCCACTGGATCGAATCACAAAATAGAACTATTTGCATTTCTATAAACAAATAGGTGATTCAATGGACGGTAAGCTATCCATTCCCTTCCCCCTTCCTTTTCCTCATCCTGATTACATAAGAAAAGTGGATTGATTATATAAACTATACAGGAAAGTGGGATTTTTGCGTAACACAAGCATTGAAAAAGAAAAGGAGGGGGAGAATATGTTAACGTGAAGCGCTATGCATATCAAACATTGGTCTGGTATTAGTCTACTGTGGAAATAGGTCAGTTACCATGGGAACACTATGCTTAAAACTCAGAAATGAGAACCCGCTGCCATCCGCGAGGAAGGAAAACGTCTATTCCAAAATGCATCAGAGGCTTGATGGACTGAGGAGGCATCCGTAGTACTTGTGTGTGACGTCACACTGAAGGTTCCTTTGGAAACAACCATGCAGCTTCCCCCGCATGTGTGTGCTACCGGCCGGAGCCGCGCACACGAGAGGAGGAAGCAGAAGACAAGTTCAAGCCGGGAGTGAATAGAAAAGGAAGATTCCCCTGGACCAAACTTACAGCATAGCGATATCAGCAAGTATCCTCTGCGACTGTACATAGTATATTTTAATGAATGTGATTAAGTGAGCAAGAACAGGATTCTATATATCACATATACAACACACCTTTGCTAAGTCAGCGCGGGTTCAGCCATATAAGTAATCTCAGCAACTTATTTTAAGGGGGCAGGCAAATAACCCCTTTGAACCCAGCAGCGACAGGACCCACACATAACTTCCAAGTATAGCATGCTCATTCTAACGGCAGAGCGGGTATCCCTAGCTTACTTTGCTTAATATAACAGGTTCAGTAGACATCTATGTGGAATCAGCTGACGACGGAGTAAAAGAAGTGCGCTTTTTAATTCTATAGTAGGTTCTTAGGCCTCTGCACAGTTCTTTATACCTAACGCTAACATCGGCCTGTTAGGTTAGGTTTTGGCCCCATAACTTCCTAAAGAAGTGAAGTGTGCAGTGATTCTAAGAGAGACACCTGTCATCTGTGTGTCATACTGACTCACAGTATCTTTCACTACCTCAGCAGAGTCCCTATGCATGTTTCTGCAGGGCATAGTGTTCTATACCACTATAAGGCTCTCTGCAGCCAGTAAATAGCATTTGTTTGTTAATGGGATTCGCCACTAATTAATTTGGATCAAATCATATTTTTTGGGAAAATTTGGTGAACCAACCAAATAGAATTTTTAAGAAATTTGCTTATCTCTAATTATTATATTTTCCTGTCACAAGTGCAAAGGAGTAGGAATGCACCGAAATAAATGCAGGTCACCTTCAGACTGAGCAGCACAGTTAAGTATGGTATTTCTGTCTCACTGGTGCAAAGGAGCTTTATTGCACCCATCAATAATGCCTACAGGTCACCAGCACACTTTTTAAAACTAATAAAAACCAAACACTTTCCTTGCCTGTAGCAGCATCCTGTCCCTACAATAGTTAGAGCAGAATGGAGGCGCACCATGTGATCCAGCATTTACGCATGCATGGTCACATTGTGTGCCAGCTAATCACAGCCATGCCAATACTAGGCATGACTGTGAAGACTACTAAGTGTCTACAGCTTAAAAGCATGTTGATTGGCTGTGTTGCAGCCTTTCAACAAGCTTTATTTAAACTACGAACATCGGACCCGGAGTTTGGCGCCAAAATCCGGTTTCGGGTTCTGTACACGGACACCAAAATGTCCAATACGGGCCCGAACGTGGCGGTCCGGGTTTGCTCATCACTACTGCGTTGTTGTTGTTTTTGGAATAAAGCAGATATGTATCTTGGACAACCCCTTTAAGACATCTTTACTGTACTGGTGGAAACCTTTGCCCTTCACTCCACACTCTCTGTAACCAATCACTAACTGGAGACTGTACTAGTCAATGACATTTCTCTGTCAATGTGTTCTAATTCCTCGCAGATTTTTGCTATAAAAAACTCAGTCCTTGCTGCACTGATTTTACAGACAAAACAGGAAGTAATTGTATATTTCCAATATGGATATCCACAGAACAGTTGTTAAGCAGGAATAATATCTACACTATTTAATAAAATATACATAATATTTCACCTTTTCATAATTATTACTAGACTGACAAATTAAAATGAAATAAATGACTCACCCCATTACTGTTATCTATTTTATGGTATCCTGACATTTTAGACTAAATTAGAGATGAGTGAATCAGTTCATAACGAAGTAGGTTTGTTGTGAACTCTCTAAAAATTGGTCCACTAGACAAACCCGTAGATTTTCCTGTTTGCTTTGGTCAAATCCAGTAAAATGCCACACAGCGCTGTTTAACTGCACATGTCAAAAGGAAAAAGCATTAGAGAAGAAGAAAAGGGATGCACACATGATAGCAGAAGTAATAGTCTGAAAAAGGATGCTCACATTACAGGTAAAATAAGAGTCTGAAATCTGGGATAGAGCATCTTGAGACAGTTCCATTTTTTTTGTTTTTGTTTGGGAAAATAGCAATATATGTGTACAACACATATTTTGCAGACCGGAGGGTAGCGCCTTAACCCCTTCAACCCCAGGCCTGTTTTCACCTTCCTGACCAGGCCATTATTTGCAAATCTGACATGTGTCAGTTTATTTGGTAATAGCTTTGGAACACTTTTACTTATCCAAGCCATTCTTAGATTGTTTTCTCGTGACACATTGTACTTCATGGTAGTCATAAATTTGAGTCAATGTATTTCACTTTTATTTGTGAAAAAATCTTAAATTTACCAAAAATTCTTGAAAAATTCCCAAATTTTCATTTCTCTACTTTTATATTAGATAGTGATGCCTCATATAATAGTTATTACTTTACATTTCCCATATGTATACTTCATGTCCGGATAATTTTTTTGGGGACGTTAGAAGTTTGGAAGCAAATCTTGAAATTTTTCGGAAGATTTCAAATACCCACTTTTTAAGCAGCAGTTTAGGTCTGAAGTCACTTTGTGAGGCTTACATAATACAAACCGCCCAAAAATTATCCAATTTTAGAAACTACACCCCTCAAGATATACAAAACTGATTTTACAAACTTAGTTAACTCTTTAGGTGTTCCACAAGAATTAATGGAAAATGGAGATTAAAATTCAGTATTTCACTTTTTTGGCAGATTTCAAATTTTAATCCATTTTTTCCAGTAGCAAATCAAGGGTTAACAGCCAAATAAAACTCAAAATGTATTACCCTGATTCTGTGGTTTACAGAAACACCCCACATGTGATCGTAAACTGCTGTACGGGCATACGGCAGGGCGCAGTAGGAAAGGAACGCCATATGGTTTTTGGAAGGCAGATTTAGCTGAACGGTTTTTGCCTTGTCCCATTTGAACCCCCCGTGATGCACCCCTACAGTAGAAACTCAAAAAAGTGACCACATTTTGGAAACTACAGGATATAGTGCCAGTTTTATTGGTACTATTTTGGGGTACATATGGTTTTTAATTACTCTATTGTGGGAGAGTACCTGGGGTGGTAGTAGACGGGAGGTACGTGCCACCGGGGGTCCTGGCCCCGGTGGTGTAAGAGCCAGAAAAGTGCATTTTGCAGCGGTTATGCTGTTAACACAGCAGATCCGGGCCGGCTCTTATTGGGAGCAGGCAGATATGCGGGCGGGTGCCTGTCTCCCCGCGGTCCAGGCCAGGGTAAAAACCTGACCAGCAACAAGGGTGTGGTGCGCAATGTGGAGCTTCTGTGTTCTCTGGCTGTGAGAGTGAGAAGTGGAGGTGAGCTGGGCTGTGTGCTGAGGCCTGTGGAGGACTGTGCAGGATCCTGCAGCTGAAACCAGGAGGGATCCGTGTCCTGTGGCTAGAAGCAGGACCCATGGACTTGCTTCACCAAGGAGAAAAAGGTGACATTACTCCTGGCTTTAAATAAACTTTGCTTTATGTGACTGAAACAGGCCTCAAGTAGCCTGCAGCAGGGACTTGCTGTGTTTGGACTATTATTTTGCTGTTGTGTGTGACCACCCTCCCTATGAACTGCACCGTCTTTCACAAATATGCACCGTGTGAATAAACAAAGCATCGTGTTTTACACCAAGACCATTCTGTGTTGCCTCTATACTGCACTCGCTACCACTGCCTACCAAAGCAGAGCCCCACACTATATTATGTTTTTTGTGAGGCAAGGTAACCAAAAAATGTATGTTTTGGCACCGTTTTTTTTTTAACAACATTTATCTTTCAGGTTAGATCATGCACTATTTTTATAGAACAGGTTGTTACGGACGCAATTATATGTCTACTTTCCATGATATTTGTTTCAGTTTTACATAATAAAGCATTTTTGAAAACAAGAATTAGGTTTTTGTATCTCCATTTTCTAAACACCCTATTTATTTATTTTGCCGATCGTCTTGTGCAAGGGCTTGTTTTTTGAAGGAAGAGTTGATGTTTTTATTAGTACAATTTTTGGGTACATATGATTTTTTGATCATTCATTCATTATTGCACTTTATGGGGCACGAGGACCCAAAAATTTGTTGTTTTGCTGCGGTTTTTATTTATTTATTTTTACAGCATTTACCTAAGGGATTAGTCATGTGAAAACTTTTTTATAGATCAGATTGTTACAGACGTGGCAATACCTAATATGTCTGCATTTTCTTATTTATTTAAGTTTTACACAATAATAGCATTTTTGAAACCGAAATAATTATATTTTTGTGTATCCATGGCCAAAGAGCCATAACTTTTTTATTTTTTTGACCAATTGTCTTGTGAGGTGCGGGTTTGAGTGGTACTATTTTAGGGGTATATGCCTTTTTGATCGCTTGGTGTTGCAATTTTTGTGATGTAAGGTTTATTTTAAATTTTTTTACCGTGTTCATCTGAGGCTGGTTGTTACGGACGTGGAGATACCGAATATGTATATTTTTATTTATTTATTTCACTTTAGCACAATAATAGCAGTTTTGAAGCAATAAAAATAATCATATTTTAGTGTCTCCATTGTCTGAGAGTGATGGCTTTTTTATTTTTTGATCGATTCTCTTAGGTAGGATCTCATTTTTTGCAGGATGATGTGACATTTGGTACTTTTTTGGGAGGCATATGCCTTTTTGATCAATTGCTGCTGCAATTTTTGTGATGTAATGTGACATATGCCTTTTTTTTTACTTTTTTATCTACGGTGTTTACTTGAGGAGTTAGGTCATGTGATATTTTTATAGAGCTGGTTGTTACGGACGTGGCAATACCCAATATGTATATATTTTATGTATTTCACTTAATTAGCACAATAATAGCAGTTTTGAAACAAAAAAAATAGGTTTTAATGTCTCCATGTTCTGGGGATAAGGGATAAGGTGACGGTTTTATTGATAACATTTTGTGGCTTTTCAATAATGTTTCCACCGTTTTTATTTTTATTTTTTTAGGGTGTTTATGGGACAGGGTGGATCATATTATATATTTATAGAGCAAGTAAATATGGCCGCGGCGATACCTAATATGTGTGGGTTTGTTTTTTTCAGTTTTTTTATTAGAAAATAAGGGGAAAGGGGCATTTTTTCTTTTTTACTTTAATAATTTTATTACTTTATTAATTTTATTAAAAACACATTTTTTTCAACTTTTTTTTCTTTACTTTATTACTGATGTTCACTTTTGGGGGTCTGATCCCCTCAGCAATGCATTACAATTCATCTGTATTGTAATGCATTGCCTGTTTGTGTACTACAGTGAGTAGTACACAAACAGGTTGCCTAGGAGACCTAGCCTGAGGCTGGATCTCCTCGGAACCCGTAGAAGGCAGGCCCCGATGCCATGCAAGGCATTGGGCAGCCTCTGCATGGCATCGGGCTGCCTTCTGACACATCAAGTCCCCGCCACAGCAGCGCAGGGACTCGATGAGCTCACTCGCCCGACATAACCCCTTCTATGTCACGGTCAGCACAGACCGCAGCATAGAAGGGGTTAATCCGCCGGCATCGGCTTTTACAGCGATGCCAGCAGATAGAGCAGGGGCCCGGCTACCAGGGACTGCCAGGCCCCTGTAGTGATCGTGTGCACCGCTCTTGTGCCCGTGCAATCACCATGACGTACTATTACATCAAATTATGGTAATGCAGTGGTTCTCATAACGTAGTAGTACATCATAGGTCAGGAAGAGGTTAAATCTCTCAGTGAAAACATATGAAATACTAGACTGAATCTGTGTCAGGGCATTAAACACGTGCTTTACAATTTTACAATCCAGAGGGTGGCGTTTTAAATCTCTCAAAACGTGACATACTAGTCTGAAATTTGGCTCAGATCATCTCCAGACAGTTCAAGATTTTTTGTTTTGTGAAAAATAACAATATAAGTGCACAACACCATAAATAGTAGACCACACTATTCAACAGGGCATTTCCAAATAGTTCAAGGCTTTAGGGTGGAAAGAGCTAGAGAGTAGAGAATCAAAGCATTCAAAGTAGAATTCTATCCGAAGTTCAATCCGAATTTTCTTGCGCTTTATGGTAGCAAATCGTGTTTCTCCTAAAATGGCTTCTACACGTGCTACAAAGTGAAAGTAAGAAGCCCAGGAATGCGATATGACCCATAATGCCATGCAGCCCGCAGATGTAAGGGCATTATAGAACGGTTAGTGCTAGACACCACTTGTCCTTTGAAGATGTTGGACACAGATGTTGGGGTCAAAAAACTTCTCTTTTTTGGTTAAAACAAGATTGGTCAAACTCGGTGGATAGATCAAACACAGCAGCTTGATTATTGCCATAAGGGAGGAGTCTCAGTTATTGGAATGAACCATATCAATTGCTCCACCAACTCGACCCAAATTCATTGTAGCTAATACATTCTTTTAGCGAAAAAATTTGTCCTCGTTGTTATTGCAATCATTTATTGTCGGAACCACAATGGTATTACCATAAAAATCACTTCACCAACTGGACTCAAATTCATAGCTAAGACTTCCATTATCGAAAATTTTATTTTGCATCACTCGATAGATCAAACATGGCAGCTGGATTATTGCCATAAGGTAGGAGTCTTGCTGGTTGGAACCACACAACTCATTCTACCAACTCAGCCCAAATGTATTGTAGCTAATGCGTTCTTTTAGTCAGTGTTAAGTCAGTGTTTTGCATCAGTATTTGATCAGAATTTGTAAGTCAAAAGCAGGAATGGGTCCAAAACACAGATGATATGCAAATAATTCCATTACATTTTATGTTTTGGACCCACTTGTGTTTTGGGCTTACAATTACTGATCAAATACTGATGCAAAACACTGACAAAATAATGACCGTCTGAAAGAGGCTTTATGGATTGTCAAAATACAGGACATTTTTTTTTTGTTTGTTTGTTTTATGTTCTTCTGATGGATCAGAAGAATGGAAACATAAACAGTGATGCTAACACAACCTTACCGCCACTGCTGCTGTTCCCCCTCCCCACTGTGTCATGGTGCCACTTTTGTCATGGCTACTGCCACTGCTATTGCTGCCGCCACTGTTCCCACTCTGTCATGAGGCCACTATTATCTGGCTCACTGCCACTGCTGCTGTTACCACCGTCCCCACTCTGTCATGGGGCCAGTTCTGCCACGGCTGCTACCATGTCCATCTCTGTCATGGGACCACTATTTTCATGGTTACTGCCACTGCTGCTGCTGTCACCCTCCGCACTCTGTCATGGGACCACTATTGTCATCGTTACTGCCACTGCTGCTGCCACTGTCCATATTGTGTCATGGGGCCACTACTTCGGCTGCTGATGCCACCATCTTCACTCTATCATGGGGCCACTATTTGAATCTTGAGGCACTGCACAGTTGAGTACACAGAGATAAATTAGATCTGATGCTTTTATTGAGCTGATGCACAGTAATTCCACAGCTAACAGAAGACATGAGCTTTGAATCTTGGTGCCCTGCACACTGATGTAAATACAGTTAAACTGCCTGTAATACTAACGGCACAGTACCTACAGAATGGATTAACTATGAATGTGGGTGCACTGCACTAGAATGTAATGCACAAGGCAATACCCTCTCCCTGCACTCTCTCTGCAGTTTAAGTTCAAAACCTTCACACTGAGATTGGGCCAACAAGTGGGATGCATATGACTAGGCAGAGAGGCCTGGGTATACCAGATTCACTATTTGTGACAATTTAATTTTCAATCAATTGAATTTTATGAATTTGCTTTGTTAAGATAATGCCCAAGGGTAAAGCAAGCAGAAATGTCAGAATATATGTCACAATATTTGTGCTTTCGGTTCAAATCTAAAGTCTATCAGACTGCTTGAAAATTACATGTTAAATATGATAAACAACACAAGTTACATCTACAGGGGTGCTCCTACTACATGCATTGTACAGCCATATTACATGGATCATCATTAGTTTTATATGCTTTATTACAGTTTCTTGTATAAGCATTGACTTCAGGCATGGCAATTTACTTCTATCTGGCCATCGAAGTAAGATAAGTTTCTATGAATAATAGTGATTTACGAACTGCTAGTTGCAGACAACATCTGCACAGTGAGCATGGAAGCACTCCAGCCCATTTATGAAATTTTATTTGGTGATGAATAAATGTTTTAAACAGATAATGTCAATTGTCAGGACTCCCCGATTGTACAAAGAGCTGCCAGACATCATTTCTTTATGCATTTTCATCATACCGGTTTCTGTTTCCACTTATACACATTATTTAAAGAACATTTTACTGAGATATGCTGATTGGAAATTGCCACCACTGCCAAGTTGCCTGGAAAGTTCAGATAACTGTATCCTAGTTTTCTCCTGCTGTGATGGAACATGGGACAGTAATGACTGCAATCACAAGAGAAGTGCAGTCATATCAAACGTGTAATAAACATTCAAAATGAGAAACACGATACAATAGACAAAGACAGTGATAGAATAGACATGCAGAGGTAATTATTGTAAACAGCAATGCAATCTGAAACGTTGAGTATCATATGCCGTGTTTATTTAGTGAATGAACTGATCCCTAAATACATCCTTACCCAAAACAGGTCGGTAATAGTAAAAAGATGGGTGATGATTCATAATACTAAGCAGTCATCACAATATTCTTTTGAAAGTAAAGTCAAGCAATCACTGAAGAAAATGGTAATATATAAATGCACTCTTCTATGACACCGCACTTTTACTTTTGGCCCAAAGTTTAATAAGACTAAATCTTAAATGAAGAAAAAAAGATTGGCTGACAATTCCAAAATATGTCTCTGCTTACAAGAATTACCAGTGTCTTGGCTGATATGTTTCTTTTTTTAGTCTTAGTGCTAAGGAGGATCAGTTTGCTTTGCTAAGATGTATTTTTTAGTAAATACTTGGATTCCACATGAAATATTTTATGTTTTTCCTCTTTTATTCTTTCTGGAAATATGTTGATATTTTGACAACCAGACATTATCATTCCCCTTGTCAACAAAGTGTGTCTGAAACCGCCAACACTACCTGGACTATGCCAGACAGATAAAGACTACATACTGGGACCAGAACATGGACATGAGTGAGGCAGTGCAGAAGACCTAGGGAGCAGGTAATAGGAAACTTTTGTTTATGGAAGCAGTCTGGGGCACTTGCAAAAAAAATAATTATTCCCAGTGAACCTTTTTAAAGGGGCTGCCCAGTGATATATATATATATATATATATATATATATAGTAAGGTGGCAGCATGTAAAGTATTAAATTGTGTATATATTCCACCTAGGTTTCTGGCCTATACATGGTGAGGAGCTCCATTCCTAACCCTGGACCAATTTACTCTGCAGCCACTTGATTAATGCAGGTGTTCTGAGGCTTACTTGAAGGCCCAGGCTGCATTATGTGGGGCAGAGCCAAACAGGGTGGTTGCTCTGTGTGTGAGCAGATAGTAGCAGTGCAGTTGAAAGAAGAAGATCGGACCAAATTTAAACGGCGCTGATGCAGAAGAAAGACTCCGTGTTGAGATGTTACCATATAGGTAATCTTTTATTCAAAGGTCTACGCGTTTCAGGGGCGGACTGCCCCCTTCATCAGGACAATAAAACTTATTGGGATGAGATAGTAGCAGTGCAGGGATTCACAGACACAACGGTAGCAAGCAGTCAGCGTGGAGTGTTGGGGGGGAAACCAGTATGCTCTGCAGTGTGGAAGATTTTTGTTAAGCCGCCGGAGAAGGTGAACATGGCCATTTGTCGAATTTGTGGGCAGAAGGTGAAGTGTGGGCAGGGTGCCAATGTTAGCACCATGGCCCTGCGTCAACACATGCAGCATCACCATAAAATGGCATGTGAGAACTGTGGCTCCGATGTGGTGATCCAGCCTGCTGCAGCAACCACTGCATTACCTAGTGGCACTCACCTGATTTCATGCAGTCAAGGCTCCATCACCTCAGCCGAAGGGAGCTGTCTGTCCTTCCCATCATCTACAGGTCCTGATGCTCCTTCTCCTCGTCCTCCTACTCCTTTGTCAGTCATTTTGTCAGCAATAGCAGCGAAGCAATTGCCAAGAGACAACAATATGTGTGCACTCATCCAATGGAGCAAAAGCTGAATGTGCTCCTGGCCAAGTTACTGGTGCTGCAGTCCCTCCCTTTCCAACTGATGGCTTGTGCTGAGCCAAGGAATAGTCCCAAGCCATCATTTTTTTTGCCAAAAATGCAGTACCAGCCCTGCACACATATGTAGAACAGAAGGTGGGCCAGTCCTTGAGCCTGTTGGTGTTTGCCAAAGTGAACTGCAGCACCGACATGTGGAGCTGTAACTATGGTCAGGGACACTATGTCCTTTACGGCCCACTGGGTAAATGTTGTTCCTGACCAACCACACCAGCAACTTGGCCAGGTGACGCTGCTTCCACTTCCACGTTCTCACTAGTGATGAGCGACAGGGGCAATATTCGAATTTGTGATATTTTGCAAATATTTTGTTGAATATTCACAAATTCAAATAATCGTTATATTCTACATTCTTATTTTTTTACTCAAAAACTGGCAAGGTAATGATCTCGTAATATGCAAATATTACTTGATCAATACAGGCGTGGGTCAAAAACGAATATATAGCATTATAGAATATAGTGCTATATATTTGTTTTTCAAATATTCGTCATTTTTTCCATCTGAACACATGATTCCTCCCTGCTTCTTGCTTGTGGGCCAATGAGACATTGGCCAAAAGCAATTTAAGCAGGAAGTAATCATTATAGACAGTGCCATATATTTGTTTTTTAGAATATTTGTCTTTTTTTCCATCTGAAGTCATGATTCCTCCTTACTTAAATTGCTTTTGGGCCAATGACTCATTGGCCCACAAGCAAGAAGCAGGGATGAATCATGTGTTCAGATGTAAAAAATGATGAATATTCGAAAAACGAATATGCAGCACTATATTCTAAATATTCCCAAATTCTCGAAGTTGCGATATTCGAGATAAAAATTCTCATAGAGACATGGGTGGTTTTTCTACACAGGTAACAGAAGAGAAGGAGCAGGAGGAGATACATGGCGCTGAGGAAGATAAGGCAGATGACCCAGACACACCGTGGCATTATGCAATGGAGATGAAGGCAGGGAGTCCCTCCGAGTCACTTCTGCAAATAGCCCGATGAATGCTCAGTTGCTTGCCTAGTGACAGCTGAATTGTCACCATTCGGCAGAGGGATGACTACTCACTCTCCATCATGTTAGACCTACGCTAACGGTCCAAAACGAGGGGCTTTTTCCACCCACTGAGAGGGAGGACAAACGTAACTACTATTGAGACATCCCTGTAGTCAGTTGGCCGCTGCCTATGTGTGCCATTACCCATCCCCACGCAGGTCTGACCGGGGGGGGGGGGGGCGGTTTCTCTGTGCTCACGTTCCACTGCCATGGCTGCTGGTGGGGCGAAGGCGGGGTAAGAGCAGTACCAGCTCCATCAGTAGCAACTTAAGTCTAGAGTCGCTGATGAGCAGTTTTCTTCACCCACCTAGTGAAGAAGCTACTCACCAGCAGCAGCAGGTAGAAATAGAGCAGAACCTGAACCAGCAAGTTGTTGCATACTTGGACTGCATCCTGCCACCCCACATTGAAGATCCCCTTGACTACTGGTCATCCAAACTCGATTTGTGGCCGCAACTGGCTGAGTTTGCCCCCGACAAGCTTTCCTGCCTGGCCAGCAGTGTGGCATCAGAGCAGGTATTTAGTGAGGCGGGGGCCATAGTTACCACAAGGAGAACCTGTCTGTCCACCCAAACTGTGGAGAAAATGACCATTGGGAAAATTAATCAGGTGAAGATCAGCCAGGATTTCCACACACCAGTGCCTGATGAATCAGACTAGATCATCCATGGTGCCACACCTAAACTTTGTCAAAAGAGACCTGTTTCTTCTGGCTACATGTTTCAGCCACTATTCTGATGCTGCCACCTGCCTGATGCCATAAACCTGCTGCCAGGTCTTCTAACTGCCACCCACCATCTTCAGAAATATTGGTATTGCCCCCCACCTCACCACTATATCACTGGGCGACTCTGTGGTCTCCTCATGCTGCTGCCACCTCAACACTTTTTCATAGGTATATAACATTTAAATCTAAATATCATAATTATAGTGGATTTGATTCTATATAAGAGGCCATATTGTGATATATTCACTATTTTTGTATGTATTTTTAATGTTGGCCGAAATAGATTCATGGAAAGGACACTGTTCAGGTTTCTTTTTTATAGATGTACCAGTCTGAGAAGAGTCATTCTTGTCTCCTTATAGATTTATGACTGAGATAAGGATAATCTCTAGAGTTATCTGGTTCTAATTACCCCTACAGTTGATGTCTATTGGTGAAGCAGAAAATCTATGGTATCTGTATACACATATAATGCACCTTAGTATTTTTTTTTTTTTGTATAAGATAATCAATAGGCCAAATGTATTGTTTTATATTATTACATATTATGAAGGACGCCAATGCATCTATTATCTTTTATATTTCTCACTAGGAACGCATCAAAATATGATGAGAAGAATTTTAAGTATAGACTTTGTTAATAAGTCTGCATTCAGGAAAGGTATTTTAACTAACAATCAATCACCCATTGAAATGACAGGGTAGACACACATGTCTGTGAGAGTACAAGGTATATTATATTCTTATCAATACCATAAATTTGAAAGTTTGGAAAATGTCTAAACTGGTACCTTAATGTCTATGCTTTAATTGGTGTCAAAGTTAATCCCTGTAGCTCTGATTTAGGATGTAAGATGAAGTCAGACTTGGCCATTTAACCCTTACTAATAATGATTGTCATAGCTTATGCAATGGTTCCACCTAGGTATAAATAATTAACATTACACCAACATCACAAATGCATTCTGGGTAATACAGTGACATCATAGTCATTATCACATGTACACGCCTAACCGACAATGATTGGAAAACTTCAAGCTAGGAAGGTTTGTCTAACTGATACGTTTTTGGATAATAAACCACATAGAGGAGGGAAGAGAGAAAGAGAGAAAAAAAAAAGAAAGGAGGGACACCCCAGGAGAAAGATCTCAATGATCAGAACGGACTTTAGAGCTAACTTCCCTTACACATCATCTGCATTCTCGGTTAACGTATAACTTTATTATGTGTAGTATTGATTGAATTAATTGGCCTGATATTTGGTAACTCCCCGCTTTAGTGTGGATGTATAATGTTAAAAGTGCTAAATCACTATTATCACTATTCAGTAAAGATGCATATTACTGAATAAAAGATCTTATATTGATATTGGAGAAACTCTCTGATTGGAATATTTACATTTCATAGTCAATATCAGGCCTGATAATTTATAAGTTGTGTCGCAATACTACCCAAAATTGGTCATAGTTTGAACAGAGCAATGGTTCGAATCTACCCTAATCACTATTGAGTTTACTTTGTCAACTGATATATCTCATATATGTGGTCAAGACGGTTATATTACATTTTATGTTTGAGAGGTAATAAGGAATGCTGGTATTTGTGTTAGAGTGTTTAGGGCACTACATATTACTGCGTCTTATTGCATATTATTGAATTTTATATTGATTAAGCTTTGATTGTATTCTAAGTTATTGCATAATCAATCATTTATATTTTTGCATAGATGCTTGTACAATTATATTAACGACAAACTCTGTTTGAGGTGTTTAATATGTCCCTTCGAAATTTTTCCCTTGATCCTTTCTTTTATATAAAGCATTTGCTTTATATCCCTGACATAAATTGGAGGTCCCATCAAGATCAAGTTAATTTATTAATTATTTGTGCAAATAGTAAACATTCCCAAAATGTTTTGGTTAACCAGATTGTTCATATATCTATGTACTAATTATTGGTAGGGAAATTGAATGCAGCCAGTAGTGAAGCGGGTTCTGGTGAAGCTACAGGAGATAGTCCATCTAGCCCGGAACAGTTAATCCATAACGTTGTTGAATATGTTAGTTCATGGTTGGGTTTGGATCAGGATGGAACTGCATGGTTAAGTGAGCTGCAGGCAAAAGCCAAGAGAGAATGTGTGGATGTACGGACATCATTTAGTACATTCAGGAGACATCTAACCTATATTTGTGTGCTTAAAAGTAACGCCAGTAAAGACTATCATCTCTTAAAGATGTTGCCACCAGTCCTGTATGCAATATTAGAAGTCAGTACCCTCTTAAAGAGTAGAAATATGAATATAACAGACATGCAGGCCTATATATCCCATATAGAAACTGTTAGAATCTGCAAAAGCATTGATCGAGGACTTAAAGCGTGAGCTCGATCTCAGCCATGTTGCCTATCATCAACTGAAAAGGGAGGCAGATGAGCTGAACCTCCATTATTGCAGGCTTCAGCAAACAGATGGACAAAGCCATACTATAGTCAATGTTGAGAGTGATCTGTCTGATAATGAGAGATTTTTGGATCCTCCATCTCTCATACCCCAAAATAGAGATATGTCATCATCACGTGCTCTTAAAGCGGAATCCATCCAAGCCCCTTAGTCACCCGAGGGTGATGGCATGATTACACAGGAAGCATTAACCCAATTAAGTCAGGCGTTTCAATCTGTAACCAGCTTTACCAGGTGCTAGTGACACAAAAGGCCACAGAAGTGTCCCCCCCACACCTTTCCCTAGAGAGGAATGTTCGGGTTAAGTCACTCGTGCCAAGTGGGTAAGATGGAAGTGATCGGAGTATGAGTGATTGATTATGACAGTGATGTGGAAAAGCGTGTGGCTTATTCTCACAACATTTCAGATGACCCACTAACCCAGGAGGTCAAATTAAATATTCCAATAGTCTGGCGACTCTAAATTCCTGTTTCTGGTCTTATAATTAAAATATAACCTTAATATAAAAAATATTTTTTTTATTAAATAATATATACCACAAAAAACATAAAGTGAATTGTTAAAAATACATATGGAGGGCTTGGACCTGTGGGTACACTGTCTCTACTTTTGTGGTAGATCAGGGGAGCACTATATCGCTGAAAGCCACATGCAGGCTATTTGTATCTCACCTGTGTTAATACACTTTGGTGCCTGTAGTGTCAGCCGACACCAGGCATTTAGTCATCTGAGCCGCACTTTATTGGCTAAACGCTCTATTCGAGACACTTCTCTTAGTTATATAATGTCCCTCACTGAGAATCTCTCAGTAGCTGTACTACTTGTACGCTCCTATCCAGACTGACCCACAGAGGGCTCGGCGTCTGCAGATCGCCTTTTCCTAATCCATTCTTAGCCCTACCATAATTATTAAAATGTTAAAGACACAGCTCCCCCAACATGTTTCACCGCGATGCAGCGTCTTCAGGGGAATGGAGCTACTATCAACACGAGTGCTTCCTGTCTGAGGTCCTTTATGTCAAAGGGGTGGGTCTCACCTTGTGGGCCACCTATCGCTATGCAATCTCATGTCGATTGATGTCCCTGGGGGGCCAATCACATCCATCCTAATGCGCATGCGTTGAAACTTAGACTAATTTCCAGCTATGTCCCCGAGGCTATATACGCATGAGCCAGGATTTAGAATTGGAGGATCCTTCCTCCTCATCAGTCTCATATGCATGCGCTAAAACTTAGACTCACTGTCAGCTATATCTCCAGGTCCTGTGCGCTTGCGCCGGGACTTGGAACTCCAAGGTGGCACGGATCTATCCATATTATATGCACCTGCGTCCGGACTTAGAATCCTTCTTCTTCCTTTCTGCACTCCCACATATGCGCTGGTACTTGTGCTCAGGTCTGCCTATATTCCACATTCATATGCGCCTGTGCTGACACTTTAAATTTCCAGCGCTCAAATCGGGTCAGCAAGTACACACTTAGACTGAATCTCAGATGGTAAGCTTCAAGATTCCAGAGTCTTCTTGTATACATAAATATATAGATATTCAGAGTCGGTTATTATTTCTCAGTCGCATGTATATAGGCTTGAATTTTTTTTTTTACATTTTAATTATTAGATGTTTATCCAATTTTAAGTTCTCCCCTCGGCCTTTTCAAGCTGTATACCCATTCTTCATTATTTCTAGGGCTTTCATTTCTTGGATTCCCTAAATATGTGATGGCCTATGTTTTCCTGGACATATTCATGACTCATTATTAATATTTTTTATAGTTTCTTAACTAAAAATATAATGGAGAGGGAGGACACTGTGTGTATTTATCATAGAAGTCCTTTGGACTCTCTAAACATATTTGTGAATTTGTCATCTCATTCCAGGGTATCATATAAATGCCGTATATGTGAAACCCTCGTTTAGACCATTTGGACTCATTGTGTTGAGTCTCTGAATCCATCTTGCTTCATTTTGCAGGAGTTTTTTTTTTATCAAGGTTGCCCCCTCTAGGGCCCATAGTTAATTTCTCAATACCCCAGAAACGTAGAACTGATGTTTTGTTTTCATGTGCATATTTTATATGTCTTGCAATGGGTGAATCTTTTTCAGTTTCTATCGAGCTCAGATGGCCCGATATCCGACGTCTCAGTTCATGTGTAGTTTTACCCACATACAGCCTGGGGCAGGGACATGATGCTATGTATATAACTCCTTGCGTTTTACACGTGATCAGTTGTCTGATCTCATACTCCTTCTTGTCGTCCGGATTCGTAATTTTTTTAATCCGTGGAATGTACTTACAGAAGGAGCAGTCTCCACAGGGGGATGACCCTTGATATTTCCCTCTATTTGAGATATTGTCTGTTTCTTTCTCTTTCAGATAACTGTGCACCAATTGATCCTTGAGGTTTGGACCTCTTCTGTATGTTACACTTGGATTGGTGGTAAGTACTGATTTAAATCTCTATCTGTCTGTATAATATGCCAGTATTTTCTTAGTATATTATTTATCTCTCTGTTATAACCATCAAAGGTTCCTATACACCGGATGATTTCATTCTTTTTTGGAGGCGAGGGTTTCAATAGGTCCTCTCTATTTATAATTTTTGCTCTATTATAAGCTTTTTTTTTTTAAAGGGGCTGATGGATATCCCCTCTTCTTGAACCTCTCGAGAAGATGCCTACTTTCTTTTTCAAAAGTTCGCTCATCAGAGCAATTCCTACTGGCCCTTAGGTATTGGCCCGTAGGTATTCCTCTCCTGAGTGGCTCTGGATGCCAACTCGTCCAGTGTAAAAGACCTGCCCAAGAAAATAGACAAACCTCACAAATATGCCCCTCAGTAATGACAAGACAACACCATGTGGGATCAAGCAGCCTGATGACCAACATAAGTACAAATCCATCTATAGGTACAACATCTACCTCTACCTCTGTACAACCCTTCTCCTTTGGACAGCCAGTAAATGCTGCCATGAATCTAGCTCAGAATATAACTACGAGCCCTGCGCCAACAACACAGATGAATACACTGACAAATGCACCGATAGCCCCCCTTTTTTTAGGACGGGCAGGGATCCAACTGAGGAATCAAGCAAAATGGGGTTACAGCAAGTAGTAGATACTACATTAATAGAGGAGGTGAATGATAGACAAGTTATCAACCTATCTGTACATATTTTGACAACAGCACAGAGAACACTTCTCAATAGAGGCCTGACTTTTTCACCGATCCCACAAAGTGACAAATTCCTGTGGATTAAAGATATAAATCTTTTTGTGCGTAAATTGGCCTTATATAAGGTTCATAAACAGGAAGAATGGGACCTGAGAAAGGCATATGAGAATGAGAGGAGATGCGTTCAAACACTGGAAGATTTACTTAGAGAAAATGAAGGACAATGTATCATTCCAGATCCCCCTTTCTCGTCCCTAAAACCCAGATCAAAAATTTCCCCCTCCTTTGCACAGTTCAAAGAGATTGATACGTTCGTAAGTTTAGTAACGCAGGATATGAAATCTCTGAAAATGAGAAAAGATCACATTATATCCAATCTAAGCACTCAGGAACTAGAGGCCCTGGAAGAAAAATGAGAATATTATAATTAAGCCCAGTGACAAGGGTGGAAACATAGTCATCTAAAATAGAGATGACTATGTTGATATGGTACTGAGATTGCTGAGGGATAAAAAGACGTATCAAATACTCCTTAGTGACCCCACCAAGGCTTACACTAATGAGTTAAAAATTCTACTGTCTGATGCCAGATCTAGAGATTTGATAACAAAAGATGAATTCCTGTACCTCCTAAAAAAAGACCCCACTATCTCCACCTTTTATGCATTACCCAAGGTGCATAAGGATAAAATACCTATTCCAGGGAGACCACTAGTGTCCGGGAATCACAATCTTACCCAGGGTATAAGCCAATACATGGATCAGATATTGAGACCATTCATCACCACATTACCATCCTACATTAGGGACACAAAAGATCTCCTTCTGAAAATCAATGAAATGACATTGACACCAAATACCATCTTGGCAAGTCTGGATGTTGAATCCTTATATAGTAATATAAAACATTCACTAGGTCTTAAGGCAGTTCACCAATTTTTAAGCACTAAGAGCAGTAACTTTCACCAACACAATCACTTAGTATTATCAATGTTGGAATTTGTGTTAGCGCACAATTTTGTTATTTTTCAAGGACACTTCTATAAACAGGTCAATGGGACCGCTATGGGGACATCATGTGCCCCCACTTATGCAAATACATTTTTAGGGTGGTGGAAAAATTACATAGTATTCATGGAGGGGATGTCGTCGTATACCTGTCACATTCTCTTCTGGGGCAGGTATATCAACAACATCCTCATCCTATGGGATGGTGGACAATCACTGTTTAGGGATTTCACTCAAGAGCTAAATGACAATAATATAGGGATGAAATATACAAATGAAATACAAGAGAGAGAGATAGTCTTCCTGGACCTGAGAATCAAAATTATGGGAAATGGATGTCTTAATACGGAGGTAAATAGAAAGCCAACCTCTACAAATAGTTACTTACACTGGACGAGTTGGCATCCAGAGCCACTCAGGAGAGGAATACCTATGGATCAATACCTAAGGGCCCGTAGGAATTGCTCTGATGAGGGAACTTTTGATAAAGAGAGTAGGCATCTTCTCGAGAGGTTCAAGAAGAGGGGATATCCATCAGAGAGAAAGAAACAGACAATATCTCAAATAGAGGGAAATATCAAGGGTCATCCCCCTGTGGAGACTGTTCCTTCTGTAAGTACATTCCACGGATTAAAAAATTTACGAATCCGGACGACAAGAGGGAGTATGAGATCAGACAACTGATCACGTGTAAAACGCAAGGAGTTATATACATAGCATCATGTCCCTGCCCCAGACTGTATGTGGGTAAAATCACACAGGAACTGAAACGTTGGATATCGGGCCATCTGACCTCGATAGAAACTGAAAGATACACCCATTGCAAGACATATAAAATATGTACATGCCAACAAAACATCAGTTCTACGTTTTTGGGGTATTGAGGAATTAACTATGGGCCCTAGAGGGGGCAACCTTGATTAAAAAAAACAAAAAAAACTCCTTCAAAATGAAGCAAGATGGATTCAGAGACGCAACACAATGAGTCCAAATGGTCTAAACGAGGGTTTCACAGGTCCAAAGGACTTCCATGATAAATACACACAGTGTCCTCCCTCTCCATTATATTTTTAGTTAAGAAACTATAAAACATTAATAATGAGTCAAACAAATGAGTAGGAAAACATAGGCCATCACATATTTAGGGAATCCAAGAGATGGAAGCCCTAGAAATAATGAAGAATGGGTATACAGCTTGAAAAGGCCGAGGGGAGAACTTAAAATTGGATAAACATCTAATAATTAAAGTGTAAAAAAGATTTTTCAAGCCTATATACATGTGACTGAGAAATAATAACTGACTCTGAATATCTATATATTTATGTATACAAGAAGACTCTGGAATCTTGAAGCTTACCATCTGAGATTCAGTCTAAGTGTGTACTTTCTTATTCGAATGCATAGAAATCGCTGAACTAAGGGCAAAAAAATCTTAAAGGGGTTGTCCAAGTTATATTTATTGATAACCTATCCCCAGGATAGGTCATCAATATCAGATCGGAGGGGGTCCGACACCTATTGAAATGAATGGGACGGCTTGGGTGTAATTACACCTGCTCACCACTGCAGATGCAACGGCTAGAAGGTAAACAGTGAAGAGGAGGCAGCGCTGACACCGTGCAAGTCTCCTCTTCAAACAGCTGATCGGAGGGGGTGTCGGGTGTCGGACCCCGCCGATCTGATATTGATGACCTATCCTGAGGATAGGTCATCAATAAATATAACTTGAACAACCCCTTTAAGTCCGAGCACATGCATCCGGAAAGCATGATTTTGAATAAAGTCCCTACATATGCGCTGTTGCTACCGAACACAGATGTGAGAGATCCTGTGTCAACGCATGCGCCCTATAATAGAGATATATTAAATGGAGAAATGCTGACCTGATTTGAACGCTGGAAATTTAAAGTGTCAGCACATGCGCATATGAATGCGGAATATAGGCAGACCTGAGCACAAGTACCAGCGCATATGTGGGAGTGCAGAAAGGGAGAAGAAGGATTCTAAGTCTGGACGCAGGTGCATATAATATGGATAGAATCGATCCATGCCACCTTGGAGTTCAAAGTCCCGGTGCAAGCGCACAGGACCGGGAGATATAGCTGAGAGTCAGTCTAAGTTTTCGCGCATGCATATGAGACTGATGAGGAGGAAGGATCCTCCAATTCTAAGTTCGGCGCATGCGTATACAGCCTCGGGGACATAGCTGGAAATTAGTCTAAGTTTCAACGCATGCGCATTAGCCTGCTGAGCCGAAAGATTTTTCAAACACCGGACGCGGGCGTAGTTCTCTCCTCCCGATGAGATGGATGTGATTGGCCCCCCAGGGACATCAATCGACACAAGATTGCATAGCAATAGGTGGCCCACAAGGTGAGGCCCACCCCTTTGACATAAAGGACCTCAGACAGGAAGCACTCGTGTTGATAGTAGCTCCATTCCCCTGAAGACGCTGCATCGCGGTGAAACATGTTGGGGGAGCTGTGTCTTTAACATTTTAATAATTATGGTAGGGCTAAGAAAGGATTAGGAAAAGGCAATCTGCAGACGCCGAGCCCTCTGTGGGTCAGTCTGGATAGGAGCGTACAAGTAGTACAGCTACTGAGAGATTCTCAGTGAGGGACATTATATACGGTAACTAAGAGAAGTGTCTCAAATAGAGCGTTTAGCCAATAAAATGCGGCTCAGATGACTAAATGCCTGGTGTCGGCTGACACTACAGGCACCAAAGTGTATTAACACAGGTCAGATACAAATAGCCTGCATGTGGCTTTCAGCGATATAGTGCTCCCCTGATCTACCACAAAAGTAGAGACACTGTACCCACAGGTCCAAGCCCTCCATGTATTTTTAACAATTCACTATGTTTTTTGTGGTATACATTGTTTAATAAAAAAATAATAATAAAGGTTATATTTTAAATATAAGACCAGAAACAGGAATTTATAGACGCCAGACTATTGGAATATTTAATTTGGCTTATTCCCTACCACGCAGGCATGAGTTTGCCTACAAGATTGATGAGTTCCAGGCAACCATCATATGCTGAAGTGGTCTCTAGAAAGAAAAATGCTCAGTGTTCAGAAGGGGATCAGAGTTCCTCGAGTATCATTAAATTTCTAAATGTCACTGTACCTAAATTCTCTGAGAGGTTCTCCTGAAATTGCTGATCACTTACAACTGTAACAGTCCACCATGGTTTCTTTAAAATTGTATTCTGATACAGACAGGATCAGATTCCTACCATGGGCATTTGAAAATAAGTATCGCCACTACTTTATTTCCTTCAGAGACAGGGAGATCCGGGATTGGCAGGATGTTTTGCACGAGGTGAAATTAGAATTTGGCCCTTACTATTACTGCTGCAAAACGTGATATTTATAAAATCATATGTAGACCCAAAGTCCCCAGGAATTCCTCTCTATCCTTAAAAATGCCCATGGGTTAGCGTATAGGTCCCCAAATTGGGAATCTGGGGAATTTAAACAACTGTTTTATGATGCAATGCCTATGCAAATTCAATTTATCCTAGTTAGAGATCTTGATCTTAAAGCTCCCTTGGACAGATTGGTTATGGCTGCCACTTCACTGTATGACATCAGTGAGTGCCATGCTACAGGTGAGAAAAGATACAAAAGATCCTCAGAACAACACGTGGCAGAAGCTAAAATAAACCCTAACCTGGGATTTTAAATGCAGACACGCAGGTACCTTCTGTCTACAGGACCTTTCCAACAAACCCAGCAACAACAGGTAGGACCTAAGCAAACAAAGCCTCATAGCCCCAACGGGTCAGAGGGGGATAATAATGGAGATAGGAGGTCTAACTACAGTTCCCAATATTATAATAGGGGTCCCCGAGGATACAGGCGCTGGAATAACAGGCCCAGACAACAGAAGGAAGGTAGGCCTAAACCCTCTACTTCACCTAGAAGTTGATCACCCACCTCTAGTAACGGTACACCACAACACCAAACTGTGCACAAATCAAATGATCGGTTTGATCAGTTGGCAGATCAAGTGGCTAAATTAAGCGAAATAGTTAATAAGATGTCCCAGGTGTCCATTGAAAAACAACCTGAGCCTTTTTAGGGGCAGCTGCAGGTCCCAGCTCAGCCCTATAAAGCAGGCATGGCGGGGTCAGAGCCCAGGTAAAACACAAGGCTACCGAGCTGGTTGTAGAAGGATCTAATGTGATTCCTAATCCTATATTGCCTTACAGTGTTCTTGACCCTAAAATTGAGGCCAAAGAGGAGGTGTAATGTGTTGTCTATCTTGCAATCTAACCATGTAGGATTGTGCACTTTTGTGTCTTCTCCAATGAGTGATCCCATCATCTCAGCGTCAATCTGTGAGCTGCCGTCTGTAAACTGTGATATAATCTAGTTTTCCCCAAACGTGGGGGCTGCTGCCACGCGCAGTAAGAATGTCTGGGTTTCTCTAGAAGGCGCATAGCTGAAAGGATCAAATCCTCAAAAAGTGTCAGATAATTGAACATCCTAATTTCTTATGTGATTTGTTTCAGATTGAAGGACAATATTTTGTTAAATTAATCTTGGAGATAAGAATTATCAGGCCAATTAGGGGTTTACTTGACACAGGATCACAAGCCACTATATTATCATATAGTTATTTCCAACATATTATGGATGTGACAGCAAAGAGGCCAAAATTGAAATTGTTTGATGGCTCTTTGATAAGTATAAGCGGAGACACTTTGCAAGTAAGAGGTTCAGCATAAAATTTCAAATAGGCAAAAAAGTAATTAGGCTACTTTCACACTAGCGTTCGGGTGTCCGCTTGTGAGCTCCGTTTGAAGTGGCTCACATGCGGACCCGAACGCTTCCGTCCAGCACTAATGCATTCTGAGTGGACGCGGATCCGCTCAGAATGCATCAGTCTGGCAGCGTTCAGCCTCCGCTCCGCTCAGCAGGCGGACACGTGAACGCTGCTTGCAGCGTTCGGGTGTCCGCCTGGCCGTGCGGAGTCGTGCGGATCCGTCCAGACTTACAGTGTAAGTCAATGGGGACGGATCCGTTTAAAGATGACACAATATGGCTCAATCTTCAAATGGATCCGTCCCCCATTGACTTTCAATGTAAAGTCTGGACGGATCCGTTCAGGCTACTTTCACACTTAGAAATTTTTTAACAATATAATGCAGATGGATCTGTTCTGAACGGAGCCACCGTCTGCATTATATGAGCGGATCCGTCTCAGACGGATCCGCTCTGAACGCAAGTGTGAAAGTAGCCATAGACATCCCACACTCATTGTAGACCTTCTCTATGATTGGCTGATTATAGGAATCGAACTCCGGAAAAGATTGAGTTCCATAGTAGACTTCATCAATTAAGCAATCTGGACTCAGGTAAAGGCACCTATTGCCTATGAGTAGAGTTAAGCGGACACCTGTATGGACACAAAGTTCGAGTTCGGTGCCCGAACTTGACCCCGAACCCCATTGAAGTCAATGGGCACCCGAACTTTTGAGCACTAAAATGGCTCTAAAAATGTCACGGAAAGGGCTAGAGGGCTGCAAATGCAAGCAAAATGTGGTTAAGAGAGTGGCAAGTGCTCTGCAAACAAATGTGGATAGGGAAATGACTTCAAATAACATAAAATACGTAAAAATGAAAACTAATAATCTTGATCTAGGAGGACGAGGTCCATATGGAGTAGAAGGTTGGGGAGGCAGTGGATGTGGAGGTGTAGGTGGAGGAGGAGGAGGTAGCCTACACAGCTTTTTTGTTCTAAATCTATTTTTATTTTTTTAAATTAGGGTACACCCCAAAACATTGGTAAATATAACCTGTGATAACCCCCTCCAGTCGTGCTAAACACACATTCAGACAATACAGTGGCTGCTGGGCAGGCCAGCACCTCCAAGGCATAAAGGACAAGCTCAGGCCATGTGCCCAATTTGAAGACCCAGAAGTTGCAGGGGGCAGAACCATTAGTCAGTTTGTGTAGGCGTGTGCAAATATACTGACCCACCATGTCACACGTCCACGTGATGTTCACGATCCAATTGGATATCTGCTCTATCAACTTTCGATGTTCTTTTCTGCGCCTACCATGTTTATCACGGTTAGCGGCGAATCAGTGTTCCACACCGGAGAGGGAACGTGAGAAAGAGAGACCACATCCAAGGGAGATCAATGCATGAAATGTAATCGTGATCGAGCGGAAATGTGGGGGAAGCTATTAAAACGGAAGAATTGAAGGAAAGGAGGGGGGGGCGCTGCAATTACCCAGTCCCAACTCGGGGAGGTAGTGACGATAAATAACAATACTGTACTCTTAAGATGCCCTGTTATTGGAATGATTAATAAAAAATTATAGGGAATGTCACTGTGGTATTTTGGATTTGGAAACGTTAGCTAGGAGAGGCCCTGCTGTTGCTTTGTTGACTCTAGATAACTTCTGCCTGATTGCACGTCCCTGTGACATCCACCATCCATTTGGATATTTTATCTATCAAATTTTGATGTTCTTTTCTGAGCCTACCATGTTGATCACGGTTATTGTCGAATCAGGGTTCCACGCCGGAGAGGGAGTGTGAGAAAGAGAGTAGAGATGGCCTTGCAGTTCGCCCGGTGGTCGTTTTGTGGCGAACTTTGCGTGTTCGCGATTCGCCGAACAGGCAAACATATGGAGATATTCGCGCCCGCCATATTATTTTACATTGTGAAGAACTTTCACCCATGACACATCTATCAGGTGGTACAGGACAGCCGTTTCAGCACATGTACATAACTCCTACCTTATAAATAACCCCGATATGACCGCCATTTTGCATTCAGTGTTTTGCCAGTGTAGGGAGAGGTTGCTGTGTGGAGCAGGAACAAACTGTTAGGGACACCAAACGCTAGCTAATAAGGCCACAAAAGTCCTTTTAAGGACTGGTATAGGTGTGCTATCATTAGGGGTGATATACAGAGGGGTGTACTATACTTATAATATACTTTTATAATGAGTCAAAAATATAGATCTATATAGTGATCACCTGGAAGTCAGGGGCCTAGGGTTTAGGGGCTTATTAGGGCCATTTTTATATAGGGTAAGGTTCCAGACGGGGTCGCTCTTATCAAGGCGGGTGGTCTGTGGTTAGGCTATCAGGGCCAGAATAGCACTCCCCTGTAGGGCAATATCATGGACAGTTCTTTGCCCACCCTGTCCTTCAATACCACATCATCACCTAGCCCAGGGATAGATGTTTTTTGCTTTCCCTCCGGGATTCATGGATGTGCACTGGAACCCCCCGGATTCTGGTAGGACATATGGTTTCTGATTTAGTGCCGCTAAGCACCTGATTTAGTGCTGCCGAGCACTTGTTATTGCCTACCACCGCTATGCTGCTTTAATAATTAAATTAAATTTTATTTTCATTTTGAGGGACATCTTTTCCATTTACACATCCGCAAAATGAGTCCACACCCATTCCGCAATTTTGCGGAACGGGTGCAGACCCATTCATTTTCAATGGGGATGGAATGTGCTGCCCACATCCGCATTTGCGCATCCGCATTTGCGGATCCGCACTTCCGCATCCGTGCTTCCGTTTCCGCAAAAACTAGAACATGTCCTATTCTTGGCCGCAATTGCAGACAAGATTAGGGATTTTCTATTATAGTGCCGGCGATGTGCGGTCCGCAAATTGCGGAATGCACATTGCCGGTGTCCGTGTTTTGCACATCCGCAAAAAAAAAACCCGACATGTGAATGGACCCTCATAGTAACATTATTAAAGGTTACGTTTTATCTTTATGAATAATCTAATGGATTGCCTTACTTGCACAATGTTATAATATACTTTCTATGTTAGAAGTATATTATAGTGAATTTGTATTGTGCGGCAGTTGTGTGCGGTTCTGCTGCAATACTGCAGGTATGTAGAGGGACAAGCGTTATTGGAACAAATCATTTCTACTGGTGTGATATACCAGTCGCCCCCAAAAAAACTGATTGAAGCAGGGTGTTCTATACCAATATACTTTCCTTATAGTGCATTTGGGTACTGTATAGTGCATTTGCGCATGCGCGTAAATTATATTGCGGATATTTCGCATTGAAAAAAAATTAAGAATGGAGATCGCAAATTCAAATAATACATCTGGTATGTCACTGTCCATGTTGTGTATTTCCTGTCACCTATGCAGAGCAGGGGTTTATTCACATCCAAAATTGTAAAATGTCAACCCAATAATGTAACAGAAAAATTTGAGAAATGTATTAACCTGTCTACTTGGTAGAGCAGGGGTCTATGATAGAAAAAAAATGGTTTGTCACCCGAAAATGTGTGAAATTTATTAAGCAGTAAACTAGGTAGAGGAGGTGTATATTACACCCCAAAATTATGAATTTCAGCTGTAAATGTTACAGGCAAATTTGTAAAAAAAATATTAACGTGTCTACTCGGTATATCAGTGGTACATTGCACCCATAAATTGGTGAATTTCACCCCAAAATGTAACAGACAAATTAGTGATTTTTTTTTTAACCTGTCTACTAAGTATAGCAGTGGTATATCACACCCAAAAATTGGTGAATTTCACCCGAAAATGTAACAGATAAATTAGTGATTTTTTTAACCTGTCTACTAGATATGGCAGAAGCACATCACACCCAAAAAGTGGTGAATTTCACCGAAAAATTTAACAGACAAAGTAAAGAAATGACATAAAATAAAATACGTGGAAATAAAAAAAAATTTGATTTATAAGTAGGGATGAGCGAACTCGAACTGTATAGTTCGGGTTCGTACCGAATTTTGGGGTGTCCGTGACACGGACCCGAACCCGGACATTTTCGTAAAAGTCCGGGTTCGGGTTCGGTGTTCGTCGCTTTCTTGGCGCTTTTGTGACGCTTTCTTGGCGCTTTTTGAAAGGCTGCAAAGCAGCCAATCAACAAGCGTCATCCTACTTGCCCCAAGAGGCCATCACAGCCATGCCTACTATTGGCATGGCTGTGATTGGCCAGAGCACCATGTGACCCAGCCTCTATTTAAGCTGGAGTCACATAGCGCCGCCCGTCACTCTGCTCTGATTAGCGTAGGGAGAGGTTGCGGCTGCGACAGTAGGGCGAGATTAGGCAGATTAACTCCTCCAAAGGACTTGATTAACTGATCGATCTGCAGCTGTGGATCATTGAGCTGCTGATCCTCAATTGCTCACTGTTTTTAGGCTGCACAGACCGTTTGTCAGTCTCATTTTTCTGGGGTGATCGGCGGCCATTTTGTGTCTTGTGGTGCGCCAGCACAAGCTGCGACCAAGTGCATTTAACCCTCAATGGTGTGGTTGTTTTTTGGCTAAAGCCTACATCAGGGTGAAGCTGTCACACCAAGTGCATTTAACCAGCAATAGTCTGTTCATTTTTTGGCCATATACAAAATCAGGGGCAAGCTGCGCCTGTCACCAAGTGCATTTAACCCTCAATGGTGTGGTTGTTTTTTGGCTAAAGCCTACATCAGGGTGAAGCTGTGACACCAAGTGCATTTAACCAGCAATAGTCTGTTCATTTTTTGGCCATATACAAAATCAGGGGCAAGCTGCGCCTGTCACCAAGTGCATTTAACCCTCAATGGTGTGGTTGTTTTTTGGCTAAAGCCTACATCAGGGTGAAGCTGTCACACCAAGTGCATTTAACCAGCAATAGTCTGTTCATTTTTTGGCCATATACAAAATCAGGGGCAAGCTGCGCCTGTCACCAAGTGCATTTAACCCTCAATGGTGTGGTTGTTTTTTGGCTAAAGCCTACATCAGGGTGAAGCTGTCACACCAAGTGCATTTAACCAGCAATAGTCTGTTTATTTTTTGGCCATATCCCAGTCTAATTCTGTCACTAAATCCATACCGGTCACCCAGCGCCTAAATACTAGGCCTCAAATTTATATCCAGCTAAATCTGTCCCTAGTGCTGTAGCTGGGCGAGTTATTTAGTGTCCGTTCAAGCACATTTCTTGTTCTGGGTTGAAATACAATTCCCAATTTAGCAATTTCATAATTTAGTGGTTCCTGCTATATCAGAGCTATTTGAAATCTATCCCAAAAAGGGTATATAATATTGAAGGTGCACATTGGGTCATTCAGAATAACTTCACACACACCCGCTACTGTGTATTTCCAAGTCTAATTCTGTCACTAAACCCATACCTGTCACCCAGCGCCTAAATACTAGGCCTCAAATTTAAATCCCTCTAAATCTCTCGTTACCGCTGTACTGTTGTTGCTGGGCAAGATATTTAGTGTCCGTCAAAGCACATTTTTTGTTCTGGGTTGAAGTACAATTCCCAATTTAGCAATTTCATAATTTAGTGGTTCCTGCTATATCAGAGCTATTTGGAATCTATCCCTAAAAGGGTATATAATATTGAAGGTGCACATTGGGTCATTCAGAATAACTTCACACACACCCGCTACTGTGTATTTCCAAGTCTAATTCTGTCACTAAACCCATACCTGTCACCCAGCGCCTAAATACTAGGCCTCAAATTTAAATCCCTCTAAATCTCTCGTTACCGCTGTACTGTTGTTGCTGGGCAAGATATTTAGTGTCCGTCAAAGCACATTTTTTGTTCTGGGTTGAAGTACAATTCCCAATTTAGCAATTTCATAATTTAGTGGTTCCTGCTATATCAGAGCTATTTGAAATCTATCCCTAAAAGGGTATATAATATTGAAGGTGCACATTGGGTCATTCAGAATAACTTCACACACACCCGCTACTGTGTATTTCCAAGTCTAATTCTGTCACTAAACCCATACCTGTCACCCAGCGCCTAAATACTAGGCCTCAAATTTAAATCCCTCTAAATCTCTCGTTACCCGCTGTACTGTTGTTGCTGGGCAAGATATTTAGTGTCCGTCAAAGCACATTTTTTGTTCTGGGTTGAAGTACAATTCCCAATTTAGCAATTTCATAATTTAGTGGTTTCTGCTATATCAGAGCTATTTGAAATCTATCCCTAAAAGGGTATATAATATTGAAGGTGCACATAGGGTCATTCAGAATAACTTCACACACACCGCTACTGTGTATTTCCAAGTCTAATTCTGTCACTAAATCCATACCTGTGCACCCAGCGCCTAAATACTAGGCCTCAAATTTAAATCCCTCTAAATCTCTCGTTACCCCGCTGTACTGTTGTTGCTGGGCAAGATATTTAGTGTCCGTCAAAGCACATTTTTTGTTCTGGGTTGAAGTACAATTCCCAATTTAGCAATTTCATAATTTAGTGGTTTCTGCTATATCAGAGCTATTTGAAATCTATCCCTAAAAGGGTATATAATATTGAAGGTGCACATTGGGTCATTCAGAATAACTTCACACACACGCTTCTGTGCATTTCCAAGTCTAATTCTGTCACTAAATCCATACCGGTGACCCAGCGCCTAAATACTAGGCCTCAAATTTAAATCCCTCTAAATCTCTCGTTACCCACCGCTGTACTGTTGTTGCTGGGCAAGATATTTAGTGTCCGTCAAAGCACATTTTTTGTTCTGGGTTGAAGTACAATTCCCAATTTAGCAATTTCATAATTTAGTGGTTTCTGCTATATCAGAGCTATTTGAAATCTATCCCTAAAAGGGTATATAATATTGAAGGTGCACATAGGGTCATTCAGAATAACTTCACACACACCGCTACTGTGTATTTCCAAGTCTAATTCTGTCACTAAATCCATACCGGTGCACCCAGCGCCTAAATACTAGGCCTCAAATTTAAATCCCTCTAAATCTCTCGTTACCCCGCTGTACTGTTGTTGCTGGGCAAGATATTTAGTGTCCGTCAAAGCACATTTTTTGTTCTGGGTTGAAGTACAATTCCCAATTTAGCAATTTCATAATTTAGTGGTTTCTGCTATATCAGAGCTATTTGAAATCTATCCCTAAAAGGGTATATAATATTGAAGGTGCACATAGGGTCATTCAGAATAACTTCACACACACGCTTCTGTGCATTTCCAAGTCTAATTCTGTCACTAAATCCATACCGGTGACCCAGCGCCTAAATACTAGGCCTCAAATTTAAATCCCTCTAAATCTCTCGTTACCCACCGCTGTACTGTTGTTGCTGGGCAAGATATTTAGTGTCCGTCAAAGCACATTTTTTGTTCTGGGTTGAAGTACAATTCCCAATTTAGCAATTTCATAATTTAGTGGTTTCTGCTATATCAGAGCTATTTGAAATCTATCCCTAAAAGGGTATATAATATTGAAGGTGCACATAGGGTCATTCAGAATAACTTCACACACACGCTTCTGTGCATTTCCAAGTCTAATTCTGTCACTAAATCCATACCGGTGACCCAGCGCCTAAATACTAGGCCTCAAATTTAAATCCCTCTAAATCTCTCGTTACCCACCGCTGTACTGTTGTTGCTGGGCAAGATATTTAGTGTCCGTCAAAGCACATTTTTTGTTCTGGGTTGAAGTACAATTCCCAATTTAGCAATTTCATAATTTAGTGGTTTCTGCTATATCAGAGCTATTTGAAATCTATCCCTAAAAGGGTATATAATATTGAAGGTGCACATAGGGTCATTCAGAATAACTTCACACACACGCTTCTGTGCATTTCCAAGTCTAATTCTGTCACTAAATCCATACCGGTGACCCAGCGCCTAAATACTAGGCCTCAAATTTAAATCCCTCTAAATCTCTCGTTACCCACCGCTGTACTGTTGTTGCTGGGCAAGATATTTAGTGTCCGTCAAAGCACATTTTTTGTTCTGGGTTGAAGTACAATTCCCAATTTAGCAATTTCATAATTTAGTGGTTTCTGCTATATCAGAGCTATTTGAAATCTATCCCTAAAAGGGTATATAATATTGAAGGTGCACATAGGGTCATTCAGAATAACTTCACACACACGCTTCTGTGCATTTCCAAGTCTAATTCTGTCACTAAATCCATACCGGTGACCCAGCGCCTAAATACTAGGCCTCAAATTTAAATCCCTCTAAATCTCTCGTTACCCCGCTGTACTGTTGTTGCTGGGCAAGATATTTAGTGTCCGTCAAAGCACATTTTTTGTTCTGGGTTGAAGTACAATTCCCAATTTAGCAATTTCATAATTTAGTGGTTTCTGCTATATCAGAGCTATTTGAAATCTATCCCTAAAAGGGTATATAATATTGAAGGTGCACATAGGGTCATTCAGAATAACTTCACACACACGCTTCTGTGCATTTCCAAGTCTAATTCTGTCACTAAATCCATACCGGTGACCCAGCGCCTAAATACTAGGCCTCAAATTTAAATCCCTCTAAATCTCTCGTTACCCACCGCTGTACTGTTGTTGCTGGGCAAGATATTTAGTGTCCGTCAAAGCACATTTTTTGTTCTGGGTTGAAGTACAATTCCCAATTTAGCAATTTCATAATTTAGTGGTTTCTGCTATATCAGAGCTATTTGAAATCTATCCCTAAAAGGGTATATAATATTGAAGGTGCACATAGGGTCATTCAGAATAACTTCACACACACGCTTCTGTGCATTTCCAAGTCTAATTCTGTCACTAAATCCATACCGGTGACCCAGCGCCTAAATACTAGGCCTCAAATTTAAATCCCTCTAAATCTCTCGTTACCACCGCTGTACTGTTGTTGCTGGGCAAGATATTTAGTGTCCGTCAAAGCACATTTTTTGTTCTGGGTTGAAGTACAATTCCCAATTTAGCAATTTCATAATTTAGTGGTTTCTGCTATATCAGAGCTATTTGAAATCTATCCCTAAAAGGGTATATAATATTGAAGGTGCACATAGGGTCATTCAGAATAACTTCACACACACGCTTCTGTGCATTTCCAAGTCTAATTCTGTCACTAAATCCATACCGGTGACCCAGCGCCTAAATACTAGGCCTCAAATTTAAATCCCTCTAAATCTCTCGTTACCCACCGCTGTACTGTTGTTGCTGGGCAAGATATTTAGTGTCCGTCAAAGCACATTTTTTGTTCTGGGTTGAAGTACAATTCCCAATTTAGCAATTTCATAATTTAGTGGTTTCTGCTATATCAGAGCTATTTGAAATCTATCCCTAAAAGGGTATATAATATTGAAGGTGCACATAGGGTCATTCAGAATAACTTCACACACACGCTTCTGTGCATTTCCAAGTCTAATTCTGTCACTAAATCCATACCGGTGACCCAGCGCCTAAATACTAGGCCTCAAATTTAAATCCCTCTAAATCTCTCGTTACCACCGCTGTACTGTTGTTGCTGGGCAAGATATTTAGTGTCCGTCAAAGCACATTTTTTGTTCTGGGTTGAAGTACAATTCCCAATTTAGCAATTTCATAATTTAGTGGTTTCTGCTATATCAGAGCTATTTGAAATCTATCCCTAAAAGGGTATATAATATTGAAGGTGCACATAGGGTCATTCAGAATAACTTCACACACACCGCTTCTGTGCATTTCCAAGTCTAATTCTGTCACTAAATCCATACCGGTGACCCAGCGCCTAAATACTAGGCCTCAAATTTAAATCCCTCTAAATCTCTCGTTACCGCTGTCCTGTTGTAGCTGGGAAAGTTATTTAGTGCCCGTCAAAGCACATTTTTTGTTCTGGGTTGAAGTACAATTCCCAATTTAGCAATTTCATAATTTAGTGGTTCCTGCTATATCAGAGCTATTTGAAATCTATCCCAAAAAGGGTATATAATATTCAAGGTGCACATTGGGTCATTCAGAATAACTTCACACACACGCTTCTGTGCATTTCCAAGTCTAATTCTGTCACTAAATCCATACCGGTCACCCAGCGCCTAAATACTAGGCCTCAAATTTATATCCCGCTGAATTTGAATACAATACATTGGGCCAAATAATATATTTGTTGTTGTGGTGAACCATAACAATGAGAAAAACATCTAGTAAGGGACGCGGACGTGGACATGGTCGTGGTGGTGTTAGTGGACCCTCTGGTGCTGGGAGAGGACGTGGCCGTTCTGCCACATCCACACGTCCTAGTGTACCAACTACCTCAGGTCCCAGTAGCCGCCAGAATTTACAGCGATATATGGTGGGGCCCAATGCCGTTCTAAGGATGGTAAGGCCTGAGCAGGTACAGGCATTAGTCAATTGGGTGGCCGACAGTGGATCCAGCACGTTCACATTATCTCCCACCCAGTCTTCTGCAGAAAGCGCACAGATGGCGCCTGAAAACCAACCCCATCAGTCTGTCACATCACCCCCATGCATACCAGGGAAACTGTCTCAGCCTCAAGTTATGCAGCAGTCTCTTATGCTGTTTGAAGACTCCGCTGGCAGGGTTTCCCAAGGGCATCCACCTAGCCCTTCCCCAGCGGTGAAAGACATAGAATGCACTGACGCACAACCACTTATGTTTCCTGATGATGAGGACATGGGAATACCACCTCAGCATGTCTCTGATGATGACGAAACACAGGTGCCAACTGCTGCGTCTTTCTGCAGTGTGCAGACTGAACAGGAGGTCAGGGATCAAGACTGGGTGGAAGACGATGCAGGGGACGATGAGGTCCTAGACCCCACATGGAATGAAGGTCGTGCCACTGACTTTCACAGTTCGGAGGAAGAGGCAGTGGTGAGACCGAGCCAACAGCGTAGCAAAAGAGGGAGCAGTGGGCAAAAGCAGAACACCCGCCGCCAAGAGACTCCGCCTGCTACTGACCGCCGCCATCTGGGACCGAGCACCCCAAAGGCAGCTTCAAGGAGTTCCCTGGCATGGCACTTCTTCAAACAATGTGCTGACGACAAGACCCGAGTGGTTTGCACGCTGTGCCATCAGAGCCTGAAGCGAGGCATTAACGTTCTGAACCTGAGCACAACCTGCATGACCAGGCACCTGCATGCAAAGCATGAACTGCAGTGGAGTAAACACCTTAAAACCAAGGAAGTCACTCAGGCTCCCCCTGCTACCTCTTCTGCTGCTGCCGCCTCGGCCTATTCTGCTGCTGCCGCCTCGGCCTCTTCCTCCGCCTCTGGAGGAACGTTGGCACCTGCCGCCCAGCAAACAGGGGATGTACCACCAACACCACCACCACCACCTCCGTCACCAAGCGTCTCAACCATGTCACACGCCAGCGTTCAGCTCTCCATCTCACAAACATTTGATAGAAAGCGTAAATTCCCACCTAGCCACCCTCGATCCCTGGCCCTGAATGCCAGCATTTCTAAACTACTGGCCTATGAAATGCTGTCATTTAGGCTGGTGGACACAGACAGCTTCAAACAGCTCATGTCGCTTGCTGTCCCACAGTATGTTGTTCCCAGCCGGCACTACTTCTCCAAGAGAGCCGTGCCTTCCCTGCACAACCAAGTATCCGATAAAATCAAGTGTGCACTGCGCAACGCCATCTGTAGCAAGGTCCACCTAACCACAGATACGTGGACCAGTAAGCACGGCCAGGGACGCTATATCTCCCTAACTGCACACTGGGTAAATGTAGTGGCAGCTGGGCCCCAGGCGGAGAGCTGTTTGGCGCACGTCCTGCCGCCGCCAAGGATCGCAGGGCAACATTCTTTGCCTCCTGTTGCCACCTCCTCCTTCTCGGCTTCCTCCTCCTCTTCTTCCACCTGCTCATCCAGTCAGCCACACACCTTCACCACCAACTTCAGCACAGCCCGGGGTAAACGTCAGCAGGCCATTCTGAAACTCATATGTTTGGGGGACAGGCCCCACACCGCACAGGAGTTGTGGCGGGGTATTGAACAACAGACCGACGAGTGGTTGCTGCCGGTGAGCCTCAAGCCCGGCCTGGTGGTGTGTGATAATGGGCGAAATCTCGTTGCAGCTCTGGGACTAGCCAATTTGACGCACATCCCTTGCTTGGCGCATGTGCTGAATTTGGTGGTGCAGAAGTTCATTCACAACTACCCCGACATGTCAGAGCTGCTGCATAAAGTGCGGGCCGTCTGTTCGCGCTTCCGGCGTTCACATCCTGCCGCTGCTCGCCTGTCTGCGCTACAGCGTAACTTCGGCCTTCCCGCTCACCGCCTCATATGCGACGTGCCCACCAGGTGGAACTCCACCTTGCACATGCTGGACAGACTGTGCGAGCAGCAGCAGGCCATAGTGGAGTTTCAGCTGCAGCACGCACGGGTCAGTCGCACTACAGAACAGCACCACTTCACCACCAATGACTGGGCCTCCATGCGAGACCTGTGTGCCCTGTTGCGCTGTTTCGAGTACTCCACCAACATGGCCAGTGGCGATGACACCGTTATCAGCGTTACAATACCACTTCTATGTCTCCTTGAGAAAACACTTAGGGCGATGATGGAACAGGAGGTGGCCCAGGAGGAGGAGGAGGAGGATGAGGAAGAGGGGTCATTTTTAGCACTTTCAGGCCAGTCTCTTCGAAGTGACTCAGAGGGAGGTTTTTTGCAACAGCAGAGGCCAGGTACAAATGTGGCCAGCCAGGGCCCACTACTGGAGGACGAGGAGGACGAGGATGAGGAGGAGGTGGAGGAGGATGAGGATGAAGCATGGTCACAGCGGGGTGGCACCCAACGCAGCTCGGGTCCATCACTGGTGCGTGGCTGGGGGGAAAGGCAGGACGATGACGATACGCCTCCCACAGAGGACAGCTTGTCCTTACCCCTGGGCAGCCTGGCACACATGAGCGACTACATGCTGCAGTGCCTGCGCAACGACAGCAGAGTTGCCCACATTTTAACCTGTGCGGACTACTGGGTTGCCACCCTGCTGGATCCACGCTACAAAGACAATGTGCCCACCTTACTTCCTGCACTGGAGCGTGATAGGAAGATGCGCGAGTACAAGCGCACGTTGGTAGACGCGCTACTGAGAGCATTCCCAAATGTCACAGGGGAACAAGTGGAAGCCCAAGGCCAAGGCAGAGGAGGAGCAAGAGGTCGCCAAGGCAGCTGTGTCACGGCCAGCTCCTCTGAGGGCAGGGTTAGCATGGCAGAGATGTGGAAAACTTTTGTCAACACGCCACAGCTAACTGCACCACCACCTGATACGCAACGTGTTAGCAGGAGGCAACATTTCACTAACATGGTGGAACAGTACGTGTGCACACCCCTCCACGTACTGACTGATGGTTCGGCCCCATTCAACTTCTGGGTCTCTAAATTGTCCACGTGGCCAGAGCTAGCCTTTTATGCCTTGGAGGTGCTGGCCTGCCCGGCAGCCAGCGTTTTGTCTGAACGTGTATTCAGCACGGCAGGGGGCGTCATTACAGACAAACGCAGCCGCCTGTCTACAGCCAATGTGGACAAGCTGACGTTCATAAAAATGAACCAGGCATGGATCCCACAGGACCTGTCCGTCCCTTGTCCAGATTAGACATTAACTACCTCCCCATAACCATATATTATTGGACTCCAGGGCACTTCCTCATTCAATCCTATTTTTATTTTCATTTTACCATTATATTGCGATGCTACCCAAAGTTGAATGAACCTCTCCTCTGCCTGTGTGCTAGGCCTAAATATATGCCAATGGACTGTTGCAGTGGTGGCTGACATGAAGCCTGATTCTCTGCTATGACATGCAGACTAATTCTCTGCTGACATGAAGCCAGATTGTCTGTTACGGGACCTCTCTCCTCTGCCTGGGTGCTGGGCCTAAATTTATGACAATGGACTGTTGCAGTGGTGGCTGACGTGAAGCCTGATTCTCTGCTATGACATGCAGACTGATTCTCTGCTGACATGAAGCCAGATCCTCTGTTACGGGACCTCTCTCCTCTGCCTGGGTGCTGGGCCTAAATTTATGACAATGGACTGTTGCAGTGGTGGCTGACGTGAAGCCTGATTCTCTGCTATGACATGCAGACTGATTCTCTGCTGACATGAAGCCAGATCCTCTTTTACGGGACCTCTCTCCTCTGCCTGGGTGCTGGGCCTAAATTTATGACAATGGACTGTTGCAGTGGTGGCTGACGTGAAGCCTGATTCTCTGCTGTCATGAAGCCAGATTGTCTGTTACGGGACCTTTCTCCTCTACCTGGGTTCTGGGCCTAAATTTATGAAAATTGACTCTTACAGTGGTGGGTGACGTGAAGCCTGATTCTCTGCTATGATATGAAGACTGATTCTCTGCTGACATGAAGCCAGATTGTCTGTTACGGGACCTTTCTCCTCTGCCTGGGTTCTGGGCCTAAATTTATGAAAATTGACTCTTACAGTGGTGGGTGACGTGAAGCCTGATTCTCTGCTATGATATGAAGACTGATTCTCTGCTGACATGAAGCCAGATTGTCTGTTACGGGACCTTTCTCCTCTGCCTGGGTTCTGGGCCTAAATTTATGAAAATTGACTCTTACAGTGGTGGGTGACGTGAAGCCTGATTCTCTGCTATGATATGAAGACTGATTCTCTGCTGACATGAAGCCAGATTGTCTGTTACGGGACCTTTCTCCTCTGCCTGGGTTCTGGGCCTAAATTTATGAAAATTGACTCTTACAGTGGTGGGTGACGTGAAGCCTGATTCTCTGCTATGATATGAAGACTGATTCTCTGCTGACATGAAGCCAGATTGTCTGTTACGGGACCTTTCTCCTCTGCCTGGGTTCTGGGCCTAAATTTATGAAAATTGACTCTTACAGTGGTGGGTGACGTGAAGCCTGATTCTCTGCTATGATATGAAGACTGATTCTCTGCTGACATGAAGCCAGATTGTCTGTTACGGGACCTTTCTCCTCTGCCTGGGTTCTGGGCCTAAATTTATGAAAATTGACTCTTACAGTGGTGGGTGACGTGAAGCCTGATTCTCTGCTATGATATGAAGACTGATTCTCTGCTGACATGAAGCCAGATTGTCTGTTACGGGACCTTTCTCCTCTGCCTGGGTTCTGGGCCTAAATTTATGAAAATTGACTCTTACAGTGGTGGGTGACGTGAAGCCTGATTCTCTGCTATGATATGAAGACTGATTCTCTGCTGACATGAAGCCAGATTCTCTGTTACGGGACCTCTCTCCTCTGCCTGGGTGCTGGGCCTAAATTTATGACAATGGACTGTTGCAGTGGTGGCTGACGTGAAGCCTGATTCTCTGCTATGACATGCAGACTGATTCTCTGCTGACATGAAGCCAGATTCTCTGTTACGGGACCTCTCTCCTCTGCCTGTGTGTGTGCTGGGCCTAAATATATGCCAATGGACTGTTGCAGTGGTGGCTGACGTGAAGCCTCATTCTCTGCTATGACATGCAGACTAATTCTCTGCTGACATGAAGACAGATTCTCTGTTACGGGACCTCTCTCCTCTGCCTGGGTGCCGGGGCCTAAATATCTGAGAATGGACTGTTCCAGTGGTGGGTGACGGGAAGCCAGATTCTCTGCTATGGAACCTCTCTCCAATTGATTTTGGTTAATTTTTATTTATTTAATTTTTATTTTAATTCATTTCCCTATCCACATTTGTTTGCAGGGGATTTACCTACATGTTGCTGCCTTTTGCAGCCCTCTAGCTCTTTCCTGGGCTGTTTTACAGCCTTTTTAGTGCCGAAAAGTTCGGGTCCCCATTGACTTCAATGGGGTTCGGGTTCGGGACGAAGTTCGGATCGGGTTCGGATCCCGAACCCGAACATTTCCGGGATGTTCGGCCGAACTTCTCGAACCCGAACATCCAGGTGTTCGCTCAACTCTATTTATAAGGTGAAGGTCATATGGAGTAGGAGTTTGAGGAGGCAGTGGACGTAGCAGAGTAGGTGGAAGCTGCAGTGTAGGAGGATGAGATAGCCAACACAGGTTTTTGGTTTTAATTTCATTTTGTAAAATTAAGGTACACTCCAAAAGAGTGTGAAATATCCAAAATACAAACATGAGGAATTGTGCTGCAGTATAACAATGGCTGCTTAGTGCCGGTATACATGTCTATTCTGCACAAGGTACGGACAAGTCCTGTGGGATCCATGCCTGGTTCATTTTTAATGAACGTGAGCTTGTCCACATTGGCTGTGGACAGGCGGCTGTGCTTGTCTGTGATAAAGCCCCCTGCCATGCTAAGCACACGTTCAGATAATACACTGGCTGCAGGGCAGGCCAGCACCTCCAAGGCATAAAGGGCAAGCTCAGGCCATGCGCCCAATTTGGAGACCCAGAAGTTGGAGGGGGCAGACGCGTCATTCAATACGTGTAGGCGTGTTCACACATACTGCAACACCATGTTGGTGAACTGCTGCCTCCTGCTAAGACGTTCCATTTCAGCTGGTGGTGCTGGTTGTTGTGGCGTGCTGACAAAGCTTTTCCACATGTCGGCCATGCTAACCCTGCCTTCTGAGGTGCTGGCGGTGCCCCAGCTGCGTTGGTGACCTCTTCCTCGTCCTCTGTCTTCACCTTGTGCTTCCACTGTGCCCCGCTGTCAGGTGGGAATGCCACCAGCAGCTCCTCTACCAGTGTGAGCTTGTACTCGCACATCTTACAATCACTCTCCAGTGAGGGAATTAAGGATGGTACGTTGCCCTTGTAAAGGGTATCCAGCAGTGTGGCCACCCAGTAATCTCTGCAAGTTACAATGTGGGCAACTCGGCGGTTGTTGCGGAGATACTGCAGCATGTAATCGCTCATGTGTGCAAGGCTGCCCAGAGCAACGAAAAACTGTGCTCTGTGGGAGGTGTATCGTCTGTGTCCTCTGTATCCCCCCAGCCACGCACCAGTGATGACCATGAGCTGGTCTGAGTGCCACCCTGCTGTGAACAAGGTTCCTCCTCCTCTCTCTACTTCTCCTCCTCATCCTCCACCTCGTCATCCTCCAGAACTGTGCCCTAGCTAGACAATTGTGTACCTGCCGTTTGTGGGTGCAGGAACCCACCCTCAGAGCCACTTGTGAATGACTGTCCGGAAACCCTACGAAATGATCCCTCTTCCTCCTCCTCCTCCTCCTCCTCCTCCTCCTGTGCCACATCCTCTTCCATCATCCTTAGCAGCGTTTTTTCAAGGAGGCATAGAAGTGGGATAGTAACGCTGAGAATGGCTTTATCAGCACTGGCCATGTTGGTGGAGTACTAGAAACAGCGCAACAAGGAAAACAGGTCTCGCATGGAGGCCCAGTCATTGGAGGTGAAGTGGTGCTGTTCCACAGAGCGACTCACCCGTGCGTGCTTTAGAGCAGACAGCCGAGCGGCGGCAGGATGAGAATGCCGGAAGCGCGCACAGACGGCCCGCACTTTATGCAGCAGCTCTGACATGTCGGGGTAGTTGTGAATGAATTTCTGTGCCACCAAATTCAGCACATGTGCCAGGCAAGGGATGTGCATCAAACCGGCTAGTCCCAGAGCTGCAACGAGATTTTGCCCATTATCGCACACCACCAGGCTTGAAGCTCACTAGCAGCAACCACTTGTCGGTCTGTTGTTCTATACCCCGCCACAACCCCTGCGCGGGGGTTGTGGCGGGGTATAGAACGGCCTTCTGACGTTTACCCCTGACTGTGCAGAAGTTGGTGGTGAAGGTCTGTCGCTAACCGGATGAGGAGGTAGTAGAAGAGGAGGAGGAAGCCGAGTAGGAAGAGGAGGCAACAGGAGGAAAAGAATAATGCCCTGCGATCCTTGGCGGCGGAAGGACGTGCGCCTAACAGCTCTCCGCCTGGGGCCCAGATGTGCAGTATATGAGTTTTTTTTTTACCCCAGTAAGCAAAAAGCCGTATTTGTGGCCTAAATGTGACACTCACTTATGCACTTCTAACCCTGATGTGCACTATATCAGAGTTTTTTTTTCTTTTTAACCCAAGTAAGCAAAAAGCTGTATTTCTGGCCTAAATGTGACACTCACTTATGCACCTATAATCCTAGATGTGCACTATATGAAACAGATGTTTTTTTTCACCCCAGTATGCACCAGTATGAAAAAGCCATATTTCTGGCCTAAATTTCACAGTCACTTATGCAGCGATAATCCTAGATAAATGTGTTTTTATTTTAACCCCAGTGTCTCAAAGCAGTATTTCTGGACTTGCAAACATGCAGATATCCTGTGCTGGTGCATTATCGTTGCATAAAATGGCTGCCGATTATGTATTGATATTGACTAACTGAAGAAAAAAAAAGTTTGTTTTCAGTAGTAATTGGCTCAGGGCAGGCTTAAAAAAATTGTGCACTGCACTCACAAAACACATTTGCTGTAGATCGCTGAGTAAAGAAGCAGTTCTGAATCTTCATAAGATTTCTCCCTGATCTCTCCCTCCCAGCAGCTGCAGCCTATCCCTACACTAATCCGAGTAGAGTGACTGGCAGCGCTACGTGACTCCAGCCTAAATAGATGCTGTGTCACATGCTGCAGTTGGCCAATCACAGCCATGCCAATAGTAGTCATGGCTGTGATGGCCATTTGGGGCAAGTAGTATGACGCTTGTTGATTGGCTGCTTTGCAGCCTTTCAAAAAGCACCATAAAAATCGCCAAACACCGAACCCAAACTTTTACGTAAATGTTCGGGTTCGAGTGTCCAAAACCCTAAAGTTCAGTCGCTTAACTCTAGTCAACTCTGTTCCATTGGTGGGTGACATTAACTCATTTTTGCCGAAGAAAAACACCTGCTCTGCATAGGTGACAGGGACTTATATTTCTAAAATTCGTCTTTAATTGAAGTGCACCCCCTCCTTTCATTTGATTCTTCCGCTTTAATAACTTGTCCCACATTTCCGCTCAATCACATATCAGCCATTGACCTCCCTTGGATGTGGTATCCCTTTCTCATGCTACCTCTCCAGAGTGAAACCCTGAGTCCCCGCTACCCGTGATCATCATGGTAGGCGCAGAAAAGAACATTGAAAGTTGATAGAAAAGATATTCAATTGGATCGTGGACGTCACGTGGACATGCGATCAGGCAAAAGTTATCTAGAGTCAACAAAGCGGCAGCAGGGCCTCGCCTGTCTAACTTTTCCTTATCCAAAATACCCCAGTCACATTCCCTGTAATTTTTTTATTAATCATTCCAATAACAGTGCATCCTAAGAGTCCTGTATTGTTATTTATTGTCACTACATCCCCATGGCCGGAGTGGGTAATTGCCCCGCGCACCCTCCTTTACTTGGAAGCTTCTGCTTCAATAATTTGTCCCCTCGATCAAATTTAATTTCATCCATTGACATCCCGTGGATGTGGTATCCCTTTCTCAGGCTCCCTCTCCAGCACAAAACCCTGATTCCCTGTTACCCATGATCACCATGGTAGGCACAGAAAAGAACTTCAAAAGTTGATGGAAAAGATATTCAATTGGATCATAGACATCACGGGAACGTGCAACAAGGTGGAGCAGTATGTGTGCACACGCCTACACATACTGACTGATGGGTCTGCCCCCCTCAACTTCTGGTTCTCCAAATTGGGCACATGTCCTGAGCTTGCCCTTTACACCTTGGAGGTACTGGTCTGACTTGCAGCCAGTGTATTGTCTTTACATTTGTTTATCACAGCAGGAGGGGATTATCAAAGAGAAGCGCAGCCGTCTGTCCACAGCCAATTTGGACAAGCTCACGTTCATTAAAATTAACCAGGCTAGGACTTGTCCATACCTTGTGCAGAATAGACATGTATACCGGCCTCACCCAGCCATTGTTGTACTCCAGCGCACTTTCTCTTTGTTTGATTTTTTATATTTCCCAATGTTTTGGGGTCTACCCAAATTTAAACAAAAATAAATAAATAAATAAACTTTAAAAGAAAATATTGTTGGCTACCTCCTCCTCCTCCACCGCCCCTTCCACCGACACCACCCACATCCCACCTCCTCAACCTCCTATTCTATATGGACCTCCTCCTCCTAGATCAAGATTATTATTTTTTATTTTATGTATTTGAAGTCATTTCCCTATCCACATTTGTTTGCAGAGCACTTGCCATGTTCTTAACCACATTTTGCTGCCATTTGCAGCCCCCAAGCCCTTTCCATGACTTTTTTAGAGCCATTTTAGTACTCAAAAGTTCGGGTCCCTATTAACTTCAATGGGGTTCGGGTTCGGGGTCAAGTTTGGGTCCCGAACTTGAACTTTTTTGCGAAGTTCGACCGAACCCATCACACCAGAACATCCAGGTGTCCGCTCAACTCTACTCCTGACCATGTAGCTTCCATAAAGCAATTTTCTTAATGCTCTTTAAATTCTGTTAAGAACCACTCAGGCAAGATAGCCGCCCTCATAATAATGTTCAGGAATTAGAATTAAAAAAAAAATCTACAATCAGAAAATAAAAACTGATTAGAAAAAAGGATACTTGTTACTGGCAGAAAAAAAAAAAATTGGTGACACATTTCCTTTAAACTGCAGGAGTAGTGGATCTAGACTTTTCTAGCCACAGGCTATTCTAGCCACTTACTAGCCTCTCACTAACTTGGTTACTCAGCATTACAAGCTGCTGGTCCACTTGAGAAGTGAAAAAGAAACATATAAACCTTTCTTGTACACTTACATCTCTGAGTTATGTTGTTTGCCTTGGCAGAAAAACTCAGAAAACTTTCCTCAATGCACACGTGGGACACATGGTATGTGGGATAAAACAGAAAAAGGGGAGCAGAATAGTCATTGAGATGCCCTAAGCTTAGCTACCATTTTATGTGCTATCCTTAAGGCCTGTAAAGAGTAAGAGGTGAGCCAAGACTCACAGAAACAGCCCATAAATCTCTACAGCGGTGTGCTGTGCACCTGCCGACACCAGCCTCACAAACACCAAGAACCTTATTCCATCTCTTTTCTCCATCTCCTCAAAAATAGGTTCATTACATCTACTGAAAAGAGGAATTTATTTTTCTTTTACATTATTAGACCTATCCGGATGTCTTTTAGTGCAAACATTTGTGCACACACTTCATTCAGTGAGAGCATATATTTGACTATGCTATTCTGTATATACTCTCGGCTACTTCAAAACCAGAATTTGAAATTCAGATTTCAGACAACTAGTCAGTTGTGGATGGTAAAATTGTTGCAATCACCCATACTAAATTACAAAAGAATAAGAGTAACAAAGTTCAATTAATAACACTATATTGCAATCAGTTTGGACTCATTATCTAGATACATTCCAAGTTCTTTTTCTCTATATTTCTCTCTCTCTATATATACAGTACAGACCAAAAGTTTGGACACACCTCATTCAAAGAGTTTTATTTATTTTCAGGACTATAAAAATTGTAGATTCACACCGAAGGCATCAAAACTATGAATTAACACATGCGGAATTCTATACATAACAAAAAAGTGTGAAACAACTGAAAATATGTCATATTCTAGGTTCTTCAAAGTAGCCACCTTTTGCTTTGATTACGGCTTTGCACACTCTTGGCATTCTCTTGATGAGCTTCAAGAGGTAGTCACCTGAAATGGTTTTCACTTCACAGGTGTGCCCTGTCAGGTTTAATAAGTGGGATTTCTTGCCTTATAAATGGGATTGGGACCATCAATTGCGCTGTGGAGAAGTCAGGTGAATACACAGCTGATAGTCCTACTGAATAGACTGTTAGAATTTGTATTATGGCAAGAAAAAAGCAGCTAAGTAAAAAAATAATTAGAGTCCATAATTACTTTAAGAAATGAAGGTCAGTCAGTCTGAAAAATTGGGAAAACTTTGAAAGTGTCTCTGATGAGTCCAAATTTGAGATCTTTGGTTCCAACCACTGTGTCTTTGTGCGACACAGAAAAGGTGAACGGATGGACTCTACATGCCTGGTTCCCACCGTTAAGCATGGAGGAGGAGGTGTGATGGTGTGGGGGTGTTTTGCTGGTGACACTGTTGGGGATTTATTCAAAATTGAAGGCATACTGAACCAGCATGGCTACCACAGCATCTTGCAGCGGCATGCTATTCCATCTGGTTTGCGTTTAGTTGGACCATCATTTATTTTTCAACAGGACAATGACCCCAAACACACCTCCAGGCTGTGTAAGGGCTATTTGACCATGAAGGAGAGTGATGGGGTGCTGCGCCAGATGACCCGGCCTCCACAGTCACCGGACCTGAACCCAATCGAGATGGTTTGGGGTGAGCTGGACCGCAGAGTGAAGGCAAAAGGGGCAACAAGTGCTAAGCATCTCTGGGAACTTCTTCAAGACTGTTAGAAGACCATTTCAGGTGACTACCTCTTGAAGCTCATCAAGAGAATGCAAAGAGTGTGCAAAGCAGTAATCAAAGCAAAAGGTGGCTACTTTGAAGAACCTAGAATATGACATATTTTCAGTTGTTTCACACTTTTTTGTTATGAATATAATTCCACATGTGTTAATTCATAGTTTTGATGCCTTCAGTGTGAATCTACAATTTTCATAGTCATGAAAATAAAGAAAACTCTTTGAATGAGAAGGTGTGTCCAAACTTTTGGTCTGTACTGTTTATGTATATATATATATATATATATATATATATATATATATATATATATAAAATCATTGTAAATACATTATAAATATTTGTATACTAATATGAAACTGAGAAAGGTTCTGATTCGGAGCCGAAACGTTGCGTATTTCCCACTGGGGTAAATACATTTTTTCTACATTTTACTCTTTGGAGTGCTGCCCATTGTTCCATTTTTGGAGTGATCCATATTGGGCCTGCTGCAACCACCAGCCTGCATTGAGGACGGTGCCGCCATTGCTTTTTTTATTTCTTTATTTATATATATATTTATATATATATGTGTGTGTATGTATGTGTATATATATATATATATATTTTATTTTATTTTTTAGGGGAAAGTGGCATCTTCCTCAAGCTTTAATCAGATTGTACCTTTTCCTGCTTATATGCCCTCAGTAAATGTTTAGAAGCCTCAATTCCCCAAATTTGTATAAACTAGAGCAATACTAGAGAGAGAGAAGGAGGCTGCAGTTTTTTTCTTCTGTGCCTGTGTAGGAAAGATCCAATGAGAAAGGGGAGGAACTGTCTTCAGACCCTTTCACTTTTTCCACATTTTACATTGCGGCCTTGTACTAAAATAAAATAAAAAAATATTTTCCTTGTCATTCTGCTCGCAATACTCCATAATGAGAAAGTGAAAACAGAATGATCAAAATTTTTGCTAATTTGTTATAAAGGAAAGACTAAAATATTACATTGATATTCATTCACACTAGAGATGACCGAACCAGTCAAGATTCATTTTGGGTACGATTCATCAATTTAAAAAAAAAGTTTGGTTCAGGCCGAACTGAAGTTTCTTCAATTGCCCTGTAAGTTGGTTTACCTCCCCTTCTAGTCCCCTAGGATCATTTTTAGGAAAACTTTTTATCTCTTTTTGTTTACTTTTTTGTGAATTTTTGTCCCCCTTCCCCCTCTCCCACGCTGGCACGTCTCATGTCATGATGTTTAAACAGACATGCTGTGATTATGAACAAAATATTAAAGTCGCTTGGGGAAACATGATGGCTGGCAAGTGGCATTAGTGGAATCATGTAGACCACAGCAGCAGCCTTACAGAACGTGATGATTGGAAAGTGGCATAAATGTCATGATGCAGGCTGCAGCAGCAGCCATACAGAACAGGATTGTAGGCAGACAGACACTACTGTCTCTAATGGCTAACCAATAATGTTATTAGTGTATTTATACCAGGTCCTCTTACATTGTGCATTCAAAACATTGCTATGAAGCTGTCGTGTTCATGTAATGTGCCTTGTTCACCAGCTGGTGGCAGTGTATCTGGCAGAGACAGATCTTACAATTCCATTCTTCCCCTTTTTGGGCAGAAGTAGGCTAGTTCTGATTACTACCAAGGGAGGTACTAAGAGTTGCAGAAAGCTAAGTTTAGTTCTAGTCGAGTCTATAGTTGGAAGCAGATGAGTCAAGATGGTGCAGTGAGCAGAATAGCCAGCCTCCTGCAGCAGGAGTCTCCCAAGGGAAGTACCTCATAGAGCACCATGACTCCTTACATATGAGGAGACAGAGTATTACGAGGGGGTCAACAACCAAAAACACTCCACTCAAAAGGTACCAGAACAGTCATAAAATCCAGCTACCAGAATAAAGCCAGAGATTAGTGCAGTAGAAAGAGATAGCAAGGTATATCAGTTTGCCTGCCAGTTTACCCCAAAGCCTGCTGGAGCTAAGAGAAAGATGAAGTATTGTATGGATACAAGTTTAATCAAGTAAAGCTGTTGACCTTTCACCAAGTCTGGACTCTTATTCCACTAACTATTACTCTCCCCTTTATAGCTACAGAGCCTAACCCTGGGGAGTGACGGTATCCAGGTAGGAGCACCGTGACACACAGAACTAATCAGGCTGCATCACCACTCGGCATATCCCTGGCAGGCGGCACCTTGTATGCTGTTTAAAGAAATATCCCTCCCAAAAAAGTCAACCGTGAGGAAACTGAATACACGTAAACTGACGATTGAGAGACAATAGTGGCATGATGCAGGCCGCAGCATGCAGCACATACATTTATGTTGCTTAAATAAATGTAACACTCCAAAAAATGTCAACATTTTAACCATGTGGAAACTGAATACATGTAAAATGACGATTGAGAGACATTAGTAGCATGATGCATGCCGCGGCAGCAACAGCCTTACAGAACGTCATGTTAGGCAGACAGCAATAGTGGCAAGATGGGGCACCGGAAGCAAGGCAAGGCCTTTTCATTTGGAATCAGCCTGATATTTTAGAAAATGTGGGTATTGATGCAGTAATCAAGTACTGCTTAATGAAATGTAACTCCTCGCCCCCCCAAAAATACATTTTTAAATTTCAAACATGTGGAAAGAGAATACACATGAACGGATGATTTAGACATTAGTGGCATGATGCATGCTGTAGCATGTAGTCGTACAGACTGTGATGGAAGGCAGACAGACAAACAACTACAATGGCAAGATGGGGCACTGCCAGAAAGGCAAGATCTATTAATCTGGAAACAGCTTGAGCTGTGAAAAAATGTCGGTATTGATGCAGTAATCAGGTACCTATGCTGAAAGTAAACACACATAAATGACCAGTCTAGGAATTAGTGGCATGATGCAGGCCGTAGCATGCAATTGTACAGAGGGTAATGGTAGGCAGACAGAAAACAGTGGCAAGATGGGGCACCGGTGAGTCAAGATCTATTTATCAGAATCAACCTGAGCTGTGACAAAATGTTGGTATCGATGCAGTTATCACATGTGGAAACTGAATACATGTAAACTGACAATTGAGGCATTAGTGGCATCATATAGGCTGCAGCAGCAGCCATACAGAACGTTATAATAGGCAGACAGACAGCAACATTGGCAAAATGAGATTGATTCATGGGAATCAGTCAGATGAGTGTGAAAGTCCTCCTGAATCCAGGCATTTTGACAAAAGTCATGTTTTGGACAGTGGCGGGTAACAACTTAGTCAATTTGGGTGGCAACATACACCCCGTGGCGCTGAAAACCATCTCCGTGATGAAACTTCAGGGCTGAGCAAGAAAGAAGATAGAAAGCATGCTGTGCCTGTTCGTGCCTCTGTTTCAGTCAGCCTGCCCAGAAATCCTTGGGGTCAAGGAATTAGGTATGTAACAAAGACTGGCCATAGTTTAGGTAGGCCTGAACCTGGATGTTGAAGTGGGAACTGGTGGCTTGCTGACTAGTCTCAGCCTGGTGTGGCACATGGGAACACTGCTCCATCATGTTGAGGAGACTGAAATGGTTGCTGGTGATGCCGCTTCTTGCTGCTCATGGAGGTAATGGGGGTGACTCTGCAGAGGGAGAAGAGGGGCCTCCCTTTCAGACACGTTGGAGGCAGTTGTCTGCTTGCTGTAAGTTGCAGCAAGCTACGTACACAGTGTTTCCTGTTAGTAAAGCAATTTGTCCTCCCTTTCTGCCAGAGGAAAACATTCCCCCATTTTTGCCTAGGTAGAGAGGGTCTAAAAGCAGGATATCCATTAATTATAAGACTGTTTGGTGTCAATAAAATGCCTGTCACTGAGTAAGCAAGGAAGCATACAGGTGGCAATCCTGGTCAGCGTGTCCGAGAAGCCACTTCTTTCTAGCTACATCTCTCTCTAAGATTATTAAGTGTCTTGGTCCTCTTGCACCTCCACCTCCGACTCCTCCCCTTACTCCTCTTGAAGTGGCAGCTCCTCATTCTCATCTTTCTCATCCATATCTTCATCATCCTACTCCTCTATGGTAGATTCCCTTTTGTGTGTCCCCAACAGCTATAGGGTGGACAGCAAGATGGGTCAGCTGCTCTTCTTCTGCCATGGTTCCCTGCTGCATGATCGTCAGCGTCTGTTTTAAGATAATTATGAGAGGGACGTCATTCATGCCACAGTTGTCCATGCTGAAAAACTTTGTGGCCTCTTCGAAGGGTTCCCTGCTGCAGAGGCAGCCTGGTGCATGACAAAATCATTCATGGATTTCTACTGTTCATACAGACGCTCAAGCATGTGCAATATCGAATTCAAGCGAGTTGGCATGATGCAGATTAAGCGATGTAGTGGCAGGCCATTCTGCTACTGCAGATCCAGGAGAGCGTTCCTCAACACGTAAGAGTGGCTGAAGTACTTGGACAGTCTCCTGGACTTTTCCAGCACCTTGCGCAAGGCAGTGTACTTATTTAGAAAGTGCTGCACCACCAGGTTGATGACGTGCACCATGCAGGGAGCATGTGTTATTTTTCCCAGGTTCAGAGCAGCCACGATGTTGCAACCATTGTTGCTGACCATCTTGTCCGATGGAGTTGGCGAGATGACAGTCAGCGGAATGTTTGCTGCTTGATGTACTTGAGAAACTGCTTGTTGGTGTGGCTACTCTATCCCAGGCTAAAAAGCTCCAACAATTGACCTCAAATAAGTGATAGGAAGGAAGGGTAATGCAACAACCCTTTGCCCAGCTGTTGTTGGGGAAGGTAATGTGTCCATGGAGGAAGAGGAGGCAGGAGGCAGATAAATGCCTGGTGTGGGAGCCAGACCAGCACAATCATGAGGGGTTAAAAGAACCTGACCTTGCTGGGGTCCTGCCTCGCCATTGCTAGAAAAAACATTGACCCAGTGACCTGTGACATGTACTGTCCCTACCTGTAAGAGCTGCTCCACAGTGGCATGAAACTTTCCGTACTACGCAAATTGTACGGAGTGGGCGACGTTGTCCACCAAGTGAGAGAACAAGGCAGGAATGGATTTTTGGGAGAAATAATTCCAACTAGGAATCTTCAAGTGAGACTGAGCTCCCTAATGACAATAGACTTTACTAAATGGTACAGCAGTACCATCGGATTGCTGGGCGCCATCACCCTCCTTCTCTGATATTGTCTCCTTCTCATCACCCTGATCTGGCTCCCAATTCCGGACAAAAGTGTCATCAGAATCCTCACCCCACCCTTCCTTTTGCTTCTATCAGACTGTAGGATATCATTGTAGGTTCTTTTGCCCCATCATCCTCCGCTCTTCCCTGACTGCCACTGTCACTACCACAATGACAATAGAGCGGCTACGGGGACTACTACTACTACCACTACCACCAACATGACCATGCCTGGGGTCTGAAGCCTTTTCCTTCACCTCCCCCTCAGGGCAGTACAAACTCTGACTTCTCTCACATAAGTTGTCAAAAGGGAGACACTCTTTACTATCTTCCATAGGACAGGGTGGGGGTTTCTTGAGATTTCTTAGGAAAAAAAGAAGACCCCCTCTAGTAAGGGGCAGTGAAGACTGGGAGGACTCCACTGAAAGAATTATTTGGGGTTGCAAGGAGGAGGAGCATGAGGAATGCTGTGACTCCTGGCTCCACGGCCATCCAATTCACTATCCCAGCCTCTTTCTCCTCAACTATAATGTTGTCCCTTTCCAAAACCAGCAGGGACAACTGTGGTCTACTACTACAAGTAGAGAACAATCGCTGCACTCCAATGATATGTTGCAATTAAAGATATAATAAAAGGGACTGGCTTCTGTGAAGGTCAAAGTTAAGGGGATGGGCTGCTGTGGAGGTCCCATTTTAAAGTGGTGGGGCACTGTGTGGGGGGTCAGTGTTAAGGGGTGGGGACTGTGGATATACTTTCAGGGAGAGAATAGGATAGAATCTTTGTTCATAACTGGAATCTAACTCAGAAATCTACATACATTTAGTTGTGTGGGTGCAGGGCACAATCTTTTTACCCCGCCCTGACACCAGTGACAGAAAAAAAATACTTTTATGCAAGCTTGAAATACTGCAATAATCTTTTTTCAAATATCACCCTTTTTTGGCAATATATAACATCTGGTGCATTTGCAGGATTAGTCAGTGTGCGATTTAAGCTAGAAATACAGCCATAATTTTCTGGGTTTTTAAAAACACACTTTTTAGCCAAAATACACAATTTTACAGCCCTTGCAACATCAGCACGTGTGAAATTCAAGGGTTATATACAGCTTTCATATTGAGCTAGTAAAAAAACGCACTTTTTTTGGCAATATCCAACATCTGGATTAGTCAGTGTGCAATTTAAGCCAGAAATACAGCCATCATTTTCTGGGTTTTTAAAACACACGTTTTAGCCAAAATACACAATTGTACAGCACTTGCAAGATCAGCACATGCAAAATTCAAGGGTTATATACAGCTTTCATAATAAGCTAGTAAAAAAACACACTTTTTTTGCAATATCCAACATCTGGATTAGTCAGTGTGCAATTTTAGCCAGAAATACAGCCATAATTTTCAGGGTTTAAAAAAAAAAAAAAAAAAAAAAAAAAACTTTATTGGCAAAATCCACTATTTTACAGCTTTCATATTTTCTTACAACAATATACAACATCTGGATTAGTCAGTGTGCAATTTAAGCTAGAAATTTAAGCTAGAAATTGGGCAAAAAACTTAAATTGCGGCCTAGTCTGGATCAGTGCGTGTGAGATACAACCTTTAAACACTGTGGTTCTATTCAGTTATTTGAAATACATCCATTTTAGGCAAACAAATTTAATTGCGGCCTAGTCTGGATCAGTCGGTGTGAGATACACCCTTTACATACAGTGGTTATATTCTTCTATTAATAAAACACCCTTTTTTGGGCAAAAAATAAATAAAAATTCTGGCCTTGCAGCATCAGCACGTGTGAAATTCAAGGGTTATATACTGTTGTCATATTCAGTTATTAAACAAACACCCGTTTTGGGCAAAAAAGTTTATTTTGCAGCCTTTGCTGCATATGTCATTGTGAGATACAGACTTTACATACTGTGGTTCTATTCAGTTATTTGAAATACAGCCATTTTGGGCACAAATCTTTAATTGCCGCCTAGTCTGGATCAGGGGGTGTGAGATACACCCTTTACATACTGTGGTTATATTCTGCTATTAATAAAACACCCATTTAGTGCAAGATCCCCAAAAAATTAAATATAAGGAGAGCGTCAAATAAGGAACGTGGCCCAGGTCGTGGTGCTGCTGGTGGAGCTCCTGTTGCAAGGAGAGGACGTGGTCGATCTGTGCCAGCTACACGCACAAGTGAAACCCCTTCCTCAGGTGCGAGTAGGCGACAGAACTTGTAGTGGTATTTGTTCGGGCCTAATGCAGCTCTACGAATGGTGAGGCCAGAACAAGTATAGGCGATAGTAGATTGGGTTGCTGACAGTGCCTCCAGTTCCTTCACATTGTCTCCCACCCAGTCTCTTGCTGAAAGATCAGAGTTAGCACCTGCAGCCGATGTCCATCAGTCTTTCACCTTACCCCCTTGCAAATCAGCCAAGCAGTCTGAGCCCCAAGTCATGCAGCAGTCTCTTCTGCTTTTTGATGACTCTGTTAGCAGGGCTTCCCTGCCCCAGAAGTGAAAGAGATTGAGTGCACTAATGCCCAACCACTTATGTTTCAAGATGGGTACATGGGAGGACCACCGCAGCATGTCTCAGATGATGACGAAACACAGGTGCCAACTGCTGGGGCTTTCTAAAGTGTGCAGACCGACAAGGATGGCAGGGGTAAAGACTGAGTGGAAGATTATGTGGCGGACGATGAGGTCCTCGACGCCACATGGAATCAAGGTCATGCGAGTGACCTATGTAGTTCGGAGGAAGAGGCAGTGGTCGCACAGGGCCACCAGCACAGCATAAGAGGGAGCAGGTTGCAAAAGCTGAGCATCCGTCCTCTAGACAGTACTCCTACTACTGCCCACCGCAGCAAGGGTCCAAGCACAACAAAACCAGCTCCAAGGAGTTCCCTACCTGAGCACAATCTGCATGACCAGGCATTTAAGTGCTAAGCAGAAGCTGCAGTGGAGTAGACACCTCAAAAATCAAGAAAGTTCTATGGCTCCTCCTGCTTCCTCTTCTGCTGCAGTCTCAGTCTCTTCATCCACCTCTGAAGTGACAGTGCCACCTGCCACCCCGCAAACAGAGGATCTGTCAGCAACACCACCACCTGGGTCACCAAGCATCTACACAATGTCCCACGGAAGCTTTCAGCTCTCCATCTCCCAAACACTGGAGCGGAAGAGGAAGTACCCCCCCCTACCCACCTGCGATCCGTAGCCCTGAATGCCAGCATTTCTAAATTGCTGGCCTTTGAAATGCTGTCATTCCATCTGGTGGAGACAGATAGTTTTAAAGGCCTTATGGTGGTGTCTGTCCCACAGTACGTCGTGCCCAGCCACCACTACTTTTCCAGGTGAGCCATCCGTTCCCTGCACAACCAAGTAGGGGACAAAATCAGATGTGCACTGCGCAACGCCATCTGTCGCAAGGTGCACCTCACTACAGATATGTGGATCAGTAAGCACGGTCAGGGAAGTTATATCTCCATAACAGCACACTGGGTAAATGCAGTTGCGGCTGGGCCTGAGGCAGATAGCAGTTTGGCACATGTCCTTCCACCACTGAGGATTGAAGGGCGCTTCAGTTTGCCTCCTGTTGCTTCCTCCTCCTACTCCGCTTCCTCATCCTCTACCAGGCTCCTCATCTGGTCAGCGTAACACCTTCACCACCAACTTCAGCACAGCCAGGGGTAAACGGCAACAGGTAGTTTTAAAACGTATCTGTTTGGGGGATAAACCCCACACTGCGCAGGAGCTGTGGTCGGGCCTTGAACAACAGACCAATAAGTGGTTGGTGCCAGTGAGCCTCAAGCTCGGTCTGGTGGTGTGCGATAATGGGCAAACTCTCGTAGCAGCTCTGGGACTAGATGGTTTTACGCACATCCCTTGCCTGGCACATGTGCTGAAATTGGTGGTGCAAAAAATTTTACCCCGATATGTCAGATCTGCTGCATAAAGTGTGGGCCCTCTATGTGCGCTTTCAGCGTTCTCACCCTGCTGCTGCTCGCCTGTCAGCGCTGCAGCGTAACTTTGGTCTTCCCGCTCACTGCCTCATATGCGACGTGCCCACAAGGTGGAACTCCCTTGGATGTGGTCTCTCTTTATCTTGCTCTCTCTCCGGCGTGGAACCCTAATAGGCCGATAACCGTGATCAACATGGTAGGCTCAGAAAAGAACATCAAAAGTTGATAGAGAAGATATCCAAATGGATGGTGGATGTCACTGGGTCACCTCTGCATAGGTGACAGGAAAAAAAATAGAAAATCGTCTGCTACATTGTCAGGTGACATTTTTCAAATTTTGCCAGAGAGAAATCCCTGCTCTGCATAGTTAATAGCATTTTAGAAATTCTTTATTAATTGATGCGCGCCACATACTTTCATTTAATGCTTAAACTTTAAAAAGTTGTGCAGCCAGCCAGAACCGTAGGGGCATCACGTGAGGTGCACAGTGGGCCGATGAGGGGCCAAATAATAACACAGTTTATCGGTTTACTCATGGTTAGCAGAAAGCCTCCCTGGGCCAGCAGCACAGTGTTGAGGAAGACAGCACAAAATCCTCCGGGGCACACTCTGTGGTAGGGAAGCACCAGCCTAGATGGAGGTTGAGGTGCCCTTGATGGCAGTGGTGTTTAGGGTGCTTGTGGTAGCTGGGTCCCTTAGTGTTATTTGTTGTGACTAGAGTTGAGCGAACACCTGGATGTTCGGGTTCGAGAAGTTCGGCCGAACATCCCGGAAATGTTCGGGTTCGGGATCCGAACCCGATCCGAACTTCGTCCCGAACCCGAACCCCATTGAAGTCAATGGGGACCCGAACTTTTCGGCACTAAAAAGGCTGTAAAACAGCCCAGGAAAGAGCTAGAGGGCTGCAAAAGGCAGCAACATGTAGGTAAATCCCCTGCAAACAAATGTGGATAGGGAAATGAATTAAAATAAAAATTAAATAAATAAAAATTAACCAAAATCAATTGGAGAGAGGTTCCATAGCAGAGAATCTGGCTTCCCGTCACCCACCACTGGAACAGTCCATTCTCAGATATTTAGGCCCCGGCACCCAGGCAGAGGAGAGAGGTCCCGTAACAGAGAATCTGTCTTCATGTCAGCAGAGAATTAGTCTGCATGTCATAGCAGAGAATGAGGCTTCACGTCAGCCACCACTGCAACAGTCCATTGGCATATATTTAGGCCCAGCACCCAGGCAGAGGAGGGAGGTCCCGTAACAGAGAATCTGTCTTCATGTCAGCAGAGAATTAGTCTGCATGTCATAGCAGAGAATGAGGCTTCACGTCAGCCACCACTGCAACAGTCCATTGGCATATATTTAGGCCCAGCACACACACAGGCAGAGGAGAGAGGTCCCGTAACAGAGAATCTGGCTTCATGTCAGCAGAGAATCAGTCTGCATGTCATAGCAGAGAATGAGGCTTCACGTCAGCCACCACTGCAACAGTCCATTGGCATATATTTAGGCCCAGCACACACACAGGCAGAGGAGAGAGGTCCCGTAACAGAGAATCTGGCTTCATGTCAGCAGAGAATCAGTCTGCATGTCATAGCAGAGAATGAGGCTTCACGTCAGCCACCACTGCAACAGTCCATTGGCATATATTTAGGCCCAGCACCCAGGCAGAGGAGGGAGGTCCCGTAACAGAGAATCTGTCTTCATGTCAGCAGAGAATTAGTCTGCATGTCATAGCAGAGAATGAGGCTTCACGTCAGCCACCACTGCAACAGTCCATTGGCATATATTTAGGCCCAGCACACACACAGGCAGAGGAGAGAGGTCCCGTAACAGAGAATCTGGCTTCATGTCAGCAGAGAATCAGTCTGCATGTCATAGCAGAGAATGAGGCTTCACGTCAGCCACCACTGCAACAGTCCATTGGCATATATTTAGGCCCAGCACACACACAGGCAGAGGAGAGAGGTCCCGTAACAGAGAATCTGGCTTCATGTCAGCAGAGAATCAGTCTGCATGTCATAGCAGAGAATGAGGCTTCACGTCAGCCACCACTGCAACAGTCCATTGGCATATATTTAGGCCCAGCACCCAGGCAGAGGAGGGAGGTCCCGTAACAGAGAATCTGTCTTCATGTCAGCAGAGAATTAGTCTGCATGTCATAGCAGAGAATGAGGCTTCACGTCAGCCACCACTGCAACAGTCCATTGGCATATATTTAGGCCCAGCACCCAGGCAGAGGAGGGAGGTCCCGTAACAGAGAATCTGTCTTCATGTCAGCAGAGAATTAGTCTGCATGTCATAGCAGAGAATGAGGCTTCACGTCAGCCACCACTGGAACAGTCCATTCTCAGATATTTAGGCCCCGGCACCCAGGCAGAGGAGAGAGGTCCCGTAACAGAGAATCTGTCTTCATGTCAGCAGAGAATTAGTCTGCATGTCATAGCAGAGAATGAGGCTTCACGTCAGCCACCACTGCAACAGTCCATTGGCATATATTTAGGCCCAGCACCCAGGCAGAGGAGGGAGGTCCCGTAACAGAGAATCTGTCTTCATGTCAGCAGAGAATTAGTCTGCATGTCATAGCAGAGAATGAGGCTTCACGTCAGCCACCACTGCAACAGTCCATTGGCATATATTTAGGCCCAGCACACACACAGGCAGAGGAGAGAGGTCCCGTAACAGAGAATCTGGCTTCATGTCAGCAGAGAATCAGTCTGCATGTCATAGCAGAGAATGAGGCTTCACGTCAGCCACCACTGCAACAGTCCATTGGCATATATTTAGGCCCAGCACACACACAGGCAGAGGAGAGAGGTCCCGTAACAGAGAATCTGGCTTCATGTCAGCAGAGAATCAGTCTGCATGTCATAGCAGAGAATGAGGCTTCACGTCAGCCACCACTGCAACAGTCCATTGGCATATATTTAGGCCCAGCACCCAGGCAGAGGAGGGAGGTCCCGTAACAGAGAATCTGTCTTCATGTCAGCAGAGAATTAGTCTGCATGTCATAGCAGAGAATGAGGCTTCACGTCAGCCACCACTGCAACAGTCCATTGGCATATATTTAGGCCCAGCACACACACAGGCAGAGGAGAGAGGTCCCGTAACAGAGAATCTGGCTTCATGTCAGCAGAGAATCAGTCTGCATGTCATAGCAGAGAATGAGGCTTCACGTCAGCCACCACTGCAACAGTCCATTGGCATATATTTAGGCCCAGCACCCAGGCAGAGGAGGGAGGTCCCGTAACAGAGAATCTGTCTTCATGTCAGCAGAGAATTAGTCTGCATGTCATAGCAGAGAATGAGGCTTCACGTCAGCCACCACTGCAACAGTCCATTGGCATATATTTAGGCCCAGCACACACACAGGCAGAGGAGAGAGGTCCCGTAACAGAGAATCTGGCTTCATGTCAGCAGAGAATCAGTCTGCATGTCATAGCAGAGAATGAGGCTTCACGTCAGCCACCACTGCAACAGTCCATTGGCATATATTTAGGCCCAGCACACACACAGGCAGAGGAGAGAGGTCCCGTAACAGAGAATCTGGCTTCATGTCAGCAGAGAATCAGTCTGCATGTCATAGCAGAGAATGAGGCTTCACGTCAGCCACCACTGCAACAGTCCATTGGCATATATTTAGGCCCAGCACCCAGGCAGAGGAGGGAGGTCCCGTAACAGAGAATCTGTCTTCATGTCAGCAGAGAATTAGTCTGCATGTCATAGCAGAGAATGAGGCTTCACGTCAGCCACCACTGCAACAGTCCATTGGCATATATTTAGGCCCAGCACCCAGGCAGAGGAGGGAGGTCCCGTAACAGAGAATCTGTCTTCATGTCAGCAGAGAATTAGTCTGCATGTCATAGCAGAGAATGAGGCTTCACGTCAGCCACCACTGGAACAGTCCATTCTCAGATATTTAGGCCCCGGCACCCAGGCAGAGGAGAGAGGTCCCGTAACAGAGAATCTGTCTTCATGTCAGCAGAGAATTAGTCTGCATGTCATAGCAGAGAATGAGGCTTCACGTCAGCCACCACTGCAACAGTCCATTGGCATATATTTAGGCCCAGCACCCAGGCAGAGGAGAGAGGTCCCGTAACAGACAATCTGGCTTCATGTCAGCAGAGAATCAGTCTTCATATCATAGCAGAGAATCAGGCTTCACGTCACCCACCACTGTAAGAGTCAATTTTCATAAATTTAGGCCCAGAACCCAGGCAGAGGAGAAAGGTCCCGTAACAGACAATCTGGCTTCATGTCAGCAGAGAATCAGTCTTCATATCATAGCAGAGAATCAGGCTTCACGTCACCCACCACTGTAAGAGTCAATTTTCATAAATTTAGGCCCAGAACCCAGGCAGAGGAGAAAGGTCCCGTAACAGACAATCTGGCTTCATGTCAGCAGAGAATCAGTCTTCATATCATAGCAGAGAATCAGGCTTCACGTCACCCACCACTGTAAGAGTCAATTTTCATAAATTTAGGCCCAGAACCCAGGCAGAGGAGAAAGGTCCCGTAACAGACAATCTGGCTTCATGTCAGCAGAGAATCAGTCTTCATATCATAGCAGAGAATCAGGCTTCACGTCACCCACCACTGTAAGAGTCAATTTTCATAAATTTAGGCCCAGAACCCAGGCAGAGGAGAAAGGTCCCGTAACAGACAATCTGGCTTCATGTCAGCAGAGAATCAGTCTTCATATCATAGCAGAGAATCAGGCTTCACGTCACCCACCACTGTAAGAGTCAATTTTCATAAATTTAGGCCCAGAACCCAGGCAGAGGAGAAAGGTCCCGTAACAGACAATCTGGCTTCATGTCAGCAGAGAATCAGTCTTCATATCATAGCAGAGAATCAGGCTTCACGTCACCCACCACTGTAAGAGTCAATTTTCATAAATTTAGGCCCAGAACCCAGGTAGAGGAGAAAGGTCCCGTAACAGACAATCTGGCTTCATGACAGCAGAGAATCAGTCTGCATGTCATAGCAGAGAATCAGGCTTCACGTCAGCCACCACTGCAACAGTCCATTGTCATAAATTTAGGCCCAGCACCCAGGCAGAGGAGAGAGGTCCCGTAACAGACAATCTGGCTTCATGTCAGCAGAGAATTAGTCTGCATGTCATAGCAGAGAATCAGGCTTCATGTCAGCCACCACTGCAACAGTCCATTGGCATATATTTAGGCCTAGCACACAGGCAGAGGAGAGGTTCATTCAACTTTGGGTAGCATCGCAATATAATGGTAAAATGAAAATAAAAATAGGATTGAATGAGGAAGTGCCCTGGAGTCCAATAATATATGGTTATGGGGAGGTAGTTAATGTCTAATCTGGACAAGGGACGGACAGGTCCTGTGGGATCCATGCCTGGTTCATTTTTATGAACGTCAGCTTGTCCACATTGGCTGTAGACAGGCGGCTGCGTTTGTCTGTAATGACGCCCCCTGCCGTGCTGAATACACGTTCAGACAAAACGCTGGCTGCCGGGCAGGCCAGCACCTCCAAGGCATAAAAGGCTAGCTCTGGCCACGTGGACAATTTAGAGACCCAGAAGTTGAATGGGGCCGAACCATCAGTCAGTACGTGGAGGGGTGTGCACACGTACTGTTCCACCATGTTAGTAAAATGTTGCCTCCTGCTAACACGTTGCGTATCAGGTGGTGGTGCAGTTAGCTGTGGCGTGTTGACAAAAGTTTTCCACATCTCTGCCATGCTAACCCTGCCCTCAGAGGAGCTGGCCGTGACACAGCTGCCTTGGCGACCTCTTGCTCCTCCTCTGCCTTGGCCTTGGGCTTCCACTTGTTCCCCTGTGACATTTGGGAATGCTCTCAGTAGCGCGTCTACCAACGTGCGCTTGTACTCGCGCATCTTCCTATCACGCTCCAGTGCAGGAAGTAAGGTGGGCACATTGTCTTTGTAGCGTGGATCCAGCAGGGTGGCAACCCAGTAGTCCGCACAGGTTAAAATGTGGGCAACTCTGCTGTCGTTGCGCAGGCACTGCAGCATGTAGTCGCTCATGTGTGCCAGGCTGCCCAGGGGTAAGGACAAGCTGTCCTCTGTGGGAGGCGTATCGTCATCGTCCTGCCTTTCCCCCCAGCCACGCACCAGTGATGGACCCGAGCTGCGTTGGGTGCCACCCCGCTGTGACCATGCTTCATCCTCATCCTCCTCCACCTCCTCCTCATCCTCGTCCTCCTCGTCCTCCAGTAGTGGGCCCTGGCTGGCCACATTTGTACCTGGCCTCTGCTGTTGCAAAAAACCTCCCTCTGAGTCACTTCGAAGAGACTGGCCTGAAAGTGCTAAAAATGACCCCTCTTCCTCATCCTCCTCCTCCTCCTCCTGGGCCACCTCCTGTTCCATCATCGCCCTAAGTGTTTTCTCAAGGAGACATAGAAGTGGTATTGTAACGCTGATAACGGTGTCATCGCCACTGGCCATGTTGGTGGAGTACTCGAAACAGCGCAACAGGGCACACAGGTCTCGCATGGAGGCCCAGTCATTGGTGGTGAAGTGGTGCTGTTCTGTAGTGCGACTGACCCGTGCGTGCTGCAGCTGAAACTCCACTATGGCCTGCTGCTGCTCGCACAGTCTGTCCAGCATGTGCAAGGTGGAGTTCCACCTGGTGGGCACGTCGCATATGAGGCGGTGAGCGGGAAGGCCGAAGTTACGCTGTAGCGCAGACAGGCGAGCAGCAGCAGGATGTGAACGCCGGAAGCGCGAACAGACGGCCCGCACTTTATGCAGCAGCTCTGACATGTCGGGGTAGTTGTGAATGAACTTCTGCACCACCAAATTCAGCACATGCGCCAAGCAAGGGATGTGCGTCAAATTGGCTAGTCCCAGAGCTGCAACGAGATTTCGCCCATTATCACACACCACCAGGCCGGGCTTGAGGCTCACCGGCAGCAACCACTCGTCGGTCTGTTGTTCTATACCCCGCCACAACTCCTGTGCGGTGTGGGGCCTGTCCCCCAAACATATGAGTTTCAGAATGGCCTGCTGACGTTTACCCCGGGCTGTGCTGAAGTTGGTGGTGAAGGTGTGTGGCTGACTGGATGAGCAGGTGGAAGAAGAGGAGGAGGAAGCCGAGAAGGAGGAGGTGGCAACAGGAGGCAAAGAATGTTGCCCTGCGATCCTTGGCGGCGGAAGGACGTGCGCCAAACAGCTCTCCGCCTGGGGCCCAGCTGCCACTACATTTACCCAGTGTGCAGTTAGGGAGATATAGCGTCCCTGGCCGTGCTTACTGGTCCACGTATCTGTGGTTAGGTGGACCTTGCTACAGATGGCGTTGCGCAGTGCACACTTGATTTTATCGGATACTTGGTTGTGCAGGGAAGGCACGGCTCTCTTGGAGAAGTAGTGCCGGCTGGGAACAACATACTGTGGGACAGCAAGCGACATGAGCTGTTTGAAGCTGTCTGTGTCCACCAGCCTAAATGACAGCATTTCATAGGCCAGTAGTTTAGAAATGCTGGCATTCAGGGCCAGGGATCGAGGGTGGCTAGGTGGGAATTTACGCTTTCTATCAAATGTTTGTGAGATGGAGAGCTGAACGCTGGCGTGTGACATGGTTGAGACGCTTGGTGACGGAGGTGGTGGTGGTGGTGTTGGTGGTACATCCCCTGTTTGCTGGGCGGCAGGTGCCAACGTTCCTCCAGAGGCGGAGGAAGAGGCCGAGGCGGCAGCAGCAGAATAGGCCGAGGCGGCAGCAGCAGAAGAGGTAGCAGGGGGAGCCTGAGTGACTTCCTTGGTTTTAAGGTGTTTACTCCACTGCAGTTCATGCTTTGCATGCAGGTGCCTGGTCATGCAGGTTGTGCTCAGGTTCAGAACGTTAATGCCTCGCTTCAGGCTCTGATGGCACAGCGTGCAAACCACTCGGGTCTTGTCGTCAGCACATTGTTTGAAGAAGTGCCATGCCAGGGAACTCCTTGAAGCTGCCTTTGGGGTGCTCGGTCCCAGATGGCGGCGGTCAGTAGCAGGCGGAGTCTCTTGGCGGCGGGTGTTCTGCTTTTGCCCACTGCTCCCTCTTTTGCTACGCTGTTGGCTCGGTCTCACCACTGCCTCTTCCTCCGAACTGTGAAAGTCAGTGGCACGACCTTCATTCCATGTGGGGTCTAGGACCTCATCGTCCCCTGCATCGTCTTCCACCCAGTCTTGATCCCTGACCTCCTGTTCAGTCTGCACACTGCAGAAAGACGCAGCAGTTGGCACCTGTGTTTCGTCATCATCAGAGACATGCTGAGGTGGTATTCCCATGTCCTCATCATCAGGAAACATAAGTGGTTGTGCGTCAGTGCATTCTATGTCTTTCACCGCTGGGGAAGGGCTAGGTGGATGCCCTTGGGAAACCCTGCCAGCGGAGTCTTCAAACAGCATAAGAGACTGCTGCATAACTTGAGGCTGAGACAGTTTCCCTGGTATGCATGGGGGTGATGTGACAGACTGATGGGGTTGGTTTTCAGGCGCCATCTGTGCGCTTTCTGCAGAAGACTGGGTGGGAGATAATGTGAACGTGCTGGATCCACTGTCGGCCACCCAATTGACTAATGCCTGTACCTGCTCAGGCCTTACCATCCTTAGAACGGCATTGGGCCCCACCATATATCGCTGTAAATTCTGGCGGCTACTGGGACCTGAAGTAGTTGGTACACTAGGACGTGTGGATGTGGCAGAACGGCCACGTCCTCTCCCAGCACCAGAGGGTCCACTAACACCACCACGACCATGTCCACGTCCGCGTCCCTTACTAGATGTTTTTCTCATTGTTATGGTTCACCACAACAACAAATATATTATTTGGCCCAATGTATTGTATTCAAATTCAGCGGGATATAAATTTGAGGCCTAGTATTTAGGCGCTGGGTGACCGGTATGGATTTAGTGACAGAATTAGACTTGGAAATGCACAGAAGCGTGTGTGTGTGAAGTTATTCTGAATGACCCAATGTGCACCTTGAATATTATATACCCTTTTAGGGATAGATTTCAAATAGCTCTGATATAGCAGAAACCACTAAATTATGAAATTGCTAAATTGGGAATTGTACTTCAACCCAGAACAAAAAATGTGCTTTGACGGACACTAAATATCTTGCCCAGCAACAACAGTACAACGGTGGGTAACGAGAGATTTAGAGGGAATTAAATCTGAGGCCTAGTATTTAGGCGCTGGGTCACCGGTATGGATTTAGTGACAGAATTAGACTTGGAAATACACAGTAGCGGGTGTGTGTGAAGTTATTCTGAATGACCCTATGTGCACCTTCAATATTATATACCCTTTTAGGGATAGATTTCAAATAGCTCTGATATAGCAGAAACCACTAAATTATGAAATTGCTAAATTGGGAATTGTACTTCAACCCAGAACAAAAAATGTGCTTTGACGGACACTAAATATCTTGCCCAGCAACAACAGTACAGCGGTGGGTAACGAGAGATTTAGAGGGAATTAAATTTGAGGCCTAGTATTTAGGCGCTGGGTCACCGGTATGGATTTAGTGACAGAATTAGACTTGGAAATGCACAGAAGCGTGTGTGTGAAGTTATTCTGAATGACCCAATGTGCACCTTCAATATTATATACCCTTTTTGGGATAGATTTCAAATAGCTCTGATATAGCAGGAACCACTAAATTATGAAATTGCTAAATTGGGAATTGTACTTCAACCCAGAACAAAAAATGTGCTTTGACGGGCACTAAATAACTTTCCCAGCTACAACAGGACAACGGTAACGAGAGATTTAGAGGGATTTAAATTTGAGGCCTAGTATTTAGGCGCTGGGTGACAGGTATGGGTTTAGTGACAGAATTAGACTTGGAAATACACAGTAGCGGGTGTGTGTGAAGTTATTCTGAATGACCCTATGTGCACCTTCAATATTATATACCCTTTTAGGGATAGATTTCAAATAGCTCTGATATAGCAGAAACCACTAAATTATGAAATTGCTAAATTGGGAATTGTACTTCAACCCAGAACAAAAAATGTGCTTTGACGGACACTAAATATCTTGCCCAGCAACAACAGTACACCGGTGGGTAACGAGAGATTTAGAGGGAATTAAATTTGAGGCCTAGTATTTAGGCGCTGGGTCACCGGTATGGATTTAGTGACAGAATTAGACTTGGAAATACACAGTAGCGGGTGTGTGTGAAGTTATTCTGAATGACCCTATGTGCACCTTCAATATTATATACCCTTTTTGGGATAGATTTCAAATAGCTCTGATATAGCAGGAACCACTAAATTATGAAATTGCTAAATTGGGAATTGTACTTCAACCCAGAACAAAAAATGTGCTTTGACGGGCACTAAATAACTTTCCCAGCTACAACAGGACAACGGTAACGAGAGATTTAGAGGGATTTAAATTTGAGGCCTAGTATTTAGGCGCTGGGTGACAGGTATGGGTTTAGTGACAGAATTAGACTTGGAAATACACAGTAGCGGGTGTGTGTGAAGTTATTCTGAATGACCCTATGTGCACCTTCAATATTATATACCCTTTTTGGGATAGATTTCAAATAGCTCTGATATAGCAGAAACCACTAAATTATGAAATTGCTAAATTGGGAATTGTACTTCAACCCAGAACAAAAAATGTGCTTTGACGGACACTAAATATCTTGCCCAGCAACAACAGTACAGCGGTGGGTAACGAGAGATTTAGAGGGAATTAAATTTGAGGCCTAGTATTTAGGCGCTGGGTCACCGGTATGGATTTAGTGACAGAATTAGACTTGGAAATACACAGTAGCGGGTGTGTGTGAAGTTACTCTGAATGACCCTATGTGCACCTTCAATATTATATACCCTTTTTGGGATAGATTTCAAAGAGCTCTGATATAGCAGGAACCACTAAATTATGAAATTGCTAAATTGGGAATTGTATTTCAACCCAGAACAAGAAATGTGCTTGAACGGACACTAAATAACTCGCCCAGCTACAGCACTAGGGACAGATTTAGCTGGATATAAATTTGAGGCCTAGTATTTAGGCGCTGGGTGACAGGTATGGGTTTAGTGACAGAATTAGACTTGGAAATACACAGTAGCGGGTGTGTGTGAAGTTATTCTGAATGACCCTATGTGCACCTTCAATATTATATACCCTTTTAGGGATAGATTTCAAATAGCTCTGATATAGCAGAAACCACTAAATTATGAAATTGCTAAATTGGGAATTGTACTTCAACCCAGAACAAAAAATGTGCTTTGACGGACACTAAATATCTTGCCCAGCAACAACAGTACAGCGGTGGGTAACGAGAGATTTAGAGGGAATTAAATTTGAGGCCTAGTATTTAGGCGCTGGGTCACCGGTATGGATTTAGTGACAGAATTAGACTTGGAAATACACAGTAGCGGGTGTGTGTGAAGTTATTCTGAATGACCCTATGTGCACCTTCAATATTATATACCCTTTTTGGGATAGATTTCAAATAGCTCTGATATAGCAGGAACCACTAAATTATGAAATTGCTAAATTGGGAATTGTACTTCAACCCAGAACAAAAAATGTGCTTTGACGGGCACTAAATAACTTTCCCAGCTACAACAGGACAACGGTAACGAGAGATTTAGAGGGATTTAAATTTGAGGCCTAGTATTTAGGCGCTGGGTGACAGGTATGGGTTTAGTGACAGAATTAGACTTGGAAATACACAGTAGCGGGTGTGTGTGAAGTTATTCTGAATGACCCTATGTGCACCTTCAATATTATATACCCTTTTTGGGATAGATTTCAAATAGCTCTGATATAGCAGAAACCACTAAATTATGAAATTGCTAAATTGGGAATTGTACTTCAACCCAGAACAAAAAATGTGCTTTGACGGACACTAAATATCTTGCCCAGCAACAACAGTACAGCGGTGGGTAACGAGAGATTTAGAGGGAATTAAATTTGAGGCCTAGTATTTAGGCGCTGGGTCACCGGTATGGATTTAGTGACAGAATTAGACTTGGAAATACACAGTAGCGGGTGTGTGTGAAGTTACTCTGAATGACCCTATGTGCACCTTCAATATTATATACCCTTTTTGGGATAGATTTCAAAGAGCTCTGATATAGCAGGAACCACTAAATTATGAAATTGCTAAATTGGGAATTGTATTTCAACCCAGAACAAGAAATGTGCTTGAACGGACACTAAATAACTCGCCCAGCTACAGCACTAGGGACAGATTTAGCTGGATATAAATTTGAGGCCTAGTATTTAGGCGCTGGGTGACCGGTATGGATTTAGTGACAGAATTAGACTGGGATATGGCCAAAAAATGAACAGACTATTGCTGGTTAAATGCACTTGGTGTCACAGCTTCACCCTGATGTAGGCTTTAGCCAAAAAACAACCACACCATTGAGGGTTAAATGCACTTGGTCGCAGCTTGTGCTGGCGCACCACAAGACACAAAATGGCCGCCGATCACCCCAGAAAAATGAGACTGACAAACGGTCTGTGCAGCCTAAAAACAGTGAGCAATTGAGGATCAGCAGCTCAATGATCCACAGCTGCAGATCGATCAGTTAATCAAGTCCTTTGGAGGAGTTAATCTGCCTAATCTCGCCCTACTGTCGCAGCCGCAACCTCTCCCTACGCTAATCAGAGCAGAGTGACGGGCGGCGCTATGTGACTCCAGCTTAAATAGAGGCTGGGTCACATGGTGCTCTGGCCAATCACAGCCATGCCAATAGTAGGCATGGCTGTGATGGCCTCTTGGGGCAAGTAGTATGACGCTTGTTGATTGGCTGCTTTGCAGCCTTTCAAAAAGCGCCAAGAAAGCGTCACAAAAGCGCGAAGAAAGCGACGAACACCGAACCCGAACCCGGACTTTTACGAAAATGTCCGGGTTCGGGTCCGTGTCACGGACACCCCAAAATTCGGTACGAACCCGAACTATACAGTTCGAGTTCGCTCATCCCTAGTTGTGACGCCAGTGCCGTTAATGGTGGTACAACCAGTTGTAATTAAACTTTTTACTGATGTTGGTTCCAGTTGCGGCATATACATCCAGACAGCATACGGTCTATTCTTCTTAGAGGAATTCTGTTGATCCACTGTTAATAGGTTTGGCTGGGTTTTGACTCAGGATGTGGTTCTGTATAAGTATTTCTGGTAGGTGACTTTGCTTCAGGTCCCTTGTAAACCAGAGTAATTTGGTGAGGTTGCCTATGGCTTAAGTATCCTTCACCTGGATTCCTAAAGGTCTTTGATGCCTGAATAGTGGCGTTTATCCTTTTGGTTTTTCTAGTCTTTCCTTTCTTTATCCCTTTCTGGACTAGCCTTCTACCTAACAGCTTGGTACTTGATCTGCACTCTCTCAAACTTAACAACCAACTGGCCCCAGATCAGACCTGAGCTGGGCTAGATATAGCAGAGTAGTGCTATCCCCATCCAGTGGTGGGATGTTTAAATTACACCTAGCCAGCCTGTGAACAAGTATACAACAGGTGATATAATGCAAATAACATGCAATGCAATAATGCAATTTTACAGTGATTTTGCAGTTCCTACGTATTCTGAGTGGGACGCTGCATACCCCCATGGTAAAACAAGAGTCAACCTTGACATATTCTTGACTCAATGTTGTATCTTCCTGTAAGATTTAAGAAAAGGGAAAAGCATGCATGCATAGGAAATAATACCATAACTCCATTCTTGTATAACTCCATATCTCGGCAAAAGACAACTTTTCCCATTTTTTTTATACAACGTTGGCATTTGACCAAGATATTTATCTCACCCAGCATAGGTATATGTAAAATAACACCCCAAAACACATTCCCCAACATCTCCTGAGTACGGCGATACCACATGTGTGACACTTTTTTGCAGCCTAAATGCGCAAAGGTGCCCAAATTCCTTTTAGGAGGGCATTTTTAGACATTTGGATCCCAGATCCCTTCTCACGCTTTAGGGCCCCTAAAAAGCCAGGGCAGTATAAATACCCCACATGTGACCCTATTTTGGAAAGAAGACACCCCAAGGTATTCAATGAGGGGCATGCCGAGTTCATAGAAAAAAATAAATTGGGAACAAGTTAGCGGTAATTGATTTATTATTTTTATTTTTTTTCACAAAGTCTCCCTTTCCGCTAACTTGAGACAAAAATTTAAATCTTTCATGGACTCAACATGCCCCTCAGCAAATACCTTGGGGTGTCTTCTTTCCAAAGTGGGGTCATTTGTGGGGTGTTTGTACTGCCCTGGCATTTGATGTCTCCACAATCATTACATGTATGGCCAGCATTAGGAGTTTCTGCTATTCTCCTTATATTGAGCATACGGGTTATGAGATTTTTTTTTTTTTTCGTTCAGCCTCTGGGCTGAAAGAAAATATGGACGGCACAAATTTCTTCATTCCCATCGATCAATGTGGATGAAAAAATCTCTGCCAAAAAAAAGGGGAAAGGCGTCTGCCAGGACATAGGAGCTCCGCCCAACATCCATACCCACTTAGCTTGTATGCCCTGGCAAACCCGATTTCTCCATTCACATCAATCGATGTGGATAAATAAATCATTGCCAGGATTTTTATTTATTTTTATATATACAAAGTTTTTGCCTCAGCTCATATGCCTCGGCAAACTTATCTTTTACTGCAGAGGAGAAATCTCGTCTTGCAGCGCCGCATACACCGACTTTTGTGTAATCTGACAGCAGCGCAATGCTTCTGGTGATTTTTTATTTTTATTTTTTTTCCTTTATAGGACAAACCTCTCCTTCCCTATGGGACAATGTGCAAAGCACAAATCGCCCAAAGATGTGGCGAAGTACGTTATGCACTTTGTCCCAGGTAAAAGGAGAGGTTTGCAGCAGCTCTGTGTGAATGGGCCCTAATAGCCCTGTGTGCCTGTCCTGTGAGATGTGATCCCTATGCTAACTGTACCTGTGTGTGGTACTTCCGTAAACACACCCCAAAGCATAGGGCAGGGTGGTCAGGGCAGTCAGGACAGAAATAGCGGGTGTCACGCCTTATTCCACTCCTGCTACAGACACAACATCTTTTTCAGGTTGACAGTTGGGTTGAGGTACTGGCAACGACACTGGGGAAATGTCACTCGTGTAGACTGCTAACTACACTGGTGGATGGGGCCACGGAACCTCCTGGATACAGGAGGTTCTCGATGATCTCTTCCTGAAATTTGAGGAAGGATCCTGTTCTCCCAGCCTTACTGTAGAGAACAAAAGTATTATATGCAGCCAACTGAATTAATTATACAGTCACCTTCTTATACCAGCGTCTGGTGCGTCAGGAAACTAAATACGGAGCCAACATCTGGTCATTGAAGTCCACCCCTCCCATGAGCAAATTATAGTCGTGGACACAGAGGGGCTTTTCAATGACACTGGTTGCTCGTTCAATTTGGATTGTCGTGTCTGCGTGAATGAAGGATAGCATGTAAACGTCACGCTTGTCTCTCCATTTCACCGCGAGCAGTTCTTCATTGCACAAGGCAGCCCTCTCCCCCTTGCAAGACGGGTGGTAATGAGCCGTTGGGGGAAGCCTGCGCGACTAGTTCGCGCAGTGCCACAGCAGCCAATCTGTTCTAGGAACAAATGCCTGAAGAGGGCCACACTTGTGTAGAAATTGTCCACATAAAGATGGTACCCCTTGCCAAATAAGGGTGACAACAAGTCCCAGACTGTCTTCCCACTGCTCCCCAGGTAGTCAGGGCAACCGACCAGCTCCAGGGTCTGATCTTTACCCTCATAGACACAAAATTTGTGGGTATAGCCTGTGGCCCTTTCACAGAGCTTATACAATTTAACCCCATACCGGGCGCGCTTGCTTGGGATGTATTGTTTGAAGCCAAGGCACCCAGTGAAATGTATAAGGGACTCATCTACGCAGATGTTTTGCTCAGGGGTATACAAATCTGCAAATTTCTAGTTTAAGTGGTCTATGAGGAGCCGAATTTTGTGGAGCCGGTCAAAAGCTGGGTGGCCTCTGGGACGAGATGTGCTATTTTCACTAAAGTGCAGGAAATGCAGGATGGCCTCAAATCGTGCCCTGGACATGGCAGCAGAGAACATGGGTATGTGATGAATTGGGTTCGTGGACCAATATGACCGCAATTCATGCTTTTTGGTTAGACCCATGTTGAGGAGAAGGCCCAGAATTTTTTTTAATTCGGAAACTTGGACTGGTTTCCACCGGAAAGGCTGGGCATAAAAGCTTCCCGGGTTGGTGGATATAAATTGAGTGGCATACCGGTTTGTTTCTGCCATGACTATGTCCAAGAGCTCTGCAGTCAGGGCCGAACCGATCTGAGCTGTCTCAACCAGAATTCCAGACTGGGCAGTGAAAGGGGGAACTAATGGTGCGGCTGAAGTTGGGGACTGCCAATCAGGGTTTGCCAGCACCTCAGGAACTCTAGGGGATCTACGGGCCTGTCTTTGCGGTGAAACTACGGGCCTGTCTGTGTGACGGGGTAACTATTGCACGTGCCACCGTACCAGCTTCAACTGCCCTTCTGGTGCTTGCCACTTCACTATGTTGTACGGCAGTGCTGGTACTAGGTCCACGGAGGGCTGCGCTGCTGGTGTATGCCTCACCACGTAATCCGACAGCGCCAGCCCCACTCTGCTGCCCTTGAAGCGGATCCTGTGCAACCTGTGGTCTAGCAACACGGGGCCGGGTATGCCTGGTGGTATCAGGGACCTCAATCTCCTCGTCCGAACTTTGGGTCAGACTGCCACTGCTTTCTACAGGTTCATATTCTGACCCGCTAGATTTGTCAGATGAGGGTTCCCATTCCTCATCCGACTGGGTCAGAATCCTGTAGGCCTCGTCAGAAGAATACCCCTTGTTTGACATTTGGACTACTAAATTTAGAGGGTATTCCCTGAGACTACCCAAGAAAAAAAGCAAGCTTGTCTTACAAATGGGAGGCTAGCGAAGTACCGGAGGCCGCTGCGATTGATAAAAAATATGAAAACTGATTTTTTTTTTATCGCCGCAGCGCTTGGAAAGTGATTGTGCAGTGATCAAAAAATATATATTTTTTGTCACTGCGGCGGGGCGGGCGTTGGTAAAACGCACGTGTGGGCGACCGATCAGGCCTGATCGGGCAAACACTGCGTTTTGGGAGGAGGGCGAGCTAAGGTGACACTAATACTATTATAGATCTGATTGTGATCAGTTTTGATCACTTACAGATACTATAAAAGTACAAATGCTGATTAGCAATACGCTAATCAGCAAATCAGTGAATGCGGTGCGGTGGGCTGGGCGCTAACCGATTGCTAACTACCTAACCAAGGGGCCTAAACTATCCTAAAACCTATCAGTCAATACCAGTGAAAAAAAAAAGTGACAGTTTACACTGATCATTTTTTTCCTTTCACTAGGTTATTGACAGTTGACAGGGGCCATCAAGGGGTGATCAAGGGGTTAATTGGGGTGATGGGGGATGATCTGGGGCTAAGTGTGCTGTTGATGGCTACTCACTGTGAACTGTGCTCCTCTGCCTGGACCAACCGACAAAAAGGACCAGCAGAGGAGCACAGCAGCCATTTAACATATTATATTTATAAATATAATGTGTTAACTGGCTTCTGATTATTTTTTTTTTTAAATCATCAGCTTGCCAGCCACGATCATTGGCTAGCAAGCTGATGACGTGACCCCCCTCCAATTTGCTATCTAAGTTGCTGGTACGATGGTTGTTTTTTAACCACACACGGTCACCAATTTTGAGAGGTTCTGCTTTGGCAGATTGGAAATAATCCTTTTGTTGTTTTTTATGAGCATGTTCCATGCGTTGTTGAACAATTTCTTGTGCATCAATAAAACGTCTTTGGTGCTCACTCACCCAATCAGTTTTTGGCAGAGGGTTGATTGCATCAGGCACTTGTACGCCCAAAGTATGATCAGCAGGTAGTGTACCTTGTCGGCCAAACATAAGATAATAGGTTGTATACCTAGTAGAACAATGAATAGTGTTATTGTAGGTGTAAATCAATTGAGGCAGTAGAGTAGGCCAATCATTTCTGGTAGCAGGTGGTACTTCTCTTAACATCTTAATTAAAGTTTGGGTAATTTTTTTCAAAAAGGCCATTCCCTTGGGGATGGTATGCTGTGGTCCTGATTTTCTGACAGTTGTGAAAGGTACACAGTTCTTTGAAGAGTTGCGACTCAAAGGCAGATCCCTGATCTGTAAGGATTCTTTCTGGGCATCCATATGGCAAAAAGAAATGTTTCCAGAAAGCATCTGCAGTTGTTTTAGCGGTCAAGTCTTTGACAGGCACGCCTACAACAAATTTAGTGTAATGATCAATAATGGTCATAGAGTATGTGTAACCTGAGCGACTTGGTTCCAGCTTCACATGGTCAATTGCAACTATTTCTAGCGGCGTTCAGCTTACAATGGGATGCAACTGTGCTTTTTGGTCATGTTTTTCGTTTCTTCCAACAGCATAGGTGGAACACTCTCGACACCACTTTTCAATGTCCCCTCTTATCCAGATCCAGTAGAATCTTCTACATGTGGTGGCTTCTGTTTTCTGCACGCCAAAGTGTCCTGATCATGGTACAGAATTATTCTTGCACCTCGGCGTGGTATTAAGATTTGATACAGACGATCCCAGGTAATTGGATCTAAGGTCCTTCTTAATAGTAGGCCCTTCTGTAGAAAGAGATGTTTTCTGTGTCTCCATAATTTTAACAGTTCTGGATCAGCATTCCTCCTGCGGATTCTTTCTGGTGTTCTTCTGCTGGTGAAGAAATCTTGCAGTTCACCCAACACTCTGCTTTCATTTTGCAGCTTGAACCATCTTTCTTTGTCCACTTGGGATTTTGGATCCACTTGTTGAAGGTTGAGGACCTTTTTACCTTTGACAGTGATGATGTCTTGGTGGGCAAGACATCATCATGAAGGATGGCATTTCAACCTCTTACCAAACATCTTCTTGTGTAGTAGGGTTTTCTTGGGTTGGCAGATAATGCAGCCGAATTTTCATTTGCTTTTCCTATTCTGTATTTCACAGTGAAATTGTAGTTAGCAAGGCGTGAGGCCCATCTTTGTTCTAGTGCTCCCAACTTGGCGGTGTTAAGATGAGCTAGCGGGTTGTTATCTGTGAAGGCCACAAATGGTGTTGCGGCAAGGTAATCTTTAAATTTCTCCACACGAGTGCGAGGAATTCCAATTTTAAGGAACTATAGTTCTGGTTGTTTCTTTCAGTACCTCTAAGAGATCTACTAGCGTAGGAAATGACTCTCTTTACCTTCTTGTATTTGTGACAAAACAGCTCCCAGGCTTTTCTTACTGGCATCTGTGTAAAGATGAAATGGCTGTTGGTAATCTGGATAGCCTAAGATTGGTGGTTCTGTTAACTTCTTTTTCAGGAGCTGGAAGGCAATTTCTCTTTCGGTGTTCCATTCAACGGGTATTGGAAATTTCTGATACTTTTTAGGATGTCCTCTCAGAAGTTCTAATATTGGCTATGCAATTTGGGCAAAAGGAGGAATGAAGCGTCTGTAACATCCCGCAAAACTAAGAAAACTTCTCACTTCTTTCACCGTAGTAGGAGTAGGCCAATTTCGGACTGCGGCTATCTTGTCGTGATCCTGTTTAACACCTTCAGAGCTGACTATATGCCCTAAGTATTTGACTTCTGGGTTCAGTAGATAACACTTAGATGGTTTGACTTTGAGTCCATGTTTAATGAGGACTTGAAAAACTTTGGCCAGATGTTTCAAGTGATCTTTAGAACATTTGGAGTAGATGATGACATCATCTAAGTACAACAGGACAGTTTCGAAATTTTTGTTGCCCAGACAACGCTCCATTAATCTTTGAAAAGTTCCGGGCGCATTGCAAAGTCCAAAAGGCATGCAGTTGAACTGAAATAGGCCCATAGGGGTGATAAATGTAGTCTTCTCACGATCTTCAGGTGCCATTGGTACTTGCCAGTATCCCCTGGTTAAATCAAGAGTAGAGAAGTAGGCTGAAGATCCTAAAGCTGTCAAGGATTCCTCTATGCGTGGTAAAGGGTAAGAATCCTTGTGAGTGATTTGGTTGATTTTTCTGTAGTCCACACAGAATCTGATGTTGCAGTCTTTTTTCCGGACAAGGACTAGTGGTGCAGCCCATGGACTATGGCTGTCTTTGATAATATTGGAGTCTTTCATCTCCTGGATCATTTGCTTTACGGATTGGTACATAGTTGGTGGTATAGGCCGATACTTTTCCTTGGTGGGTGTGAACCTGTAGGGATGGAGTGCTTAATGATATCTAATTCTCCATAGTCTGTAGAATGCTTACTGCACGATTTTCAGTACTCCCTCCAATTGGTTTTCCAGCGTTGAAGCATCTCCCACATGAAGCTCTTTCGACCAGGAGGTGCTTAAATTTTGGTCCTCTGGGTGCTGTTTCTTAGTAAGTTGCTCTTTGGTATCTGTAGCCACACTGATGACATCTTGAAATGTAACTTGGATTAGCTGTGCAATGGGACGGTATTTTGTTAGTGTTACACTGTTATCACTTAAGTCGAATTGGCACTTTACCTTCAGAGACGGTTACTAGGCTTCTTGCAGCTCTAACTAGAGGAGAGCCTTCCAAAACAACCGGCTCTACCAGGGCTTGGTATTCTTGACCTTGAATTCTGACTACAGCTCGGCACCACAAGAGGGTTTCGGTATTGGGTTTGAGAATCACAGGTTGATTATCTCTGATGTGGACACAGCAGATTTCTCCTTTTTCATTGGCAAATCTTTGTTGCACATTTAGTACACGGATAGTTTGTTGGATCACCTTCTTAGAAGCAGAAGAGGCAGTAGGCATTGACTGGTGCAAGGTTTCCAGCATCTCAACATAACCATTCCTGAGGACATTCATTCCTAGGACTATTGGAGGATTGTTGTTATTTTCTTTCTTATTTTAGCGGTTACTGGCTATGAGACTCAACCAGGATTCTGGGGGCTGGGCAAGCTGATTTTGGTCCCAGTATTTTTCAAATGCTGCTTGTTGAATGGTAGTGACTTGGGATCCTGTGTCAACTAGGGCAACAAAAGGAACGCCATTTATTTGGAGTGTCACTTCTGGACGGGATCCTACGTATCTTGGCATCCAATAGGGATCTTCTGGACCTATTGATTTACCTCCCGAGGGGTGGTTCTTGGCCTAGGGGGTCTCCCGTTTAACTGCCAGCAGGTTGCTTCAGTATGGCCTGGCTTATGACAGTATGTGCAGATAGGAAGCTTAGGGGTACTAGTGCGGTCCACCCAAATTTCTGGAATAAGTCTCTTATAGTCAGGTGAGAAGAGTCTTCTGGACACAGGTTTCTCATCCTCCAGCAATAATGTTTTTTCCCACTGTTCCAACTTTGGTGAAGTAAGGGCAGCAACTGCGTTAGGAATTGGGGCTTGGGTTGCCTGACTGACGACAGGTAAAGGTTTTACAGGGGTGACCAGCTGTGTTTCTGGCACTACAGCGGATCTAACAGGTTCTGTTGGTGGATTTTTCCCAGTATACTGATAGCTAAGTCTAAGAAAGCAGCACTTGGATGCTGGGCGGCTAACATTCTTAGCTGGCTCTTTAGATTGTCTGTATTGACGCTTTCAATAAATTGCTCTTTCAGGGTTTTGTCCTGATTTGTTGCCTCACGGGGGTCTATTTGGACAACAGCTCTAAGGGCTTCATGCAAAGATAATGCAAAGTCTCTGAGTGACTCACCCGATTGCTGTTTCTTGCTGAAGAACCTCATCTTGACCTCTGACACGGTTCTGGGTTCAAAGGTGATGTAGAGACATTTAAATATCTGCTCCAGTGTCTTCCTCTCTGAGCTTTGCCAGGATTTAACTTCTCTGAGAGCAGCTCCTTCCAATTGCGCAAAGAGAATCTCCATCTATTGTTCTGGGGATACAGGGTACAATCTGAACACAGCAAGAATTTTCTCTTTAAAGTCCCTTAAAGTGTGAACTTCTCCTTAATATCGTGGAAACCAGGGGACCCCAAAATAATAAGGTATGGTTAAAGGCATTAAGCTTGGTGCTGCAGACGTTGGGCATTGCGCTAGGACCAGCTGCGGCTGCCGCAGGGGGTCCGCGGAGGTCAGGTTGCGCGTTATCTTCCTGCACAGACATGGTAACAGCTGGTGAATTATGGCTAGGTAAGTTAACTGTAGCTGTATACCTTTTTTTATTTTTATTTTTCTGTTTGGCGTTGCTATGGCCTATCTTGCGGGTGTATGGCCCTTTAAGAAACTTGGTGCCAGCTTAATATAATGTTTTAACAGTGCCTGTATAAGTCTCTGACAGCACTCCTGGCTATCGACGCTCCCTTTGATTAGCAGGGGCAAATAGGAGTACTCACAGGTTGCAATTACTACTTGGGGGACGGCAAGCAATGCGATCCTCTCCTCACCGTTAGTTTGCATGTCGCGATTTTTGGGTATGCGCACATCACACTCTCCTCCCGCGTGCGGCGTCTTACTTTGATGTCGCTGCAAACAGAGGAGGAGGCGATGCATTTGCATATAGGATCGGCCTCTCAGAATTGATACAGTAAAGGTAGGACGGGTTGGTCGGACAGTTTTGTATAAATGGGCGGCACTAAGTTTTCCCGCTCTTCAGGGGGTGTCACTAACTTATCCACAGTGATGGCACAGTATATTTTCAAACAAGAAGGCCTCCAGCGGCCATCTTAAATGCATAGAAACAGTCTATTCAATGAGAGCAAGCCGTTTTAGTAACACACAAATGTCTGCTTTTCTCTAACAATGCGATTTTTATGCTGATGACTGGTAGAACAGGCCACAGTTTAAAAAGTTCTGTGGCCTTATACAGTGTGCAATAAGTAAAAGTCTCTCAATAAAGCAAAGGGGCTTATTCTCATATCTTTCAAATAAGGCACAGGGGTTAATATCCTATTTGTGACACCAATAAAGATATGCAGCCAGCCAGAACCGCAGGGGCAACACATGAGGTGCACGGTGGGCCGATGAGGAGCGAAATAATAACACAGTTCATCGATTTACTCATGGTTAGCAGAAAGCCTCCCTGGGCCAGCAGCACAGTGTTGAGGAAGACAGCACAAAATCCTCCGTGGCACACTCTGTGGTAGGGAAGCACCAGCCTAAATGGAGGTTGAGGTGCCCTTGATGGCAGTGGTGTTTAGGGTGCTTGAGGCGGCTGGGTCCCTTGGTGTTATTTGTCATGACGTCAGTACCGTTAATGGTAGTACAACCAGTTGTAATTAAACTGAAGAATGAAGTAGACAGTGGTAGGATACAACTCACAACTTTTACTGATGTTGGTTCCAGTTGTGGCATATACATCCAGACAGAATACGGTCTATTGTTCTTAGAGGAATTATGTTGATCCACTGTTAATGTGCTGGGTTTTGACTCAGGCTGTGGTTCTGTATAAGTATTTCTGGTAGGTGACTTTGCTTCAGGTCCCTTGGAAACCAGAGTAATTTGGTGAGGTTGCCTGTGGCTAAAGTACCCTTCGCCTGGATTCCCAAAGGTCTTTGATGCCTGAATAGTGGCGTTTATCCTTCGATTTTTCTAGTCTTTCCTTTCTTTGTCCCTTTCTGGACTAGGCTTCTACTTAACAGCTTGGTGCTTGATCTGCCCTCTCCCAAACTTAACAACCAACTGGCCCCAGATCAGACCTGATCTGGGCTGGATATCACACAGTAGTGCTATCCCAATCTAGTAGTGGGATGTATAAATTACACCTAGCCATCCTATGAACAGGGATACAACAGGTGATATAATGCAAATAACATGCAATGCAATAATGCAATTTTACAGTGATTTTGTAGTTCCCACGTGTCCTGAGTTGTCCCACATTTACGCTTTAATACTTTGTCCCATATTTCCGCTCTATCATTTTTAATTTGAAACAATTAATCCTCCCTTGAATGTGCTCTCTCTTTCTCACGCTCTTTCTCCGGTGTGGAACCCTGATTCGCCAATAACCGTGATCAACATGTTAGGCTCAGAAAAGAACATCGAAAGTTGATAGAGAAGATATCCAAATGGATGATGGACGTCACAGGAATGTGTGATCAGGCAGAAGTTAGCTAGAGTCAACAAAGCGGCAGCAGGGCCTCTCCTGGCTAACGTTTACAAATTAAAAATACCACAGTGACATTCCATATAATTTTTTATTAATCATTCCAATAACAGGGCATCTTAAGAGTCGTCCTGTATTGTTATTTATCGTCACTACCTCCACGAGTCGGGAATGGGTAATTGCCGTGTGCCCCTGCCTTAACTTGGAAGCTTATGCTTCAATACTTTGTCCCACATTTCCGCTTGATTACATTTTATTTCATCCATTGACCTCCCTTGCATGTGGTATCCTTTTCTCAGGCTCCCTCTCCGGCCTGGAACCCTGATTCACTGCCACCCGTGATCACAATGGTAGGAGCATAAAAGAACATCAAAAGTTGATAGAGCAGATATCAAATAGGATCGTGAACATCACGGGGAGGTGCAACATGGTGGGGCAGTAAGTATGCACACGCCTACACGAACTGACTGACAGGTGTCAGCCCCTGCAACTTCTAGGTTTCCAAATTGGGCACATGGCCTGAGCTTGCCCTTTACCCCTTGGAGGTACTGGCCTGCCCTGCAGCCAGTGTATTGTCGGAACGTGTTTTTAGCATGACTGGAGGGGGTTATCACAGGTTATATTTCCCAATGTTTTGGGGTGTACCCTAATATAAAAAAATAAAAATACATTTAAAAACAAAAAGCAGTGTAGGCTACCTCCTCCTCCTCCACTTCCACATCCACTGCCACATCCACTGCCTCCTCAACCTCCTACTCCATATGGACCTCGTCCTCCTAGATCAAGATTATTATTTTTATTTTTACATATTGTATGTTATTTAAAGTCATTTCCCTATTCACATTTGTTTGAAAAGCACTTGACATACTCTTAACCACATTTTGATGCCATTTGCAGCCCTCTAGCCCTTTCCATGACACAAACTCAAACTTTTTTGTGAAGTTCATCCAAACCCGTCAAACCCGAACATCCAGGAGTCCGCTCACCTTATCACCTTAATACATACTGGTAGATTGATGCCACACCAGGGGTATTGCTGCAAAAATCACAGATATATGCAGCTTAATTAAATTGAACCCCCCCCCCCCCCAAAAAAAAATGTATTGTGTAGAAAATTAATGTACGTAAACAGATGATTGAGGATTCATGCTCAATTTCTCATTAATACACAGTATATAAATTCCAACCGAGTGGAAACTGAATTTACGTAAAGGGAAAATTGAGGCTTGACTCTAAATTTCACCTTAATACACACGATTACACACTCTTCTTGAAGGGTGGCTCTCAGGCTATTGAAGTTCTGGGGTTCAGAGTTACAAGCCTCTCCACGGCAAATGACCAGGTTCCAAAGCTTTTCAATGGGATTCAGGTCTGGAGTACGTGTAGGCCACTCCATTTGAGGAACCCCAGTCTCCAGCAGCCATTCTCTAATGATACAACCTCGATGAGCTTGAACATTGTCACCCATTAAGATGAAATTAGGCCTACAGAGGCACAATGACTGGATTATTGATGTTATTCAAGTAGCCTGGGCTTGTCACTGTGTCATTTACAAAGTGAAGGGAAGTTCTGTATTCAATAGACATACCTGTCCACATTGTAACACCACAACCACCAAAGGCTGGTCTGGTGACAACAGTTAATGATGCATAGCGCTCTCCTTGATGTCTCAAACATCTCAGCATGAATCAACTTTCATCAGTGAACAGCATTGAGGCCCACTGGTCCATTGTCCAGCATAAATTCTCCCTGGCCCATGCATTACGATGACGCCTGTGGTCAGGTACCTTTGCAGGTTGTTTAGACAATGCTGATAAAAATGGTTTCAAATAGTCTGATTTGACTCTTGGGTGCCTTCTACCTCCCTTAAATGTACCTGTAGTTGTGTGGCATTCATAATCCGGTTCCGCAGGGCATTGTTCACAATGAAGTGGTCATCAGTGTGGGATGTGGCAAAAACATGTCCATTTCTATGCCTTTCTGTGACTTTTCCAGTCTTTCTGCCTCTCTATTGCAACCTGCTGATGACACTCTCTGACACTTTAAGTTCAGTGGCCACTTTCATCTGAGAACATCCTGCTTAAAGCCTCACAATGGGGAGGTACTGTTGATCAATTGTTAGGTGTTGTCTTGGTCTCATGGTGTCAAAATGTGAATAGCATGATGCAGATAACTGTTTAATTACCAATTCAAATTGAACCAGCTAATTTATTGGGTGTTCCATGGAGCAAACACCTGTTGGGAACTTGTTAAAGAACAGCAAATTATGCAAAAAGTACTGAAACATTGAACAGTTAGACATGTGCATTCAAGGGTTTTCACCTGTAAAAGTTAGAGTGTATTTTAGGTTCATCCTAAAATTTCAACCCCAAGTCAAATATCCCTAACATTTTGTGAGTAGTGTATATATGCTTGTTTAATTAAATTTAACAATCCCCAAATAATTTTAAGTTCCAACTGTGTGGAAACTGAATATACATAAACAGATGATTAAGGCTTGAGGCTCAATTTGTCGTTACTACACACAGGTAGATTGCTGCTACACCTTGTAAAATGCTGCTGTAATCATATTTATATATGCAGCTGAATTAAATTGAACCCTCCACACCTAAAAATATTTCGGTTGTCACCATGTGGAAACTCAATGCATGCAAATGGACAATTGAGGTTTGATGCTCAATTTCTTGTTAATACACACTGGTAGATTGCTGCTATACCTTGTGTATTGTACTACTCACATACTGTATATATGCTGGTTTAATTACATTTAACAATATGAAAAGAAATTTAAACTCCAACCGCATGGAAAATCAATATACGTAAAGGGACGATTGAGGCTTGAAGATAAATTTCACCTTAATACACACTGGTAGATTGCTGCCAGACCACTGATATTGCTGCAGTCATCAGAAATACAGTATATGCAGCTTAACTGACCCCCCCCCCCCCCCAAAAAAAAAATAAAAAAATTGATGAATTGTGACTGTGTAGAAACTTAATGTATTTAAATAGATGATTGAGGCTTGATGCTCACCTTCTCGTTAATACATAATGGTAGATTGATGCCAAATGTCCCACAACCCACATAAGTCATGTTTGTCTGTTTGAATTCTGTCACATTTTGCTTAGTAAAACTCTATTGATGTGTTATTATTAATTAGATATGGTTCATTAAACACTAATACACTTTTTTACAATGATTGTCAACAGACCATATTCTGGAGTTGGCGCTGCAAAGAGCTGGAACTCTGCCATCACATGACAGCTGGGCTTTTTCTTAAAAGCTTCATTCACACGTTAGTGTTTTGGTCAGCGATTTCCATCAATGAGCCAAAACCAGAATTGGAGCCTCCACAGACATAAGGTATAAGGGAAAGATCTGCACCTTCATTGTTTAGAGCCGCAGCTAGTTTTGGTTTAAATTACTGATGGAAATCACTAACCAAAACACTGCCATGTGAATGAGGCATAACTGCCCAGATCAGCAGGAGTGCAGATCCAGGCCATTTAACCCCTTAGATTCCACAGTCAATAACAACCATGGCATTTAAGTGGTTTAGAGGGCGGGAGCTTTCTTTTTGCAGGTGAATGAGATTGCATGGTGCTGATGTCTGTACACTACAGCCAGAGATCTAATGAAAGACCCCAGCCCTGCCTGCAGTTTGGGCCTATAAGAATGTGTCAGAGGTTCAGCCTAATAATGTCTTTCATTATCCCACCAAGTATAATACACTGTACTACAGAATAGCGACATTGCTGTTTTTTGTTTTTCCCATCCTCTCTCAAGAGTTAGTAAAAGTTAACCAGTAAGTTATGTGCACTCAAAAATAGTTCCATTAAAAACTAAAACTTGTCCTGCAAAAAACAAGCCCTCATATGGCTACAATGATGGAAGAATTAAAAAGTTATAGCTCTTGGAATGCAATAATAAAAAAAATTGCTTAGACACTAAGTCACCAAAAGAATACAATTGTTAAAGCCAATCTGTCACCTACAAACTCAGATTCAAAGTAAGTACATTGTTATGTAGGGTAGGTGCCTCAAGACATAACCATGTTGTTCCTGTAAAATCCACTAACATTTTATTTTTGTCAAAGGTGGTTTTCGATGCACTTCTGGCACTGCCCATGGAAAAATAAAAACCTTATTTGCATAAAAATAAAAAGAAGCCTTTATCAGTGTTAGGGAACCAGATTTTCAAAAGGAAGGTATGGATATGCTTCAGTTATCTACTGAAATTGACAGTCTACCTTTAATGGGTATTTCTATTTCAGGTTTCATGGCCAAGATGAGAATAACCTGAGTAGTTATTCTCATCTGAGTAGTGCAGCAAAGCCTGCTTTCTGTAACTCTACCTACCCATGATCTTCACTTCGCATTAAACAACAAAGACTGAGATGGAAATAACCATTTAAGAAATTTAGAATAAGAGTTTACAAGCATATGCAGTTGCCGATTTATTCATGTTTTTCTCCATTTCTGTAATAAAGATTTACTTTTTGTATGGATTTAACACCATGAGACATAATTAATACCAGAAGGCTATTCATTTGTAGTCAAACATAGAACACTGTAATCGGTCTACCCTTAAAAATTCTACTTAGCACCTTGCCCATTCAACATATCAGTACCAGTCATGACAATCCTCTGCAGAGATAAATAGAATTCTATGATGGAATAAAGTCACTTTCGAGCTAAAATAAGTCACTTGATTTGTGACCTTTCAAAACTGCAATGAGTGAAAAATGAATCGTTTCAAATGTGCAAATCAAATGTCAGTGGATCAAAACTGAACCAGGTATGTTAGATTATCATGCAGACAAGTAGTCATTTAATCCACGATGCGGTATGGCCTACATATTTATTTATTCAAGTTTACTTGAGTTATCTTTGTAGTTTCTCCTCTGCCATCTGGTAGCTACTATTGGCTAACTGGGGTAATTACTCTAAGTGACAGGAATGAGGTACTCACTATTAGGGATGAGCGAACTCGAACTGTATAGTTCGGGTTCGTACCGAATTTTGGGGTGTCCGTGACACGGACCCGAACCCGGACATTTTCGTAAAAGTCCGGGTTCGGGTTCGGTGTTCGTCGCTTTCTTCGCGCTTTTGTGACGCTTTCTTGGCGCTTTTTGAAAGGCTGCAAAGCAGCCAATCAACAAGCGTCATACTACTTGCCCCAAGAGGCCATCACAGCCATGCCTACTATTGGCATGGCTGTGATTGGCCAGAGCACCATGTGACCCAGCCTCTATTTAAGCTGGAGTCACATAGCGCCGCCCGTCACTCTGCTCTGATTAGCGTAGGGAGAGGTTGCGGCTGCGACAGTAGGGCGAGATTAGGCAGATTAACTCCTCCAAAGGACTTGATTAACTGATCGATCTGCAGCTGTGGATCATTGAGCTGCTGATCCTCAATTGCTCACTGTTTTTAGGCTGCCCAGACCGTTTGTCAGTCACATTTTTCTGGGGTGATCGGCGGCCATTTTGTGTCTTGTGGTGCGCCAGCACAAGCTGCGACCAAGTGCATTTAACCCTCAATGGTGTGGTTGTTTTTTGGCTAAAGCCTACATCAGGGTGAAGCTGTCACACCAAGTGCATTTAACCAGCAATAGTCTGTTTATTTTTTGGCCATATACTACATCAGGGGCAAGCTGCGCCTGTCACCAAGTGCATTTAACCCTCAATGGTGCGTTTGTTTTTTGGCTAAAGCCTACATCAGGGTGAAGCTGTCACACCAAGTGCATTTAACCAGCAATAGTCTGTTTATTTTTTGGCCATATACTACGACAGGGGCAAGCTGCGCCCGTCACCAAGTGCATTTAACCCTCAGTAGTGTGGTTGGTCAAGCTATCACACCAAGTGCATTTAACCAGCAATAGTCTGTTCATTTTTTGGCCATATACTAAATCAGGGGCAAGCTGCGCCCGTCACCAAGTGCATTTAACCAGCAATAGTCTGTTCATTTTTTGGCCATATACTACATCAGGGGCAAGCTGCGCCCGTCACCAAGTGCATTTAACCCTCAGTAGTGTGGTTGGTCAAGCTGTGACACCAAGTGCATTTAACCAGCAATAGTCTGTTCATTTTTTGGCCATATACTACATCAGGGGCAAGCTGCGCCCATCACCAAGTGCATTTAACCAGCAATAGTGTGGTTATTTTTTGGCCATATCCCAGTCTAATTCTGTCACTAAATCCATACCGGTCACCCAGCGCCTAAATACTAGGCCTCAAATTTATATCCCGCTAAATCTCTCGTTACCGCTGTCCTGTTGTGGCTGGGAAAGTTATTTAGTGTCCGTCAAAGCACATTTTTTGTTCTGGGTTGAAATACAATTCCCAATTTAGCAATTTAAAAATTTAGTGGTTTCTGCTGTATCAGAGCTATTTGAAATCTATCCCTAAAAGGGTATATAATATTCAAGGTGCACATAGGGTCATTCAGAATAACTTCACACACCCGCTACTGTGCATTTCCAAGTCTAATTCTGTCACTAAACCCATACCTGTCACCCAGCGCCTAAATACTAGGCCTCAAATTCATATCCAGCTAAATCTGTCGTTAGTGCTGTAGCTGGGCGAGTTATTTAGTGTCCGTTCAAGCACATTTCTTGTTCTGGGTTGAAATACAATTCCCAATTTAGCAATTTCATAATTTAGTGGTTTCTGCTATATCAGAGCTATTTGAAATCTATCCCTAAAAGGGTATATAATATTCAAGGTGCACATTGGGTCATTCAGAATAACTTCACACACACCCGCTACTGTGTATTTCCAAGTCTAATTCTGTCACTAAACCCATACCTGTCACCCAGCGCCTAAATACTAGGCCTCAAATTCATATCCAGCTAAATCTGTCGTTAGTGCTGTAGCTGGGCGAGTTATTTAGTGTCCGTTCAAGCACATTTCTTGTTCTGGGTTGAAATACAATTCCCAATTTAGCAATTTCATAATTTAGTGGTTTCTGCTATATCAGAGCTATTTGAAATCTATCCCTAAAAGGGTAGATCATATTGAAGGTGCACATAGGGACATTCAGAATAACTTCACACACACCCGCTACTGTGCATTTCCAAGTCTAATTCTGTCACTAAACCCATACCTGTCACCCAGCGCCTAAATACTAGGCCTCAAATTTATATCCAGCTAAATCTGTCCTTAGTGCTGTAGCTGGGCGAGTTATTTAGTGTCCGTTCAAGCACATTTCTTGTTCTGGGTTGAAATACAATTCCCAATTTAGCAATTTCATAATTTAGTGGTTTCTGCTATATCAGAGCTATTTGAAATCTATCCCTAAAAGGGTATATAATATTCAAGGTGCACATTGGGTCATTCAGAATAACTTCACACACACCCGCTACTGTGTATTTCCAAGTCTAATTCTGTCACTAAACCCATACCTGTCACCCAGCGCCTAAATACTAGGCCTCAAATTTATATCCTGCTAAATCTCTCGTTAACGCTGTCCTGTTGTGGCTGGGAAAGTTATTTAGTGTCCGTCAAAGCACATTTTTTGTTCTGGGTTGAAATACAATTCCCAATTTAGCAATTTCATAATTTAGTGGTTTCTGCTATATCAGAGCTATTTGAAATCTATCCCTAAAAGGGTATATAATATTCAAGGTGCACATTGGGTCATTCAGAATAACTTCACACACACCCGCTACTGTGTATTTCTAAGTCTAATTCTGTCACTCAACCCATACCTGTCACCCAGCGCCTAAATACTAGGCCTCAAATTTATATCCTGCTAAATCTCTCGTTAACGCTGTCCTGTTGTGGCTGGGAAAGTTATTTAGTGTCCGTCAAAGCACATTTTTTGTTCTGGGTTGAAATACAATTCTCAATTTAGCAATTTCATAATTTAGTGGTTTCTGCTATATCAGAGCTATTTGAAATCTATCCCTAAAAGGGTATATAATATTCAAGGTGCACATTGGGTCATTCAGAATAACTTCACACACACCCGCTACTGTGTATTTCTAAGTCTAATTCTGTCACTAAACCCATACCTGTCACCCAGCGCCTAAATACTAGGCCTCAAATTTATATCCTGCTAAATCTCTCGTTAACGCTGTCCTGTTGTGGCTGGGAAAGTTATTTAGTGTCCGTCAAAGCACATTTTTTGTTCTGGGTTGAAATACAATTCCCAATTTAGCAATTTCATAATTTAGTGGTTTCTGCTATATCAGAGCTATTTGAAATCTATCCCTAAAAGGGTATATAATATTCAAGGTGCACATTGGGTCATTCAGAATAACTTCACACACACCCGCTACTGTGTATTTCTAAGTCTAATTCTGTCACTAAACCCATACCTGTCACCCAGCGCCTAAATACTAGGCCTCAAATTTATATCCTGCTAAATCTCTCGTTAACGCTGTCCTGTTGTGGCTGGGAAAGTTATTTAGTGTCCGTCAAAGCACATTTTTTGTTCTGGGTTGAAATACAATTCCCAATTTAGCAATTTCATAATTTAGTGGTTTCTGCTATATCAGAGCTATTTGAAATCTATCCCTAAAAGGGTATATAATATTCAAGGTGCACATTGGGTCATTCAGAATAACTTCACACACACCCGCTACTGTGTATTTCTAAGTCTAATTCTGTCACTAAACCCATACCTGTCACCCAGCGCCTAAATACTAGGCCTCAAATTTATATCCTGCTAAATCTCTCGTTAACGCTGTCCTGTTGTGGCTGGGAAAGTTATTTAGTGTCCGTCAAAGCACATTTTTTGTTCTGGGTTGAAATACAATTCCCAATTTAGCAATTTCATAATTTAGTGGTTTCTGCTATATCAGAGCTATTTGAAATCTATCCCTAAAAGGGTATATAATATTCAAGGTGCACATTGGGTCATTCAGAATAACTTCACACACACCCGCTACTGTGTATTTCTAAGTCTAATTCTGTCACTAAACCCATACCTGTCACCCAGCGCCTAAATACTAGGCCTCAAATTTATATCCTGCTAAATCTCTCGTTAACGCTGTCCTGTTGTGGCTGGGAAAGTTATTTAGTGTCCGTCAAAGCACATTTTTTGTTCTGGGTTGAAATACAATTCCCAATTTAGCAATTTCATAATTTAGTGGTTTCTGCTATATCAGAGCTATTTGAAATCTATCCCTAAAAGGGTATATAATATTCAAGGTGCACATTGGGTCATTCAGAATAACTTCACACACACACGCTTCTGTGCATTTCCAAGTCTAATTCTGTCACTAAATCCATACCGGTCACCCAGCGCCTAAATACTAGGCCTCAAATTTATATCCTGCTAAATCTCTCGTTAACGCTGTCCTGTTGTGGCTGGGAAAGTTATTTAGTGTCCGTCAAAGCACATTTTTTGTTCTGGGTTGAAATACAATTCCCAATTTAGCAATTTCATAATTTAGTGGTTTCTGCTATATCAGAGCTATTTGAAATCTATCCCTAAAAGGGTATATAATATTCAAGGTGCACATTGGGTCATTCAGAATAACTTCACACACACACGCTTCTGTGCATTTCCAAGTCTAATTCTGTCACTAAATCCATACCGGTCACCCAGCGCCTAAATACTAGGCCTCAAATTTATATCCCGCTGAATTTGAATACAATACATTGGGCCAAATAATATATTTGTTGTTGTGGTGAACCATAACAATGAGAAAAACATCTAGTAAGGGACGCGGACGTGGACATGGTCGTGGTGGTGTTAGTGGACCCTCTGGTGCTGGGAGAGGACGTGGCCGTTCTGCCACATCCACACGTCCTAGTGTACCAACTACCTCAGGTCCCAGTAGCCGCCAGAATTTACAGCGATATATGGTGGGGCCCAATGCCGTTCTAAGGATGGTAAGGCCTGAGCAGGTACAGGCATTAGTCAATTGGGTGGCCGACAGTGGATCCAGCACGTTCACATTATCTCCCACCCAGTCTTCTGCAGAAAGCGCACAGATGGCGCCTGAAAACCAACCCCATCAGTCTGTCACATCACCCCCATGCATACCAGGGAAACTGTCTCAGCCTCAAGTTATGCAGCAGTCTCTTATGCTGTTTGAAGACTCCGCTGGCAGGGTTTCCCAAGGGCATCCACCTAGCCCTTCCCCAGCGGTGAAAGACATAGAATGCACTGACGCACAACCACTTATGTTTCCTGATGATGAGGACATGGGAATACCACCTCAGCATGTCTCTGATGATGACGAAACACAGGTGCCAACTGCTGCGTCTTTCTGCAGTGTGCAGACTGAACAGGAGGTCAGGGATCAAGACTGGGTGGAAGACGATGCAGGGGACGATGAGGTCCTAGACCCCACATGGAATGAAGGTCGTGCCACTGACTTTCACAGTTCGGAGGAAGAGGCAGTGGTGAGACCGAGCCAACAGCGTAGCAAAAGAGGGAGCAGTGGGCAAAAGCAGAACACCCGCCGCCAAGAGACTCCGCCTGCTACTGACCGCCGCCATCTGGGACCGAGCACCCCAAAGGCAGCTTCAAGGAGTTCCCTGGCATGGCACTTCTTCAAACAATGTGCTGACGACAAGACCCGAGTGGTTTGCACGCTGTGCCATCAGAGCCTGAAGCGAGGCATTAACGTTCTGAACCTGAGCACAACCTGCATGACCAGGCACCTGCATGCAAAGCATGAACTGCAGTGGAGTAAACACCTTAAAACCAAGGAAGTCACTCAGGCTCCCCCTGCTACCTCTTCTGCTGCTGCCGCCTCGGCCTATTCTGCTGCTGCCGCCTCGGCCTCTTCCTCCGCCTCTGGAGGAACGTTGGCACCTGCCGCCCAGCAAACAGGGGATGTACCACCAACACCACCACCACCACCTCCGTCACCAAGCGTCTCAACCATGTCACACGCCAGCGTTCAGCTCTCCATCTCACAAACATTTGATAGAAAGCGTAAATTCCCACCTAGCCACCCTCGATCCCTGGCCCTGAATGCCAGCATTTCTAAACTACTGGCCTATGAAATGCTGTCATTTAGGCTGGTGGACACAGACAGCTTCAAACAGCTCATGTCGCTTGCTGTCCCACAGTATGTTGTTCCCAGCCGGCACTACTTCTCCAAGAGAGCCGTGCCTTCCCTGCACAACCAAGTATCCGATAAAATCAAGTGTGCACTGCGCAACGCCATCTGTAGCAAGGTCCACCTAACCACAGATACGTGGACCAGTAAGCACGGCCAGGGACGCTATATCTCCCTAACTGCACACTGGGTAAATGTAGTGGCAGCTGGGCCCCAGGCGGAGAGCTGTTTGGCGCACGTCCTTCCGCCGCCAAGGATCGCAGGGCAACATTCTTTGCCTCCTGTTGCCACCTCCTCCTTCTCGGCTTCCTCCTCCTCTTCTTCCACCTGCTCATCCAGTCAGCCACACACCTTCACCACCAACTTCAGCACAGCCCGGGGTAAACGTCAGCAGGCCATTCTGAAACTCATATGTTTGGGGGACAGGCCCCACACCGCACAGGAGTTGTGGTGGGGTATTGAACAACAGACCGACGAGTGGTTGCTGCCGGTGAGCCTCAAGCCCGGCCTGGTGGTGTGTGATAATGGGCGAAATCTCGTTGCAGCTCTGGGACTAGCCAATTTGACGCACATCCCTTGCTTGGCGCATGTGCTGAATTTGGTGGTGCAGAAGTTCATTCACAACTACCCCGACATGTCAGAGCTGCTGCATAAAGTGCGGGCCGTCTGTTCGCGCTTCCGGCGTTCACATCCTGCTGCTGCTCGCCTGTCTGCGCTACAGCGTAACTTCGGCCTTCCCGCTCACCGCCTCATATGCGACGTGCCCACCAGGTGGAACTCCACCTTGCACATGCTGGACAGACTGTGCGAGCAGCAGCAGGCCATAGTGGAGTTTCAGCTGCAGCACGCACGGGTCAGTCGCACTACAGAACAGCACCACTTCACCACCAATGACTGGGCCTCCATGCGAGACCTGTGTGCCCTGTTGCGCTGTTTCGAGTACTCCACCAACATGGCCAGTGGCGATGACACCGTTATCAGCGTTACAATACCACTTCTATGTCTCCTTGAGAAAACACTTAGGGCGATGATGGAAGAGGAGGTGGCCCAGGAGGAGGAGGAGGAGGAGGAAGAGGGGTCATTTTTAGCACTTTCAGGCCAGTCTCTTCGAAGTGACTCAGAGGGAGGTTTTTGGCAACAGCAGAGGCCAGGTACAAATGTGGCCAGCCAGGGCCCACTACTGGAGGACGAGGAGGACGAGGATGAGGAGGAGGTGGAGGAGGATGAGGATGAAGCATGGTCACAGCGGGGTGGCACCCAACGCAGCTCGGGTCCATCACTGGTGCGTGGCTGGGGGGAAAGGCAGGACGATGACGATACGCCTCCCACAGAGGACAGCTTGTCCTTACCCCTGGGCAGCCTGGCACACATGAGCGACTACATGCTGCAGTGCCTGCGCAACGACAGCAGAGTTGCCCACATTTTAACCTGTGCGGACTACTGGGTTGCCACCCTGCTGGATCCACGCTACAAAGACAATGTGCCCACCTTACTTCCTGCACTGGAGCGTGATAGGAAGATGCGCGAGTACAAGCGCACGTTGGTAGACGCGCTACTGAGAGCATTCCCAAATGTCACAGGGGAACAAGTGGAAGCCCAAGGCCAAGGCAGAGGAGGAGCAAGAGGTCGCCAAGGCAGCTGTGTCACGGCCAGCTCCTCTGAGGGCAGGGTTAGCATGGCAGAGATGTGGAAAACTTTTGTCAACACGCCACAGCTAACTGCACCACCACCTGATACGCAACGTGTTAGCAGGAGGCAACATTTCACTAACATGGTGGAACAGTACGTGTGCACACCAATCCACGTACTGACTGATGGTTCGGCCCCATTCAACTTCTGGGTCTCTAAATTGTCCACGTGGCCAGAGCTAGCCTTTTATGCCTTGGAGGTGCTGGCCTGCCCGGCAGCCAGCGTTTTGTCTGAACGTGTATTCAGCACGGCAGGGGGCGTCATTACAGACAAACGCAGCCGCCTGTCTACAGCCAATGTGGACAAGCTGACGTTCATAAAAATGAACCAGGCATGGATCCCACAGGACCTGTCCGTCCCTTGTCCAGATTAGACATTAACTACCTCCCCATAACCATATATTATTGGACTCCAGGGCACTTCCTCATTCAATCCTATTTTTATTTTCATTTTACCATTATATTGCGAGGCTACCCAAAGTTGAATGAACCTCTCCTCTGCCTGTGTGCTAGGCCTAAATATATGCCAATGGACTGTTGCAGTGGTGGCTGACATGAAGCCTGATTCTCTGCTATGACATGCAGACTAATTCTCTGCTGACATGAAGCCAGATTGTCTGTTACGGGACCTCTCTCCTCTGCCTGGGTGCTGGGCCTAAATTTATGACAATGGACTGTTGCAGTGGTGGCTGACGTGAAGCCTGATTCTCTGCTATGACATGCAGACTGATTCTCTGCTGACATGAAGCCAGATTGTCTGTTACGGGACCTCTCTGCTCTGCCTGTGTGCTAGGCCTAAATATATGCCAATGGACTGTTGCAGTGGTGGTGACGTGAAGCCTCATTCTCTGCTATGACATGCAGACTGATTCTCTGCTGACATGAAGCCAGATTGTCTGTTACGGGACCTCTCTGCTCTGCCTGTGTGCTAGGCCTAAATATATGCCAATGGACTGTTGCAGTGGTGGGTGACGTGAAGCCTCATTCTCTGCTATGACATGCAGACTGATTCTCTGCTGACATGAAGCCAGATTGTCTGTTACGGGACCTCTCTCCTCTGCCTGTGTGCTAGGCCTAAATATATGCCAATGGACTGTTGCAGTGGTGGCTGACGTGAAGCCTCATTCTCTGCTATGACATGCAGACTGATTCTCTGCTGACATGAAGCCAGATTGTCTGTTACGGGACCTCTCTCCTCTGCCTGTGTGCTAGGCCTAAATATATGCCAATGGACTGTTGCAGTGGTGGCTGACGTGAAGCCTCATTCTCTGCTATGACATGCAGACTGAATTCTCTGCTGACATGAAGCCAGATTGTCTGTTACGGGACCTCTCTCCTCTGCCTGTGTGCTAGGGCCTAAATATATGCCAATGGACTGTTGCAGTGGTGGCTGACGTGAAGCCTCATTCTCTGCTATGACATGCAGACTGATTCTCTGCTGACATGAAGCCAGATTGTCCTGTTACGGGACCTCTCTCCTCTGCCTGTGTGTGCTGGGCCTAAATATATGCCAATGGACTGTTGCAGTGGTGGCTGACGTGAAGCCTCATTCTCTGCTATGACATGCAGACTGATTCTCTGCTGACATGAAGCCAGATTCTCTGTTACGGGACCTCTCTCCTCTGCCTGTGTGTGTGCTGGGCCTAAATATATGCCAATGGACTGTTGCAGTGGTGGCTGACGTGAAGCCTCATTCTCTGCTATGACATGCAGACTGATTCTCTGCTGACATGAAGCCAGATTCTCTGTTACGGGACCTCTCTCCTCTGCCTGTGTGTGTGCTGGGCCTAAATATATGCCAATGGACTGTTGCAGTGGTGGCTGACGTGAAGCCTCATTCTCTGCTATGACATGCAGACTGATTCTCTGCTGACATGAAGACAGATTCTCTGTTACGGGACCTCTCTCCTCTGCCTGTGTGTGCTGGGCCTAAATATATGCCAATGGACTGTTTGCAGTGGTGGCTGACGTGAAGCCTCATTCTCTGCTATGACATGCAGACTAATTCTCTGCTGACATGAAGCCAGATTCTCTGTTACGGGACTCTCTCTGCCTGGTGTGCTGGGCCTAAATATATGCCAATGGACTGTTGCAGTGGTGGCTGACGTGAAGCCTCATTCTCTG